>NC_092876.1:42616478-42926762 GCF_028372415.1 Notamacropus eugenii
AAACAAATATATTGTATTTATTATATATTACATAATAAATAAATATACTATATAAAAGTGTATAAAAATTATACTCCATAAAAAGTAAAATTTGGCCAAAAGGTAAAGGAGTTGTAAAAGATAATGGAAGAAAATACTTTCTAACCCACATCAACTGAAAAGGAAGTAAAATACTTAACCCTATCTCAGAAAAAGAAATTGCACAAGAGGTCAATAGGAAAAAATCTTCAGGGCCAGATGAATTTACAAGTGAATTCTATCAAACATTTAAAGAGCAGTTAATTCCAATACAATACAGACCATTTGGGAAAATCGACAAAGGAGTCCAGTCAAATTCTTTTTATGATGTAAATATGATGATGATACTTAAGCCAGGACAAACCAAAACAGAGAAAAAATTATAGACCAATTTTCCTAATGAATATAGATGCAAAAAATTTAAATATGTTATTAGTAAAAATGTTACAGCAATTAATCATGAGAATAATACACTTTGATCAGGTAGAATTTACACCAGTAATGCAGGGCTGGTTCAGTATTAGGAAAACTATCAACATTGTTAATCATATCAACAACAAAACCAAGAGAAACTATATGATTATTTCAATAGATGCAGTAAAATCTTTTGACAAAATAAAACATATATTCCTATCGAAAACACTGGAGAGCACAGGAATAAATGGAGACTTCCTTAAATTACAAGTAACTCTACCTAAAACCATCAGCACCCATTATACATAATGGGGATACACTAGATGCAACTGCAAAAAGATCAGGGGTAAAACAAGCATGTCCATTGTCACCACTGTTATTCAATATCACACTGGAAATGTTAGTTTTAGCAATAAGAGAAGAAAAGGAATTAAAGGAATTAAAATCGTCAAAGAAGAAACTAAGTTGTCATTTTTTTTTGTAGACAATATGATGATACACTTAGAGAATCCTAGAAAATCCAGGGAAAAAAGCTCCTTGAAATAATAAACAACTATAGCAAATCTGTAGGATATAAAATAAACCCAAATAAATCATATCCATTTCTATATATTACTAACAAAGTCCAACAGAAGAGATAGAAAAAGAAATACAATTTAGAGTTAATGGAGACACTAAAACATTTGACAGTCTACTTGCAAAAACAAGCCCAGGGACCATATGAACACAATTACAAAACATTTTTCCCACAAATAAAGTCAGATCTAAATAATTGGAAAAACATTAGTTGTGCTTGGGTAGGCTATTCAGTGCCATACCAATCAAGCTATCAAAAATTACTTTATAGAGGTAGAAAAAGTAATGTCAAAATTCATGTGAAAGAACAAAAGGTCCAGAATATTCAGGAAATTAATGAAAAAAAAATCCTAGGGAAGTGATCTACCCATATTAGATCTTAAAATGTATTATAGATCAGAAATTATCTGAACTACTTGGTAAGCTAAGAAATAGAGGGGTAGATGAGTGAAAAAGGATAGGTACATAACACACAGTAGTCAATGATTACATCAGTCTACTTTTTGATAAATGCAAGGACCCCAGCTTCTGGGATAAGAACTCACAGTATGAAAAAAACTGCAGGGAAAATTGGAAAATAGTGTGGCAGAAACTGGTCATAGACCAACATCTGACACCATATACCCGTATAAAGTCCAAATAGGCACACAATCTAGGTATAAATACTGATATTGTAAACAAATTAAGGGATCAAGGAATAGTTCATTTATCAGATTTAGGGAAAGTGAATAAATTTATGACCAAACAAGATATAGAGAATATTACGAAATTCAAAATGGATCATTTTGATTACATTAAATTGAAAAGTTTTTGCACAACAAGTCAACAAGCCTAGAGGGTCAATGGGAAACATCTATCCTGCTGCACTGCTAGCAGAGCTCACTCCAAGAGAGGTCATGCCAGTACAGAAAAAGAGTAGAATAGTCTGGTCCCAGGTCCAGGGCTGTGGAGGGGGTGGAGAATTCCATGGAATCTGTAGTAGCAGAGGGAGTAGTAGGGTTATTTCTGGAGCTCTAGACCCACAGATTCTGGGGAGATGGAATGGTGGACAATACATCCACACCCACTTCCACTTGAAGCAGAGTCCTACCTTGACAAAGCACAGAAATTCAAGTATTTGATTAGCAAGATGAGCAAACAGTGTAAAAAATTCAGAATTTAGAATCTTACTTTGGTGGTAAGGAAGACCAAAATACATAAATAAGTTTTGTAGATGAAGAAGACAACAAAGTAAAAGTTCCTCCAGCTGTAGCCTGCAAGAAAAATAGGAATTGATCTCAGGCCATGGTAGAACTCAAAAATGAGTTTTAAAGTCAAATAAGAGCAGTGGACGAAAAAATGGGAGGAGAAATGAGAGTGATGCAAGAAAATCATGAAAAGTGATTCAACTGCTTGCTAAAGGGGACCCAAAATGCTGAAGAAGATAACACTTTAAAAATAGAGTAACCCAAATGGCAAGAGAGATCCAAAAATTCAATAAGGAGAAGAATGCCTTAAAAAGCAGAATTGGTCAGATAGAAAAGGATGTCCAAAAGTTCACTAAAAATAAGTAATTCCTTAAAGATTAGAATGGAAGCTAATGACATTATGAAAAATCAAGAAATTACAAAACCAAACCAAAGGAATAAAAAATAAAAATAAAAACAGCAGAAAATGTGAAATATCTCATTAGAAAAACAAATGAACCAGGAAATAGATCCAGGAGAGACAATCTAAAAATTATTGGACCACCTGCAAGTCACAATCAAAATAAGAGAGTAGACATCATCTTTCCAGAAATTATCAAGGAAAACTGCCCTAATATTCCAGAACCAGAGAGTAAAATAAATATTGAAAAAAATCCACCAATCATATCTTGAAAGAAATCCCAAATTAAAAACTCCTAGGAATATTGTAGCCAAATTCCAGAGCTCCCAGGTCAAGGAGAAAATACTGCAAGCAGCCAGAAAGAAACAATTTGAGTATTGTGGAAACACAACCATGATAACACAACATCTAGCAGTTTCTACATTAAGGCATTAGAGGGTTTGGAATATGCTGTTTCAGAGGTACAAGGAGCTAGAATTAAAACCAAGAATCACTTACCCAACAAAACTGAGTATGCTACTTCAGGGGAGAAAATGGTCATTCAATGAAATAGAGGACTTTCAAGCTGAAAGGACCAGAGCTGAATAGCATATTTGACTTTTCAAACATAAGAATCAAGACAAGCATGAAAATGTAAACAAGAAAGAGAAATCATAAGGGACTTGCTAAAGTTGAACTGCTTACATTCCTACATAGAAAAATAATATTTCTAACTCTTGTGACCTTTTTTCGGTATTAGTTGGAGGGACTGTATACATATTGACAGAGAGCACAAGGTGAGCTGAATATGAAGAGATGATATCTAAAAAAATAAAAATAAAGGGTGAGAGAAATATATTTGCAGAAGGAGGAAGGGAGAAATAGAGTGAGGTAAATTATCTCTCATATCAGAGGCAAAAAAAAGCTTTTTCAATGGATGGGAAGAGGGGGGAGGTGAGAAGAATGAACCTTATGCTCATTGGATTTCACTGAATGAGAGAATAAGAAAATCTCTTACAATACAGGAAGTTTGAGAGAATGGTATAAATGAGTGGCAGTGGAATGATGAAAGGGAGGACAAATGGAAAGGGGGTAATTAGAAATAAAGGAGGGACAGGGTCAAAAGAGAGAATAGAATAAATGGGGGCTAGGATAGGATGGAGGGAAATATAGTTAGTCTTTCACAACGTGACTTTGATGGAAGTGTTTTGCATGACTACACATGTATAACATATCAAATTGCTTGCCTTCTCAATGGGGATGGGTGGGGAGGGAAAGAAGGAGAGAAGTTGGAACTCAACATTTTAAAAATGAAGGTTAATAACGGCTTTTAAATGCAATTGGGAAATAAGACTACTGGCAATGGGGTATAGAAATCTGTCTTACCTACAATAAAATAGAGGGGAAGGGGATGAGAGAAAGGAGGGAAGATTGGGGGAAGGGGTAATTGGAATGCACAGTGTCTTGGAGACTGGTGGAAGGGAGAGGTGGGGAGGAAATTTTCAGCTCAAAATCCTGTGGATAGATTGTTGAAAACTAAAACTCAATTAATTAATTAATAAAAAAGAAAAAGAACAAATTAAAAATCCCCAATAAAGTACGAAATTAGAAATACTGACAACCAAAGCAGAGATTAATAAAATTGAAATTAAGAAAACTAGTATGTTAATACATAAAACTAAGAGCTGGTTTGATGAAAAAGCCAATAAAAAGGATAAACCTTTGGTTTATTTGATGAAAAAAAGAAGGAAGGAAACCAAATTACCAGTATCAAAAAGTTAAAGAGTGAATTCACTACCATTGATGAGGAAATTAAAATAACAATTAGCAACTATTCTGCCCAAGTGCATGTCAATAAATCTGAAATTCTATGTAAGACAAATAAATATTTAAAAGATATAAATTGCCCCGATTAACAGAAGTGGAAATAAAATGATAAATTCCATTTCAGAGAAAGATACTGAACAAGTGGTCAATGAACTATATAAGCAAAAATCATCATGGTCAGATGGATTTCCAAGTGAATTCTAAATAAAAAATTTTTAAAAAACACAATTAATTCTAATACTATATAAAGTACTTGGAAAAGTAGGTGAAATAGGCCTGTCAAATTCTTTTTATGAAATAAATATGGTGCTGATCTCTAAATCAGGAAGAGCCAAAACAGAGAAAGGAAATTATGTAGCAATATCCCTAAGGAATACAGATGCATTTTTTAAAAATAAGATATAGAAAAGAGATAACAACTTACCAGGAGGATAAAGGCACTATTAACAGGTAGGATTTATACCAGGAATGCAGGGCTGGTTCAACACTAGGGGAAAAAACTATCAGCATAATTAATCGTATCAATAACAAAATTAACAGAAATCTTATGAGTATCTCAATAGATACAGAAGAAACTTTTGGCAAAATACAACACTCATTCCTATTAAAAACAGTAGAGAGTACAGCAATCAAAGGAATTTTCCTTAATATGATAAGTAGCAACTTTCTAAAACCATCAACAAGTATTATATGTAATGAGAATAAGCTAAAGGCTTTTCCAATAAGATCAGGATGTGAAGCAAGGATGTTCATTAACACCACTGTTATGTTAGCTTTAGCTTGTATTCATCCTTTGTTTTTGAAAAGGACCATGATATCAGAGAAATGATGACATGACTTGCACTTGATTTTGTTTTGAGTGAGGGAGGTCTGTACAAGATCACCAGCCTCACTTTCTTCTCCTGAGCCATCTGGATTCAGTGATTAGATATTCATCAGGATGACTGGAGATGGCCCAGGATGCACTGGGAGACCGTGGATAAATATAGGCAAGATATATCACTCAAGAATGTGAAAAGGCTACAAAGAAACAAAACCATCACTTTTGCAGATGATATGATGATATACTTAGACAATCCTAGAGAATCAACTAAAAAAACTACTTGAAATAATAAACCACTTGAGCCAAGTTGAAGGATGCAAAATAAACCTACATAAACTATTGCATTTTTTATATTAGGAACAAAGCCCAGCAGCAAGAGATATAAAGAGAACTTCCACTTAAAAGAACTATAGAAAATATAAAATATTTTGGAGTCTATCTGCCAAGACAAACCCAGGACATATATGAACACAATTACAAAGCACTTTTCACACAAATAAAATCAGATCTAAATAACTGGAAAACATAGCAGATGCTCATGGGTAGACTGAGCTAATATAATAAAAATAACAATTCTACCTTAATTAATTTACCTGTGTAATGCTTTATCAATCCAACTACCAAAAATTATTTATACAGTTAGAAACAATAATAACAAAGTTCATCTGGAAGAACAAAAGTTCCAGAGTTTCAAGGGAACTAATGAAAAGAAATGTAGGGAAGCTGGCCTAGCTGTATCAGATCTAAAACTCTATTGTAAAGCAGCAATGATCAAAGTAAGTGGTACTGACTAAGAAAGAGAGTGGTGGATCAGTGGAATAATTTAAGCACATAAAACACAGTAGTCTACGACTATAGTAATCTGTTTTATAAAACTGAAGACTCACGTTTCTAAAATAATTCACTATTTCACAAAAACTGTTGGGAAAACTGGAAAACAGTATAGCAGAAATTAGGCATAGACCAACAACTTATAATGCATACCAAGACAATATCAAAATGGGTATACTTTATATATAAAGGGTGAAAATAAAAACAAATTGTGAGAGTAAGGAATAGCTTGCCTACCAGATTTATGGAGAATGGAAGAATTTAAGATCCAACAAGAGAAAGAAAACATAGAATACAAAATGAATAATTTTGATTACATTATTTTTTTAATTACACAAAAAAGCCAATGCAACCAAGATTAGACGGGAAACAGAAAGGTGGAAAACATATTTTTACAGTCAGTGTCTTTGAGAAGGGTCTCATTTTTTAAAATATGTACAGAACTGAGTCAAATTTACAAGAATTCACTTCATTGCCCAATTGATAAATGGTCAAAGGGGATGAACAGACAGTTTCAAGATAAAGAAATTAAAGCTATCTATAGCCATATAAAAATTCTCTAAACAACTGCAGACTAGAGAAATGCAAATTAAAACAGTTCTTAGGTTCCATATCACACCTACCTAATTGCTCACAAGATGGAACTGGAAAATGATAAATATTGGAGAAAAGGAAATAGGAAAATTGGAACACTAATGCATTACTGGAGTTGTGAACTGATCCAACAATTCCAGAGAACAGTTTGGAAATGTGCAATATATATTTGACCCAGCAATATAACTACTAGCTCTGTATTCCAAAGAGATTATAAAGAAGGGAAAAAGACCCACATATGCAAAAATATTTATACCATGTATAAAAATATTTATAGCAGCTCTTTTTGTGGTGGTCAAGAATTGGAAATTGAGGTGAAGGTCTTCAATTTGGGAATGGCTGAACAAGTTGCAGGATATGAATGAAATGGGATACTGTTGTGCCATAAAAATACTGAGAAGGTGGATTTCAGAAAAACCTGGAAAGAATTGCATGAACTGATGGTGAGTGAAGTGAGCAAAAGTAGGAGGACATTGTACACATTAACAACAATATTGTGCAATTACTGACTTTGTTAGACTTTATTCTTCTGAGGAATGGAATGATCTAAGACAATTCCAAAAGACTGATGATGGAAAATAGTAGCCACATCTAGAAAAAAAAAATCAAAACAATGACAAAAAAATGCAGCTATGTAGTCTGAATGGAGATGGAAACATACCATTTCATCTCATTTTTTTTCTTTTCTCATGATTTTCCCTTTTCTTCTGATTTTTCTTTTACAACATGACTAATGTGGAAATATGTTTAATGTAATCATACATACTTATCCTTTCTCAGATTGCATATTTTATTGAAGAGAATGAAGGGGATTGAGGAAGGGAAAATTTAGAACTGAAAAATCTTTTAAAAAGTGAATGTTGAATATTAAATGTATTTTTAAAAGATAAATGATAGCGTAAATGAAAATAAAATGCTGAAAAAATGAAATCAAAGGGTAGGAAAAAAGATTTTTTTAAGAAAAAAAGATGAGGCAGAGTCAAGATGGTTGAGCTCTCCCACTTGAACTCTCCCACTAAACTCCTAAAAAACCTGTAAAAATGACTCTAAACAAATTCTAAAGCAGTAGAAGCCAAAAAATATAGAATGAAGCAAATTTCTTACTCAAGACAATTTAGAAGGTTGACAAGATGGCTCTTTCTTACTGAGCTGGGAACAGAGCACAGTCTTCATGGGCCACACAGTGTGCACTGTGTTAGAGCAGGGCTCGCAGAACTTAGTCACTGGCAGCTGCAATGGTTCTGACTTCTGAACCCACAAACTCTGAATACAGATTTGCAGGTCAATGGGAAGGGTTTCTCACCTGGCTAAGAGGGGAGCATAGTCTGGACCAAGCCCCAGAGTCCCAGGGTGGCAGCAGCCACTGCTGAGAAGGTAGGTGTTTCTGGAAAACTCCACTTAAAAATCAGATCAAAAGTCAAATAATTCACTGGGAAAATGAGCAAACCGGGGTGGGGGGTGGGAGACTATATATTCTTACTTCCTTGGTGAAAAGATATTTTCTTACATCATTGATGCCAAGTAAGATCAAAACATACAACCAGAAAAAGGCAATGGAGTCAAACTTCCTGCATCAAAAGCCTCCAAGAAAAACATGAATTGGTCTGACACTATGGTACTGGTCAAAAAAGATCTGAAAATTAAGTTAGATAAGTAGAGGAAAAATGGAAAGAGAAATGAGAGTGATGCAAGAAAATCATGAAAAACAAGTCAACTGTTTGCTGAAGGATAACCCCCCAAAATGCTGAAGAAAATAATACTTTTCAAATTAGACTAACCCAATGGCAAAAGGTGCAAAAAGCCAATGAGGAGAAGAATTCCTGAAAAAGCAGAACTGACCAAAAGCTCATGGAAGAAAGTAATTCATTAAAAATTCGAATAGAACAAATGGAGCATAATGACTTTGGGAGAAATGAGGAAATTTGAAAACAAAACCAATAGAATAAAAAAAAATGGAAGAAAATGTGAAATATCTCCTTGGAAAAACCACTGACCTAGAAAATGAACCCAGGAGAAACAATTTAAAAATTTTTGGACTACCTGAAAGCCACCATCAAAAAAAAAAAAAGAGCCTATACATCATCTTTCAAGTAATTATCAAGGAAAACTGTCCTGATATTCTAGAACCAGAAGGTAAAATAGAATGGAAAGAATCTGTCGATAATCTCCTGAAAGAGATCCCACAAGGAAAACTCCAAGGAGAATTGGGCCAAATTCCAGAGCTCCCAGTTCAAGGAGAAAATGTTGCAAGCAGCAAGAAAGAAACAACTTAAATATTGTGAAAACACAATCAGGATACCACAAAATTTAATAGCTTCTACACTAAGGAATCAGTGAACTTGAAATATGATATTCCAAAGTTCAAAGGAGCTAGGATTAAAACCAAGAATCACCTACCCAGAAAACTTGAATATAATACTTCAGGGGAAAAAATGGCCATTCAATGAAGTAGAGGATTTTCAAGAATTCTTGTTGAAACGACCAGAGCTAAATAGAAAATTTAACTTTCAAACACAGGAATATAGAGAAGCATGAAAAGATAAAAAGGAAAGAGAAATCATACAGGATTTACTAAAATTGAACTGTTTACATTCCTACACAGAAAGATCATATTTGTAAGTCTTGAGACTTTTCTCAGTATTAGAGTAGTTGGAAAGATTACATACATATAGACAGAAGGCACAGGGTAAGTTGAATACGTAGGGATGATGCCTAAAAAATAAAATTAAAGTGTGAGAAAGGAATATATTGGGAGGAGAAAGGGAGAAATAGAATGATAGAATGGGGCAAATTATCTCATATAAAAGAGGCAAGAAAATGCTTTTTTTTTCAATGTAGGGGAAAAGTGAGAAGGAAAGAGTGAACCTTACTCTAATTGCATTTGGCTTAAGAAGGGGATAACATGCACACTCAATTTGCTATGATAATCTATCTTACACTACGGGAAAGTAGGGGAGAAAGGGAAATGTGGGGATTGGGAAGACTGATAGAAGGGAGGGTAATTGGGAGGAGGGGGTAATTGGAAGTAAACACTTTTGAGGAGAGACAGGGTTAAAAGAGAGAATAAACGGAGGGTGGGCAGGATAGGATGGAGGGAAATATAGTTCGTCTTTTACAATATGACTGTTATGGTAGTGTTTTGCATAACTACCCATGTGTAACCTACATTGAATTACTTGCCTTCTCAGTGGGGATTGGTGGAAAGGAAGGGAGGAAGAGTAGTTGCAACTTGAAGTTTTAAAAATGAATGTTAAAAATTGTTTTTACATGAACTTGGAAATAAGACATACAAGTAATGGGATATGGAAATCTATCTTGCCCTTCAAGAAAATAGAGGGAATGGGGATAAGAGAAGGGAGGAGTGTGATAGAAGGGAGGGTAGATTGGGGAAGTGGGTAATCAGAATGCACTATGTATTGGGGTGGGAGGAGGGGAGAGAGGGGGAGAAAATTTGGAACTCAAAATCTTGTGGAAGTGTCTGTTGAAAATTAAAAATAAATTAATTTTAGAAAAAGAAAATACCATCTGCACCTATAACTGTAAGCACCTCGACATGCACAAGGGTTTCTGTTATCACAGATTCTTTGATCTGCTCTTCTAAATGAAAAGGCAACTTCTGAGGGGTCTGGATTCATTTGAATAAAGAATATATTTCATTCATTTTTCAGAGAAAATACAGAGAAATATAGATCAACAGACATGACTTCCAATTGTCTGACATAAGCAGTACATACATCATAAATCAACAGATAGGTCCAACTGTCTAACCATTACATGCATGCATAGTTAAGAGAGAGAGAAACACCAACATCTAGGTTTTTAAAGCCAAGGGGCTCTTTAACACCTCCCCAGAGTCTCATCTGGCCAAGCAAACACTTCCAAACTTAAGTCCCAAAGTAAAGCATCAACTCAGGGTATTTATACATTTTTTAGAGCCAGAGAGCATTCCAATCTTTGAGAACCAGTGCCTCATTAACAAAAGGCATGGGCGTTCTCACAAATCTTCCCAGGTACATGAACGAGTGGGGAAGAACTTAAATCACATTAACAATACAAATACATAAACTGTTTCTAGTTAAAGATATCTGCTGAATAGGGCAGTTCCCAGGCTCTTTTTTATCTTTTTAAACTAATTTGCATTGGTTAAAGTTATTTTAAAAGTAGTTGCAATTCCACTAGGTATTGTCCAATGTTTTTTTTCTTTTTTCAGAGTCAAGTTTTTCATATATAGAGAGGTATAGATTTAGGTACAAATACACATTTATATATTTAATTTTTATTCTTATGCGTTTTTAATAAATATTCTGATATTTCTCATTTTGTCATTGTTGTAAATGTTTAATGCATCAGAGTAGCCAGTCAAGGAATACCCAGTCATTGACTTTCATTCTCATTATATGACCAACACACCTTCCTTTTCAGTTATACTCTCTTCGATGTATTTTTTAACACTGCTTATATGCAAGATATAACTGATAAATATATTCTAGTCTATTTTATCCACATTTCTTTTTCTTATTTTGCCCTTAAGAAACTTTTTTTCCCAATTGCATGTAAAGTAAATTTTCAATGTTTATTTCTTAACATTTTGAGTTTCAAATTTTTCTCCCTTCCCCCTCCACAAGACAGCAAGTAATCTGATATGATCTATACAAGATGAATCATGTTAAATCTATTTCTGAATTAACCATGTTGTGAAAGAAGAACTAGAACAAAAGGGATAAACCATGAGAAAGAAAAAAAAAAACAACGAAAGTGAAAATCGTATGCTTCAATCTGTATTCAGACGTTAGAGTTCTTTCTTTGAATGTGGATAACATTTTCCATCATGAGCTTTTCAGAATTGTTATGTATTGCTGAGAAATGAGAAGTCTATCATAGTTGATCATCTGATATTCATTCTTAAAATTAATGATATGATTGTGCATAGCTATTTGATTGGAAAAAAAATTACAAATAGTGCCAAATCATTAACATATCATTTCCTGCCTGTTAAAATATGTTAGTTTCCTTTTCGTTATATTATTTAATGAGTACTTTATATGACCAATGACTCCTGATTCTTTTCTCAAAGAAAATATTATAGTTTTATGCATGTTTTTGATCTCCCTTTTTCTCATTTATGAAACATATTTTAAAATATATTCTGCCAGCCCCTCCCAACCCATATAACGTTATATATATATATATATATATATATATATATATATATATATATATATATATATATATATATATATATATATATATATACATACATATATATATATGTATATGTGTGTGTATGCATATATACATACATACACTATATGTATATGTGTGTATGTGTACATATATACACACATATATATCTACATACACATATATCTGTGTGTGCTTGTGAGTGTATTTAATTTAAAAGTGAGCTCAGCAATCTGCATTTCTCTTATTTTTTACTTCATTGATTAGATATTGGCTCACAAACTGCAATTTTCTACATATTTTCATGGTGTACTTTTTGCAAACATTTATTGTTAACATTGTCATATAAGGTGACCAATTATTTCACAAAATAATGCATTTGGTTGCCTTTGTACAGGTGACAGAACAAACTCTGCCAACTTCTTAATTTACTTTGCCAAAGAAAACCTATGACTCAGCCTTCTATTTAGTTGCAACATACTTCCAATGCCATTTATAGTAAGAATGTCATAATGTCATATCATTCTTCTAGTAACATGCTTCCTCATTAATTATGGGACAAGAAACTTTCACATTGAGAGGACTAATAGCTAACCTAGCAATAGGCATTTTAAAACCATGTGAGTTCCATGATTCTCTTTTATTTATTTTCTCACTGTCTCTTCAAATATAAATGAGAGCTGAGTGCCATTTGGTACTTTTCTTTGTTTCATGGATTGCTGTGACCAATAATTCATCACCAAATGAGTAGCTTATTGGTGATAAAAATCTCCATAAATAAATAGGTCGGTTTTTTTTTTTTTTTTGGAAATCAGATAAAGTCTGTTATGAGGATCAAAGATAAATAGGGAAATAAGAAGAAAAAAATGGTGAGATTTTATAGATTCATGTTAACAAGACTAGATGCACTACATAGAGGGGTATATTGGAGCCAGTTAAAATTATGCTTCAGAACTCGTTAAATTCTCAGTGTGAGCAGTTATACCTCAGAAGTTGATAGAGCTTGGTTTATTGTTCTGTTGATTGCCTGGCCAAAGGCGTCAAACTCAGATAGAAACAGGGGCCATTACATGACTATCCCTGAGGGCTACATATTGACTTATAAAACCATGTACTTGACACCTCTGGTCTCGAATTAAGAAAGTAACGAAAATCTAAATAATGCAGATGAAACATTAAAGTGTCTTGTAATTTTTTTTTCTGTGTGTGAGAAGTAGTCAAATATTTACCAGGATACACTCTGACTGCATCCTAGGATATTGAGTGAAATAGCTCACTCAATTGCTATGCCACTCATTATGATAAAGAGCAAGGAATATCACTGGAAAACAGCAAATGCAGAGAGAGAGAGAGAGAGAGAGAGAGAGAGAGAGAGAGAGAGAGAGAGAGAGAGAGAGACAGAGACAGAGACAGAGACAGAGACAGAGACAGAGACAGAGACAGAGACAGAGAGACAGACAGAGACAGAGAGACAGACAGAGACAGAGAGACAAAGAGAGACAGATACAGAGACAGAGAGAGAGAGAGAAAGAGAGAGGCAGAGAGGCAGAGACAGAGAGAGACAGAGACAGAGAGACAGAGACAGAGACACACACACACACACAGAGAAAGAGAGAGAGAGAGAGAGAGAACAATCTTCAAACTTTAAGTCAGTGAGCTTTATTTCAATAACTCACAATGTTCCATAAAGTAATTGATTACTGTGTTGACCTGTTGTATCAAGTTCTCTTAAACCTTTTAAAAGTTTTATGTACAAAATGCAAGCATATTACTTGTGAATGATTAAAATATCATTTCCAGTAATTTATGTAACATACTAGACTTAAGACACTCCCATTTTAATGTATTCTTTCTATTGTGAAATAGTATTTGCCTTTCATCATTTAATATCTTTCCCATTTTCTAGCTATGTAGATAACGATAGGTCAAGATTGCCCCTAATTGTGATGTTAGAAGGATTGAGTGGTTTAACTGATTTTAATGAAATATAACCAAAAAGCTTTACCATGGACAGGTTGTTCAAAGGAATTTGATAATTTTATATTCATATAGTCATAGAAGACCATACACACACACACACATATATGTATACACACATACATATATACATGCATACACATAAATATGTAATACATGAATATGCCATATATAAACTCCATTCAGTTATTTTTCAATGCCAATAATCTTACCTATCAGTAGGTAGCTGGGGTAGAAACTCACTCGTGATCAGACGAGAACCCCTCCCTGTGGGGTTGCTTAGCATGGAGAAGAGAAAATTTAGGAGATAAAATCATGGATCTGGAATGAGGAAGACCAGAGTTTAAATCTGTCCTCAGACACTTATTGATTCTGTGATTATGGGCACATCACTTAAGGAAAAAGTAATCACAAAACTTCTGTATATCTCTGTTTCCCCAATTGTATAGTAAGGACAAAATAACCCTTCTCTATGTTCTTGTGATGATAACATGAGAAAATATTTGTAAAGTACTTTGCAAGCCTTAAAGTGCAACATAAAAGTTATGCTATAATTAGCATTAATATAGCTGTCTTCACTATTGAAAATAGAAATGCATTGAGAAGAGGCTCCAGGCAATCCATTATCCAACATGCATTTATTTATCACTTATTATGTACCAGGCCAGGTGCAAAGTGGATAAAGTCATGGGCCTGGAATCAGTAAGATCTGAGTTCAAATTAAGCCTCAGACACTAGCTTTGTGACCCTGGGCAAGTCACTTCACCCTGTTTGCCTCAGGTTCCTCATCTGTAAAATGAGCTGGAGAAAAAAATGGCCAATGATTCTAGTATTTTTGCCAAGAAAATCCCAGATGGAGTCATGAAGAGTTGGACAAGACTAAACAACAATAGGAAAAGACTATGTGCCAAGAACTATTCCACGGACTGAAGATACAAGACTTGAAATGAAACAATCTTTGCTCTCAAGGACCTTACATTATATGTTAGTAGACAGTATTCATGTATATAAATATAGATAAAATGTAAATATACAGACAATAGATGCTAAATGAATGAAAATAATTAGCTAATTACTTATATAGGAGGGAGTTAGGAAGAGATGGCACTAGGATTGGACTTGCCTTTCTTTGACCAAGGAGCCATGAAAGGAAGCCTCAGAGAGGAAAATTTAAGGTTGATACCAAACAAAGAGTTGAGTTAACTTGTTTCTTTTCTTGTGGTTTTTTTATTATTTATATTTTATCAATTAATTAATCTTTAATTTTCATCATTCGTTTCCACGAGATTTTGAGTTCCAAATTTTCTCCCCATATCTTTCCTCCCCCCCCATTGTGAATTCTGAGACATTGTGAATTCTGACTATCCCTTCCACCAGTTAGCCTTCCCTTTAATCACTCCCCTGTTTGGCCTTAAGGCTGAATGGCTACCTGAGCCTTTTCTTACCTGTCATCCAGGTCTTTGGGGATCAACCGGATGAACGTGTTAAGAGAAGAGACTTTCCAGAATCGAACAAGGGTTAGGCTTTATTCAGGATCTTAGTTACATGTGCAGGGTGAATTCTTCCTCAGGAGAGGGGAATCCTCCTCCTCCCAAGGGGCAAAGATCGTACAGCAAGAGGATGGGAGCAGGAGAGGGGAGGGACCTTCTGCCCTCTAAGGGCCCCTCAGTGTGAAGAGCACCTTCAGGCTTTCCTGTCCCTACTTAAGCTCTCCCGAGGAATAGTTTGCATGTGAATACCGTGCCTACTCTCAGCCCTTAGCTAGTCAACAACAGGTGTGCTCAGACCATGGGCCAATCTCAAGGATGGGATACTCTCCCCAGCAAGTTTCCCATGGAGAAGAGGCGGAAATGGATGAGATAGCCCGTGTCTCACGCCTCAATTCCCAGCTGTTCCCTGGGGAGCCTCATGAGAACTCTGAGGTTTAGAAGTCCTCACCTTTACCTGCCCGAGACTGTCCACGCGAAACTGAGCTTACACCCCCAACACTCCCCCTTATTTCCTTACCCCTTACTTTCTTGTAACAGCAAGATAGATTTCCATACCTCATTGCCTATATATCTTATTATCCAATTTCATGTAAAAACAATTTTTAACATTTTTAAATAAAGCTTTGAGTTCCAAATTCTCTCCTTTCTCCCCTCCCCATACATCCTCATGGAGAAAACAAGCAATTCAATATAGGTTATACATGTGTAGTTAGGCAAAACACTTCCGTAATAGTAATGTTGTGAAAGCCTAACTATATTTCCCTCCATCCTATCCCTTCCCAATTATTCTATTTTCTCCTTTGACCCTGTCCCTTTTAAAAAGTGCTTGCTTCTGATCATCCCTTCCCCCAATCTGCCCTCCCTTCTGTCATTCCTCCGCCTTTATCCCCTTTCCCCTTACTTTCCTGTAGCATAAGACAGTGAGTGTCTTTTTGAGTGTATATATTATTGAGTATATATGTTATTCCCTCCTTAAGCAAAATCCAATGAGAATAAAGTTTACTCATTCCTTCTCACCTCCCCACTCTTCCCCTCTATTATGAAACCTTTTTCTTTCCTCTTTCATATGAGATAATTTATCCCATTCTATCTCTCCCTTTCTCCTCCCAATATATTCCTCTCTTACCCCTTATTTAATTTTTTTAGATATCATCTCTTCATATTCAACTCATCCAGTGTCATCTATCATCTATCTATCTGTCTATCTATCTATCTATCTATCTATCTATCTATCTATCTATCTATCTATCTATCTATCTATCATCTATCTAATTTCCCCCAACTACCCTAATACTGAGAAAGGTCTAAGTTGTTACAAATATCATCTTTTCATGTAGTCATATAAACAGTTCAACTTTAGTAAGTCCCTTATGATTTTTATTTCCTGCTTACCTTTCCCTGCTTCTCTTGATTCTTGTATTTGAAAGTCAAGTTTTCTATTCAACTCCGGTCTTTTTATCAAGAATGCTTGAAAGTACTCTATTTCTTTGAATATCCATTTTCCCCCTAAAGGATTATACTCATTTTTGCTGGGTAGATGATTCTTTGTTTTAATCGTAGCTCCTCTGAACTCTGCAAAATCATATCCCAAGTCCTTGATCCCTTCATGTAGAAACTGCTAGATCTTGTGTTATCCTGATTGTGTTTCCACAATACGCAAATTGTTTCTTTCTGTCTGCTTGCAATATTTTCTCCTTGATCTGAGAACTTTGGAATTTGGCCAAAATAGTCCTAGGAATTTTCCTTTTGAGATCAAGAAAGCAATAGGTGTGTTCTTTCAGTATCTATTTTACCCTCTAGTTTGAGAATATTAGGACAGTTTTCCTTGGTAATTTCTTGAAAAATGATGTCTAGGCTTTTTTTGATCATAAATTTTGGATAATCCAATCATTTTAAAATTATCTCTCCTGGATCTATTTTCCAGGTCGATGGTTTTTCCACATGAGACATTTCACTTTGTCTCCTATTTTTGCATTCTAAAGTCATTAGCTTCCATCTTCTCCATTCTAATTTTTAAGGAATTATTTTCTTCAGTGAGCTTTTGGACCTCCTTTTCCATTTGGTCATTTCTGCTTCCTAAGGCACTCTTTTCCTTATTGGCTTAATGATCCTCTTTTATCATTTGGGTTAGTCTATTCTTAAGGTGTTATTTTCTTCAGTATTTTTTTGGGAGGGGGTCTCCTTTAGCAAGTTGTTGACTCGTTTTTCATGACTTCCTTGCATCACTTTCATTTCTCTTCACAATTTTCTTCTCCTGCTCTTATTTGATTTTCTTTTTTACTTTTTTTACTTGACTTTCAAAGTCCCTTTTGAGTTCTTCCATGACCTGAGATCAATTCATATTTTTCTTGGTGGTTTTTGATGTATTATCTTTGACTTTGCTGTCTTCTTCTGGTTGTATGTTTTGATCTTCTTTGTCACCAAAGTAAGGTTCTATAGTCTGAATTTTTTACTGTTTGCTTATCCCTAGTCAAATACTTGGCTTTTTGTCAAAATAGGACTCTCCTTCAAATAGGGGTGGGGGTGGATGTACTGTTCTAGGCTTCAGGGACTTCAAATTAGCCAGTTAAATCTCCACCTTCTGTGGGACCAGGGCTCTAGAAGGAGCCACTACTGCTGCTGCTGCCACTGCCACCTCTGCCACATCACACTTCTCTTTCTTCCAGGTCCCACAGAATTTTCTCACTGACCTGCTGTGTTTGGCATTTGTAGGTAGAGAAGTATGGAAACCATCACAGCTGTCAGTGATTGGGGCTCCCGAGTCTTGCTCATGCCCCTTCTGTACTGGTGCAGCCCATGCCAGACCACACTCTGCTGCCATCCTGGTGCAATATGCCCTTCCTATAGACCTTTTAGATTGTCTTGGGCTGGACATGTGTTTCACTATATCATTTCATGGGTTCTGAAGCTCTAAAATTTGTTTAGAGTAATTTTTTACAGGTGTTTGAAGGAATTCAGGGGAAAGCTCAAACTAGTCCCTGATTTTACTTTCCTGTATTGGCTCCACCCTGCTCTGTGTGTCAGAACTTCTTAGTATGTAGAAATATTCCAAGGTGGATTGAGTTTCCTTGATAGATAGAAAATTTCATCTCATTAGAATTTTTCAAAAAAAAGATTGAGATCAGCAGTTGAGGGAATCCTCTTTCATTATTACTTTAGGGTGATACTCTCCTTAGCAGGTATTATAGAATAGATTGGAAGGCCTCTGGAGTTATTTCTAACTTGGAAAACTGGGGATTCTTCTTCTCTTTGACATTTAAGAATGACCTTCTCAATAACTCTGAGCTCTTTCACATTATTCCGTCTCTTCCAAAACTCCAATACAATTGAAGACAATGTTTGCCATCCTTTTCCTGACTCTCTGATGAGCAACAAAATGTTTGATTTTCCTCTCATAGATTTATCATTTTCCTTCAAGTATTTAGTCCTATTGACCCAGGCAACCTCAATTTCAAAACTATTAAAATCTAATATTCTATACTGTGACCCTGAGAGATTGACTAACTTTCAAAGAATAATTCATTTTCTCCAGAGAAAGATACATACATACATATATACAAACATATATACATATGTGTGCATACATATATGTGTATATGTGTGTATACATATGTACATATTTAAATTTTCAAAATGTCATAGAACATTGTAGACTAGCCTTTCTATTTATTATCACCTGCTATTACTCACCTTGGTGTACTTCTTGCAAACAAATATAAGCACCACTTTGACAAAACACAATTTTGTCACTATGGAGCGAAGGATGTATTTACGTGGAGGAAATGCCACTTAGATATATTAAGAAAACTTCACATTTATGTTTCATTGTTATGGAAACAAGGCAGCAGTATCAAGGTTATTTACTTAGAAATTGAACAAATAAACCCAGAAAGAAATTGAAAATTTCTTCCTATTTGAAAGCAACTCATTCCATGTTCATGGGTTTGCTTGTCTTTTCTTCTCTTACCACCACATTTTAACTGAAGTTAATATTTTTAGGATCTGTCTGGAGTCTAGTGGACCTGAGATGCTCATAAATCCACAGTGGTAGGCACTAGTCAATGAGGGAAAAATCCACCCCATAACTAGAGAAACAAGATTACTATAATTTAGTTGTCCTGAGAATTTCTCAGATTAACACTTTATTCATGCCATAAATGACTCAGTTTTTTTTTTAATGGAGAGTAAGAGGAATGCTGAAAGAAGGATAGCCAAATGAATGAATGAATGAAAATGCATTAATTGTCATTTATATGAAGAACATTGTTCTTTAGGTATGTAAAAATTTTAGTATAGGCAGACCCCACTTTGAAGAAGCTAACATTCTAATGGAAGAGCTAATGCCCATAGGAGAGAGATATTTTAATTTGGAAAGTCAGAAGAGTAGTGAGTAGAACCATAGAGGAAGTATATAGACTCATCCTTTCCACTGATGGTGGCAATATTCAGTTTACTATTATTTCAGAACTGAAACGATTTTGGGAGATGGGGTATTTGTATGGTAACAATTATCTTGGCAAAAAGATAGTGAGGAGTAAGGTACAAGATGATGGTAGCAGCTGGCCTGATATATAGAAGATGGAACGTGAGTAAATAGACATATTGAGATAAATGCTTTGGTAAAAGACCCAGAATCTCAGAGCTGGAATGGAACTTAGAGACCATTGCATCCAATCTGAACCTTATCAGAAATTTTTTATTTGGGGGGAGGAGTCAAGATGGTGGAGTAGAAAGATACACATACGCTAGTTCCGAACGCACAGCCCATAAAATAACTGTAAAGAAGAACTCCCAACAAATTCTGGAGCAGCAGAAGCCACAGAACACTAGAGTGGAGGAGATTTCTGTTCCAGAGAGACCTGAAAAACTCACATGAAAGGTCCATCACACCCTGGACCCTGTGCAGAGTCCAACCCTGCCTTGGCTGCAAGGCACTGAGAGGAGCAGATCCGAGTAGGCTTCAGGGACAGAATCTCCATCAGCTGTGCAGATCCCTCCACCCACAGGCGCCAAAGATCAGTGAGAGGGTCTTTTCAGCTTGCTGAGGGGGGAGCGGGGTGTCTCCATAACTCAGGCCACCTTGGGAGGCAGCAGCAGACAGGGGCTCTCAAAGTAGGCAGGAGCTCAGATCCATTGTTGAAGGTCTCCCAGTAAACCCCCTGAGGGAACTGAGCCCTGTGTGGCGGCTCTGCCCCCACCTGAGCACCTGAACTTAATCTCACACTGAATAGCAGCCCCACCTCTGCCAAAAGCCCTGAGGCTGGGAAGCAGCATTTGAATCTCATCCCCCAAGCACTAGCTGGGCAGATCTGGGGTCGAGATGAGTGTGGAGAGGAAACTCAGAAGTCAAGTAACTGCCTGGGAAAATGCCCAGAAAAGGGAAAAAAAATAAGACTATAGAAGGCTACTTTGTTGGTGAACAGATATCTCCTCCCATCCTTTCTGATGAGGAAGACCAATGTTTACCATCAGGGAAAGACATAGAAGTCAAGGCTTCTGTATCCCAAAAATCCAAAATAAATATTCAGTAGGCTCAGGCCGTGGAAGAGCTCAAAAAGGATTTTAAAAATCAAGTTAGAGAGGTGGAGGAAAAACTGGGAAGAGAAATGAGAGAGATGCAAGAAAAGCATGAAAAGCAGGTCAACACCTTGCTAAAGGAGACCCAAACAAATGCTGAAGAAAATAACACCTTGAAAAATAGGCTAACTCAATTGGCAAAAGAGGTTCAAAAAGCCAATGAGGAGAAGAATGCTTTAAAAAGCAAAATTAGCCAAAAGGAAAAGGAGGTTCAAAAGTTCACTGAAGAAAATAGTTCTTTCAAAATTAGAATGGAACAGATGGAGGCTAACGACTTTATGAGAAACCAAGAAATTACAAAACAAAATCAAAAGAATGAAAAAATGGAAGATAATGTGAAATATCTCATTGGAAAAACAGCTGACCTGGAAAATAGATCCAGGAGAGACAATTTAAAAATTATGGGACTATCTGAAAGCCATGACCAAAAAAAGAGGCTAGACATCATCTTTCATGAAATTATCAAGGAAAACTGCCCTGAGATTCTAGAACCAGAGGGCAAAATAGGTATTGAAAGAATCCACTAATCACCTCCTGAAAGAGATCCAAAAAGAGAAACTCCTAGGAACATTGTGGTCAAATTCCAGAGTTCCCTGGTCAAAGAGAAAATATTGCAAGCAGCTAGAAAGAAACCATTCAAGTATTGTGGAAATACAATCAGGATAACACAAGATCTAACAGCTTCTACATTAAGGGATCAAAGGGCGTGGAATAGGATATTCCAGAAATCAAAGGAACCAGGACTAAAACCAAGAATCACCTACTCAGCAAAACTAAGTATAATACTTCAGGGGAAAAAATGGTGTTTCAATTAAATAGAGGACCTTCAAGAATTCTTGATGGAAAGACCAGAGCTGAAAAGAAAATTTGACTTTCAAACACAAGAATCAAGAGAAACATGAAAAGGTAAACAGCAAAGAGAAGTCATAAAGGACTTACTAAAGTTGAACTATTTACATTACTAAGGGGAAAGACAATATTTGTAACTCTTGAAACTTTTTTCAATATCTGAGAAGTTGGTGGGATTAAACACACACACACACACACACATACAGAGCACAGAGTCAATTGAATATGATGAGATCATATCTTAAAAAATGAAATTAAGCGGTGAGAGAGAAATATATTGGGAGGAGAAAGGGAGAAATGAAATGGCTCAAATTATCTCTCATAAAAGAGGCAAACAAAAGACTTGTTAGTGGAGGGAAAAAGAGGGGAGGTGAAAGAAAAACATGAAGTTTACTCTCATCACATTCGACTAAAGGAAAGAATAAAATGCATACTCATTTTAGAATGAAAACTGATCTTACAATACAGGAAAGTGGGGGATAAGGGAATAAGCAGGGTGGGGGGATGATGGAAGGGAGGGCAATGGGAGGAGGGAGCAATTTGTAGTCAGCACTCTTGGGGAGGGACAGGATCAAAAGAGACAACAGAAGCAATGGCAGGCAAGGTAGGATGGAGGGAAATATAGTTAGTCTTACACAACATGACTATTATGGAAGTCATTTGCAAAACTACACAGATATGGCCTATATTGAATTGCTTGCCCTCCCAAAAGGAATGGGTGGGGAGGGAGGGATGAAGAGAATTTGGAACTCAAAGTTTTAGGAACAACTGTCGAGTACTGTTCTTGCTACTAGGAAATAAGAAATACAGGTAATGGGGTATAGAAAGTTATCTGGTCCTACAGGACAAAAGAGAAGATGAGGACAAGGGAAGGGAGGGATGATAGAAAAGAGGGCAGATTGGTGATAGAAGCAATTAGAATATTAGATGTTTTGGGGTAGGGGAGGGGAGAAATGGGGAGAAAATTTGAAACCCAAAATTTTGTGAAAATGAATGTTAAAAGTTAAATAAATAAATTTTAAAAATAAATAAATGAATGAATGAGTGAATGAACGAATGAATGAATGAATAAATAAATAAAAAAGAAAAGGAAAAAAAATTCTTTCTTTACCATACTGACTGATGGCCATTTGACCTGTGCTTGAAGATTTCCTATGATGAGCAAGCCACTAACTCTGAAGGCAACTAGTTCTATTTTTAGACATGTCTAAATTTTAAGAAATTTTCCTGTGATATTAAACCTAAATTTGACTCTAAAACTTCTGTGCATTTTTGTTATTCCTGGGCCTCTTCCAAGTGAGTCTTTCTTTATCCATACTAACCACATCTGTACCCTCCACTTGATTCTTATGTGACATAATGCCAAGGCCTGTCACCATCCTAATGACTCTCTAGGTGTTCTCTATATTATAAATATCTTTACCATAATGTTGTACTGAGAAACTGAACACAATATTCAAAATATTGTCTGAATAAGACAGACTGCACTGCAACTCTGAGCAAAGCTCAGTTTGGACTTCATGTTTCTTTGAATACAGCCTAATTTTACATTCATTTCCTTGACTCCCTTATCATTCCAGTGACTAGAAATAGGTTTTTAGTCCTCTACTCATCCCCAAATGTTTTAAAATTTTATATTTTAGATGAACTGATACCTTGCAATGTTCAAGTCATCTTATTCTCCTGGAAAAATTAATTTTGAAATCAAATTTGTCTTCTTTTGTAAAGAAATTTGGCATACATTTTAGGAACCACTCTACTACAATGAGGATCATAGGATCTGAATGTCTGGAGAGCTTCAAGAATGAAACTCTTGAAGTATAAGAGACAGATTCGGAGGAGATCTTAGAAAGTCATCAAATCTGGCCATCTTATTTTCCAGAAAAGTAAATTGAGGTTCAGAAATGCCATGTGACCTCCCCAGTGTAACATAGACCATAAGACTTGGAGGAAGGATTTGAGCTCAGATCTTCTTGACCCTAAAGTCAGGATTCTATCTCATACACCGTTCTGTCTTCTCTGTCCAGTATGTAACACACTGTCCTAATCACAGAGTGTGTCCATGACAACACTCAAGAATCTCTGGGAAAGTAATTTCAAAACGAAACTTGATTCAATATATCCTATCTTTATATTTTGGTACATTATACTCAGACCTTTATGACCTGTTCCCCTCTAATTAGTCTCGTTGCCTCTAGTCTTTCTTCTTTCCATCCATTCATCATGAAGCTAATGGGAATTGCTATTCCTAGAGCAGAATTCTGATCAAGCAATTTGTCTGCTTAGGAAGTTTAAATGGCTTCTAGAATAAAACCATACCCTCTGACTAGAATTTAAATCTCTTCCCAATCTAGCACCAACCTGACATTCTAATGTAACTGTCTTCAAGTATTTGGATATTTATCATTCAGAGGAGGGATGGTGCTTATTTACCTTTTCCTAGAATGTAGGATTACAAGTTGTGAATTCAAGTTCCAACAAGGCACATTTCGATTCTTCATAATTATTGGATCTTTCCAGAAAGACAATGAGCTATCCAGTAGGTGGTGGGCTGCCTATTTTGGAAGCTTTAAGTCATAATTAGGGTGATTGTTTTTTGGGTATGTTGTGGAAAGTATTTTTTGGGGGGGGTGAGTTGCACCAGATGGAAACTGAGGTTTCTTACAACTCTAAGATTCTGTGGTTCTAGGAATGAAGGCTATGAACTATTAGAGGAAATCGCCCTTACATTAAAGGTCAGTTGAAATGTTTCCAGTAGTCTTTGTGGAGCTATTTTTCTTTTAAATGAAAAAATAAAATTAGATGATGCTGACTAGGCTTAATGGTAAGTGACACACTGTGATCTCAATTAATTTACTTCCATGGCCAAAGGATGAGTATTCTTGATGCATCTTTCATTGTTTGTATAATCAGATAAACCTATTTTAAATTACAAAATGCTAGGACTAAATGACCGTGTAGGGGTCATCTGTTTCTATCTTTTCACTTCAGAGAACTACAATGAAAAATGGTCATTTCTCCATAAATGTGTCATAGACAGCTTAAACTCAAAGTCTTTAAGACTAATTTCATGTTTATGCTAAAGTCTTCCCCTACTCTGACTGCCTTTATTACTTTCACCCTCCCAGTTACCCAGGCTTACAACTTAGGTGTGATCTTCCCTCTCTCTCATCCTCCATATCTAATCTATTTCCAAGGACTGTCTTTTTTATTTACTTGCTTAATATCATAAATTGCTAGATTGTTGTTCATCCTTCATTCTCGAAGAGGAGAAATGACTTTTGAAAAGTGATATCTTGATTCGCAAGTGAAGCGGATTTAAGTGAGGCAGGGCTGTGCAAAGTCACCAGCCTCATCGTCTATTCCAGAGTCATCTGTGTCCAGTGGCACAAGATCAAGAGGACCAGTGATATCACAGGATGCAGTGGGGGATCTTGGCTAATATCTTTCCCAGGTTTCAATTTGTTTGAGGCAATGTCCATGCAGTGATTAAGGCTAGGTGAGAAATGAGGAAAAAAATGATCTCCTTTACAGATTAAAAAAAAATAATAATCTGGGAAGGGAAGACCCTCAGGGTTTCTGGCCAAATTAGAAACAATTACTATCTATATGTACTCTGAGTCAGCAAAGCACCCTAAAATGACCAAGTGAGGCTTGGCCTGGAACCTATTCTTGACCAGTGAGAGCCAGAGTCATTTGGGTTTGAGGCATGGTCAAGTAGCTGGGTTTGAATCCCAGTGAATTTTATCAAAACTTAGTTTTTCAACGCTATATTTTGAGAAATTATTAACTAGATGAGTTGGAACTGCACAGCAAAGCCTATGGGATCCTCCCTGGAACTGGGACACTCCTTAGCAACATCCTGGAGTTTTCCTAGCTGCCAGGGCTTGACAACCTAGGTCCTGATCATGTCACTGTCCTCAGACTTTTCTCCTTGGAGAACTTTGACTTGCATTTTAAAAGGGAAAGTAGAAACTGGGGAGCTAATGGAGTCTATTTGTAAAGGTGGATATATCTTAGGTGAGTGTGTAGTCTGGAGGTTATTAAGGAGATGGTTTTAAAATGATTTAATTCTTACTTTCACTGATTCTAATTCAGACCTATCCTCCCTTTCCTTTGCCTCTGAGTACCATTTGTTATAGCTGTCCCACTCATGAGGCCAAATTTCCTTATTCGTCAGTTTCTGTCTTAAATACTCTAATATGCTCTTATCAAAGCTGCCCCAATGAGGCCAGAAAAATTTAGGATCATCACTAGTCAAATCAACTCAATTCTGGCAATATGAGGGAGAGTCAAGACCATATTTATTAGACATTTGAAAAGCACATGTTCGTTCTGGGGGTTTGCTAATAGGATCTGCTGCATCTTCCCCCATGTCTTTACAACACATCTGTCCCATCTTAAAGGTATACACTCAAAGATAATAACACCACTTAACAATATGCACAATTCAAATGCACTAGAAGGGAATACAGCAACACAAAAACCAAAATACTAGTACGCAAAAACATAACTGAAAATACGTGGAGTAAAATAGTTAATTATCCCAATTTTATTTTGTTAATGGTACAGTAAATAAGTAGGGAAGAGAAAAAAATAGATGTAAGCTTTAAACCCCAGAATATCTTGTGAGGTGTCAAAATTTATATTCCCTTGGACAGAGCAACCACAGGTAAGGGCATGATTTCAAATGTGAGCAGAAGAAGAGAGAAGGAAAGGAGAAAAGGAGAAAGGAAGGAAAGAGGGAAGGGAGGGAGGGAGGGAGGGAGGAAGGAAGGAAGGAAGGAAGGAAGGAAGGAAGGAAGGAAGGAAGGAAGGAAGGAAGGAAGGAAGGAACAAACAGCATTGCCCAACTAGAACTAGCCATTTCGGTCTTCAGTGGGGCAACTACTATACCACTCACAGATTGTGGTTTGTCCTTCATTCTCAAAAAGGGCCAGAAATATGATGTCTTGAATTTAAGTGAGGCAGGGCTATGCAAAATCACCAGCCTAACCCTCTCCTTCCAAGTCATCTGGGTCCAATGGCAAGATATAGATAGCAGTAAATGTCCCCCAGACAGACATATTGATAGATAAGTGTATAGATAGATAAGTGGAAGAGAGAGAAAGAGAGAGAGAGAGAGAGAGAGAGAGAGAGAGAGAGAGAGAGAGAGAGAGAGAGAGAGAGAGATGTACAAATATATTTCCTTCTTTCTCCTTATATTGCTACCACACTGATGCAAGATTTGGTCACTTCATACCTGCACTATTGCAACAGTTGGCTGATTGGTCTGCCTGCCACAAATCTCTCCCCACTATACTCCATTCTCAACTCAGTTACTAGAGAAATTTCTAAAGCTCTGGTTTAACCATGTTACAACCGTATTCAATAAAATCCTTTGGTTTTTAAAGCCCTTCCTAATCTGAATTCTTCCTACCTTTACAAACTGCATTACACCTTTGTATCTCCTGCATATTCTATGATTCATTGAGACACTGGCCTCTTGATGTTCTTTGTGTATAACAATCTATCTACTTTGAATATTTTCATCATTGATCTCCTATGCCTGGAATGCTCTCCCTTCATATGTCTGTCTTTTAACTCCACTAGTTTCCTACAAGTCTCAGCTAAACCACAGTATTCTACAAGAATCCTTCCAAGTTCCCTTTAATTTTAGTGCTTTCCTAGACTACTCCCAATTTATGTGACATTTATCTTGTTTGTGTAGGGACAGCTAGGTGGAATGGAAGATAGAGTGCTGGTCCTGGAGTTAGGATGACATCTTCCTGAGATCAAATCTGGCCTCAGACTCTTATTAGCTATGACCCTGGGCAAGTCCTTTAACCCTATGTCTCAGTTTCCTCATCTGTAAAAATAAGCTAGAGAAGGAAATAAAACATTCCAATATCTTTGCTAAAGAAAACCCCCAAAAAAGGATCATGAAGAGTTGGAATTGACTGAACAACAAAATCTTGTTTGTTCATAGTGATTTTCATGTTGTTGCCCCCATTAAATGGGAAGCTCTTTGAAAACAGGGATTTTTTTTGCTTACTTTTCTTTCTTTTTTCTTTTTATCCCCAGTATGGAGCACCAATATCTGACCCTTAGCAGGTGCTTAATAAGTGCTAATTGAGTTGAATTGGATGGAGTAGGGTAATATTGAAAACTTATGTAAAGAAAATTTATTACACATGAATTCTCCATTTAATGAGTATTTGCAGAGATATGGTCAAGGTAAAATAAACCTGTCCTTTCTGCAAAAGATAGTGATCTCATGGAATGTTCAATTTGTAATATAGTTATTCTCCAGAACAGTAGGGGAAAAGTACAACTGTTATGCATTCTCCTGAAAAAGTGTTTTCTTCACCCAACTTTAGTGTACAAAAGGATTAAGGGAAAAATGATATGAAAGAATGGAGGAACCCCTAGCGTTGGATCTGCTCATTGGCTACTATGAGCAAGGAATATCTGGGCTGGTAGAAAATTCACAAATTTGTAAATTGCTATACACAGGATGGTTCTTGGTCAGTAGACCTTCTATTACTGATACAATACGTAAAGAAGTCTCTCCATTTTGGTAAAAAGAAAAGTAACAGCAAGAGTTTGTGTTCCAGGGCTAGTCTTTGAAAAATGCAAGCTCATTTGTAGACCACAGTGTTGCATCAGCACAGGACTTCTTCAGGAATCAGTGGATCAATAATTGTTTGCTACATACCTACCAGTGCCAGACACTATGCTGTGAGGAAGATACAAAGAAGCAGAAGAGGCAAAAGCACAATCTGGGGGTGGGAGGTAGCATGCAAACTCATATATATAAAGGAAGTTATATATAGGACAAATATGTAATATTTAACAGAGGGAAGACACTGGAATTAGGAGAGGAAATGTCTTCCTGAAAAAGATGAGATTTTAGTTGGGACTTAAAGAAAGCCCCAAATCAGTAGGTGGAGTTGAGGGAGTGGACTGTTCCAGGAATGGGGGACAGTCAGAGAAAATACATTCCAAAGCCTGAGTTTTCCCACTTGTAAAATAGAAATAATAAAAGCACGTTCCTCATAAGATCATGTGGATTAATTGAAACAATATGGAAAGCATTTCGCAGACCTAAATGTTCTATAGAAATGGCAGTCATCATTATTATATCAGCAAAACCCTAGGGGAGGACAGTCTTTAAGATGACATATTGTCTTACTAAATAAATCCACTGATTTTGTTTCTTATCATTAACAAACAATAAAATACGGTCCATGAGTAAATTCTTTATGTTAATAGACCATCTTAAAGTCTACAAAGTTCTTTAGATGTAATATGTATCATAACAGTTAACATTCACAGTGCTTCAAATTTTGCCAAGCAATTTGCATGTATGACCTCATTTGATCCTCCCAACAACCCTGGGAAATAGGTCCTGCTATTATCTCCATTTTTCAATTGAGTATGAAAGAGGCTGTGACTTTCCCAAGATCATACAGTTAATAAATGTCAGAAGCGAGACTCAAACCCAGGTCTTCTTGATTCCAGTTCAAGTATGCTTTCAACACTGCTACCTTCCTTCCTTATCATGCCTCTCTCTTAGACAAGCACTGCAGAGGGACCGTCAAATAGATAGACTTATAAGTGCTTAAGAAGAGAATGGCAATTTGGATCCAATTCTGGAAATTGTGCATCTTACAATGATTCTAATATGTTCTTTTCTCACAAATTCCATCTTTTAAACACCATTGTTCTCAATGGATAGAATGTGGTTTTCTATTATGAAAAACCACTATATCTAAGGTATCCAAATTGCAAGTAATCTAATGGAAGAGTGACAAGAAGCATATTGGTTGTAGTTAACTATTCCAAAACTCTTTACAATCTGTTCCCTTCCAACCTTGTGGTCTGCTTGCCAATTGTTAAACATTTATCATATCCATGCACCTTCTCACTTTACAAATGAGGAAACTGAGACCCAGAAAAGTGAAATAACTTACCCCATGTCATGCAAATAGTAAGTAGGAGTGGAAGGATTTGAACCTATGTCCTCTGAATCCAAATCTGGCAATTTTTCCAGTATAACACCCTGCCCACCATCTTGTGTCTTCTACTGGAATGTATGTTCCTTAAGAGAAAGAACTGGGTTTTTTTGGTTGTTTTTTTGTTTTTGGTATATGAATAGAGTGGGGTATTATAGTGTGATAAGTCATGAAATAATTACACATCTAGGTGGGATCTTGGATTAAGGGGCTGTACTCAGAGTCAGAAAGACTTGAGTTTGGATATGTTATGAATACCTATTAGCCATGTGACCTTGACCAAATCACTGAACTTATTTTAAGATTAAATTTCTTCCTTTCTATAATCTAGATAATAATTGCCCTTATCTCATAGAGTTATCATGAGAATGAAATGAGGTAATGCATGCAAAACCCTTTGGAAGCATTAAAGGATTATATAAATATTAACTCTTACTATTATAATAAATCATGTAAATAAGAAATTCAGAAAAAATTGAGAAGATATACATGAAATGACTTAGAGGCAAATACACAAAAGAGATGGAACAAAGTGGAAAATAACTATTGCACTGTAACTGAAGAAAAATTTAAAAGAAAGGCAGAATCTGAATAATTGGGGGAAAAATTAATGATCCCAGAGAACAGATAGCCAATGGAAGAATATTTTGGTCCCTACAGGCATCTTCCATTCATGAGGGAGCAGTGGAAGATTATCATAGAAGAACAGTGTAGACATAATCAGATGTGGTCACACTATGGAGTATTTGTGCTGAATTATGTTTGCTTGTTACAAGGCAGGATTCAATGGGTCTCGAGTGGATGGGGTAGGGGGGAAAAAGTGATTTTTTTTTCCAGGAATTAATGAGATGTAAAAACAAAAGACATTGATACATCTTACTTTTAATGTTAATAATTCCAGGAAGAGTAATGAAGTCTTTTTTTCCCTTTAGTTAATATTTTTCAAGTTTTGATGTTATGATTGTGTTTGTATTTTGATAAAATTTGCCAAAATCAATGAAAGGGGAAAGATGGAGGGATATGTCTTACCCTTGGGTTTTAATTTTATTTTACTTTGACCCTAGCTTAGAATCCTCCTCAGCTTAACCCCCAACTCCTTAAGTGACTGGTATGGTATACAAAAGGTCGAAATGAACAAGGCATAAAGACACCAATTATGTATTCTGGCTATGAATCACTTTAAATAGAGTTGACAATGATGATTTGACTCGTTGGTGTTGAACAAGGTAAATTCCTACCAAATATCCAGTCCAACACAGCTATGCTTAAAACAGAAATTCTTGAGATTTCTAAATCCTTGGTTATGCTTTTATTAATCTGCTGCATATCCCAAGGGGAGGCTCAGTGAAAGTCTGCAAATGGATGTTATTGAAAAAAAATACTCTAAGATTTCAGACAAGGAGTGAGAAGAGAGCAGGATTCATAAACAAATGTCTCCAGAGACATTCTTTTCTTCCCAAGAGCCAAAATCCTCCAATGAGAACCCTTGCTGCTTGTGCCTTCAAAGTAGTAATTTGTATTCCACCAAATTAGATGACTACTCTGAATGAATGAAGTTATAGCTTAATATTTTTAGTAATGATAACATTTGTAGGACAAGTGCTTTTTAAAGCCCATAGATATGGAATGTGGAGTGGCATTTTAAAAAGGTGACCTTAGGCAAGATTCATTAAGGCCCAGTAAATGTCAAATATTTTATCAACTGTGTAAAGTGGCATGTAGAGAGGTGTTTTTTTTTTTCCTCACCTCCAAAGCATGATTAAAACTGTGTCTTTTTAATAATAATATTTTTTCTGTATCCAATGCTTTGTTCCTTATGTGGGGCATAGAAAAAGATAAAAGGATGAAGGAAAACAGGGAGAAAGAGAAGGGTGAAAGGAAGGATGGAGGTAGGGAAGGATGGAAGGAAGTGGTGACTCATTTAGCACTGGTAGCACTCTATTAGGTATTTCACAGACAAGAAAAAATGCATTCAGTCCTGGAAATACAGAAGGAACAACAATGTTTTTTAAGCAGAATCAAGTGGGTTAAGTTCTGAAGGAACCCTTTCTGATTCTTATTTGGAATGGTAAAATCCTGATACTTTCTTACATTTTCTCCTTGGAGAAACAAAGACGCTCATTAGAGAATGCTATTTATTTTTTTTTTTTATTTAACTTTTAACATTTATTTTCACAACATTTTGGGTTACAAATTTTCTCCCCTTTTATCTCCTCCCCCCCCAAACCCAAGCATTCTAATTGCCCCTGTGACCAATCGGCTCTCTCTTCTATCCTCCCTCTCTGCCCTTGTCTCTGTCTTCTCTTTTGTCCTGTGGGGCCAGATAGCTTTCTTGACACCTTAACCTGTATTTCTTATTTCCCAGTGGTAATAACATTACATTTGATCCTAACACTTTGAGTTCCCACTTCTTTAGCTCCCTCCCTCCCCACCCCTTCCCTTTGGAAGGCAAGCAATTCAATATAGGCCAAATCTGTGTAGTTTTGCAAAAGATTTCCATACTAGTTGTGTTGTATAGGACTAATTATATTTCCCTCCATCCTATCCTGACCCCCATTACTTCTATTCTCTTATGATCCTTTCCCTCCTCATGAGTGTCGACCTCGGATTGCATTCTCCTCCCCATGCCCTCCCCTCCAACCTCCCCCCCACCCTGCTTGTGCCCCTGTCCCCCACTCTCCTGTATTATGAGATAGGTTTTCCTATCAAAATGAGTGTGCATTTTATTCTTTCCTTTAGTGGAATGTGATGAGAGTAGACCTCATGTTTCTCTCTTGCCTCCCCTCTTTATCCCTCCACTAATAAGTCTTTTGCTTGCCTCTTTTATGAGAGATAATTTGCCCCATTCAACTTCTCCCTTTCTCCTCTCAATATTTCTCTCTCACTGCTTGATTTCATTTTTTTTTAAGATATGATCCCATCCTATTCAATTCACTCTGTGCACTCTGTCTCTATGTATGTGTGCGTGTGTGCATGTGTGTGTGTGTGTACTCCCACCCAGCACCCAGATACTGAAATGTTTCAAGAGTTACAAATATTGTCTTTCCATGTAGGAATGTAAACAGTTCAACTTTAGTAAGTCCCTTATGACTTCTCTTTGCTGTTCACCTTTTCATGGTTCTCTTCATTCTTGTGTTAGAAAGTCAAATTTCTTTTCAGCTCTGGTCTTTTCATCAAGAAAATTTGGAAATCCTCTATTTCATTGAAAGACCATTTTTTCTCCTGAAGTATTATACTCCGTTTTGCTGGGTAGGTGATTCTTGGTTTTAGTCCTAGTTCCTTTGACTTCTGGAATATCCTATTCCATTCCCTTTCATCCCTTAATGTAGAGGGTGCTAGATCTTGTGTTATCCTGATTGTATTTCCACAATACTTGAATTGTTTCTTTCTAGCTGCTTGCAATATTTTCTCTTTCACCTGGGAGTTCTCGAATTTGGCCACAATGTTCCTAGGAGTTTCTCTTTTTGGATCTCTTTCACACGGTGTTCTGTGGATTCCTTGAATATTTATTTTGCCCTCTGGTTCTAGAATCTCAGGGCAGTTTTCCTTGATGATTTCATGGAAGATGATGTCTAGGTTCTTCTCTTGATCATGGTTTTCAGGTAGTCCCAGAATTTTTGCATTGTCTCTCCTGATTCTATTTTCCAGGTCAGTTGCTTTTCCAATAAGATATTTCACATTGTCTTCCATTTTTCGAATCTTCATGCTATGTTCTGTGATATCTGTCTTTCTCATAAAGTCCTTAGCATCCATCTGTACCATTCCAGTTTTGAAAGATCTATTTTCTTCAGTGAGCTTTTGAATCTCCTTTTCCATTTGGCTAATTCTGCTTTTGAAAGCATTCTTCTCCTCATTGGCCTTTTGAACCTCTTTTGCCAATTGAGTTAGGCTAGTTTTCAAGGTGTTAATTTCTTCAACATTTTTTTGGTTCTCCTTTAGCAGGGAGCTGATCTGCCTTTCATGCTTCTCTTTCATCCCTCTCATTTCTCTTCCCAGTTTTTCCTCCACCTCTCCAACTTGACTTTCAAAATTCTTTTTGAGCTCTTCCATGGCCTGAGCCCATTGGGTGGGCTGGGACACAGAATCCTTGATTTCTGTGTCTTTGCCTGATGGTAAGCATTGTTCTTCCTCGTCAGAAAGGAAGGGAAGAGGTGTCTTTTCTCCGAGAAAGTACCCTTCAATAGTTTTATTTCTTTTCCCTTTTCTGGGCATTCTCCCCTGCCAGTGGTTTGACCTCTGAATATTCTCCTCACACCCACCTCGCCTCCTGGTCCTCCCAGCCAGCGTTTGGGGACTGAGATTCAAATGCTGCTTCCCGCCTTAGGGCTTTTGGCAGGGGCAGGGCTGCTATTCAGTGTGAGAATTAAGTTCAGATGGTCAGGTCGGGGTAGGGCCACCTCTCAGGCCCAGTTCCCTCAGGAGGTTTATGCACAGACCTTCCACAATGGATCCAGGCTCCCGCCCGCTTGGGGAGCCCCTGTCTGCAGCCACCTCTCAGCTTCTATCTCCCGGGTGGGCCTGAGCCATGGGGGCACCCCACTTCCCTCTTGACCCGCCAAAGAGACTCTCTCATCGACCCTCATCACCTGTGGGTGGGGGGGCTTGTGCCGCCGCTGGAGATCCCGTCCCTAAAGCCTGCTCAGATCTGTACCTCTTGGAGCCGCCGCAGGTCTGGGCTGGGCTCCGCGTCTGCAGCACGACGGACCTTTTGTGAGAGGTTTGCAGGACCCTCTGTCGGTGGAGAGACCCTCGTGGCCACAGGATATCTCATCCCGTAGCCCGTTGGGATCTTTTCCTCACAGTGTCGCGGCCGCTTCAGGGCTGCACTCAGCTCCCAGTCCCGGCGCCCAGTCCACAGCGCGAAGGACCCCCCGGGAGAGGTTTGCAGGTCTCTCCGGAACAGAAATCTTCCTTGCTCCAATATTGCGTGGAGTCTGGGTGCAGAATTCACCGTGGGTTGGTCCCCTCTAGCCGTTCTGTGGGTTGTGGGTTCGGAGCCATGTGTATGTGCGTCTTTCTACTCCGCCATCTTGGCTCCGCCCCCGAGAATGGTATTTATTTGTAAAAATAATTTACTAAGAATGTGGACTCAGTGCAGTGCTGGACAGAGGTGGTGTGGTGGAAACATGAATTTGGTGTTGGAGGACTTATGTTCAAATCCCAGTTTTCCTACATATCACCCATGGGATTGGGGATACAGAATTCTGCTGCAGTTTTTGGTACTGTTGAAATTATTATTTGTGGTTGGTTATTAGAAGTTGGTGTAGGTAGGGTTTGTTCAGGGAAAGAGTTGCTTGTTTGTTTGTTTTTTACTTTGGAATCCCATCTTTGATTACATCAGTATTGGGAACTTCCAGACTCCCAGTAAGGAAATTTCTTGAACCTTCAATACAAATGTGAACCTGTTCAGCAACTTACACTTTTTAGAGAGTTATTTAGGGGCATACAAACCTACATCATCTGCTCAAAGGCAATATATGGCAGAGGCAGGGCTTAAACCAAGGTCTTCCTAAATCCAAAATCGGCTCTAAATATTTGTGTCAGTAAGCACCCCAAATACACAGGGGGATATCACAAGTTCTTTGAATCTATTTTTCTAAAAGGCAAGGCAACTTTTGAGGGGTTAACAATCACGTTAATCAAGCACATGTATCATTCCTTTAATCAAGCACATATATTATTCACCTAGTTGAGGGGAGTCAGAACCCTGAACTTCAAAGGAAATACAGAAAAATGAAAGATCAACAGACATGGCTTCCTCTGCCTGAACGTAATTCAACCAACAGGTCCAACTGTTTGATCGTAGTTACCATAGAGGGAAGCACTAATATCTGGGTTTCCCAAGCAGGGAGGGCTTTTTAGCTGGCTTCCCAGAATCCTTGTCTGGACAAACAAACACTTTCAGTTAGTAAGCCCCAAAGTGAAACCTCACTCTCAAGTATTTATACCTTTTTTAGAGCCAGAGGGCATCCCATCCTTTGTGAACCAGTGCCTCATTAACAAAAGATGTGGGCATTCCTGTAAATCTTCCCTAATTAAACTCCCCTTAATGAGCAGGCCCATTAATGGGTGAGGAAGATCTTTAAACACATTAACAATACAAATACATATACATATACATATATATATACTGTTTCAAGTTAAAGAAACTCATTTCTATACTTTACTCCTAGTAAAGACTCTTTATTGGTAAAGACAAGATTCAATCAGAGGCACTTGATTATACAAAAACAAAAACTGCAAAAGATCCTATTTTGCTTGCCATCACAATATTACATATTTAAAGAGAATAGCAATATGTACATAATAGATTCTCAGTTTCATGTGCAATCATCTTTTTATCATACAATGTTACGGATATGCTTGTTTTATTCTATACATTAAAAATAAAATACATATTTATTTTGAAAGTCAGCTGTATAACATGCTGCCTTTCTAAGGGTATCATCTTTAGACTCCACCCTACTCCCACCTCGCCCCCCCCCCAAAAAAAAAACGTAGATTGAATGGAAGAAATCTTGACCCTTTCTAAAAAGCTGACAAAAAGTTGCACTCCATCAATTTCAACACCCAATCAATTTCTCCAAGGCAATAGAGAGGAGTTGCTTTGAAACTTTCCCTCTTTGTGTATGTTCTTACCCTTCCTCTGCAGCTGTTTTTTCAAGAGTAGCTGTCAGGTTAAACAAGGAAAAATAAACTAAAAAAGACTGATGAGGTTTGAGGAAGTCAGCTAATAATGGTGATGACAGATATATAATCATCACCAAATCACCAAGAGAGACATTTCCAGTGAAATCCTTTCAGTTTGGTTTCAAAAACCTTGATCTTGGGTATGAGGGTTTTGTTTGTTTGGAATTTTTTTGCTTCTCTGAGAAGTCAATTTCCATGGTGTAATTTGCCATAATGACATTTTTACTGCAGTGACAGCCTTCCAAAGGACTGGCTGTTTATAAGCTTAGGCCACTCGCAAGATGCAAAATGTTAGGGAAGCAGCATTGTTGACGTAATGCTCCCAACTATCAGTGGAGAAGGGAAAAAGATACCAGTTGGAGTTCTACATAATGTCAAGATATTTAGAATGAGTGGTAATATCTTTCGTTACATGTAGCTCATAATGGTCCCATGGCATTACCATAGTGTAAAGCCTTCTCACAGTAGATAGGATGAGTTTATTTCTGTCTAGTGATTTTTTAAATGTGGAAATGGCAAATTTAATCAGCAAATATTTATTATAGTAAAAAAGAAACAAACATTAATTAAAAGCATACTATGTGCCAGTCAGTCTGCTAAGCATTACACAAATATCTCATTTGACTCTCACAAGAACCTTAGGAAATATTGGTGCCATGATTATCTTCATTTTACAATTGAGAAAACTGACAAAGACAAAAATTAAATAACTTGCCTAGTAAATGACTGATGCTAGATTTGAACTAAGGTCTTCTTGACCCTAGGTCTAGTACTGTATTCACTTTGTTCATCTAGCTGCAATTATAATGCTATACTCTAGGATACAAATATGAAGAATAAAATTATCTCCTCTCTCAAGTAAATTATGCATTGCCCTCTAATTATGTTTTTACCACAATGGATCTGCCATTTCTCCAATTTATATCTCCTACCAACAAGGTGATTAATAACCACCCAATTTCTTCTTACCTCATGTGATTCTTGCCTACATCTTCCAAATATTCTTCCATTATGTCATCCACCCAATGTGACAGGAGTCTTCCTCTAGATCTCTTGATGGTGTTTGAATTAGCCAATGGTCAACCAACAATTATAAATTACCTGTTACATGCCAGGTACTGTACTAGGCAAGTGTGAGATATTCCCATCTTTCCAAGAGATTTTGTTAGATTGGTAGATAACAAAGGCAATTCACTGGTACGTTACATACTTATCTGTTTGATTATAGAAGTTCTTGATGACATCCTTTATGTTGTTTCACTTCTTCCTCACCATGGTGCAGGCAACAATGAGTTGAACTGAGGGTTAGGAAGACCAGGGTTCAAATCCAACCTTCAATACCTAAGCAAGTCACTTAACCTTGTAATCTATCCAGAAAAATTTTGAAAGCTCCAAGTTACAGATGGGGGTGCCTATTTTCATGGTGGAGGGAATTATCTCAATGAAAATTCTTATGGCAATAAATATATTCCCCAAAACATATATGATAGCCTACAGAGACCTACTATGAGCTTATTTATTGCTCTTTAAGTAGCTTATGATTTTAATTCTTCAGAGACTAGCCCTACAATATTGCTAAAAAAAGTTCACTTTTAAAAAGATAGATTTTTCCCCATAGGTAGAATAGAGAGGCTCATTAAAAACACTGGAAATTTTCCAAAATGTGACTTAGCCTTCTCTCCTCCTTCTCTCATTAAATATTCTGATATGCTATGCTAGATATTTCTTTGAACAAAGTTTCAATTTGGCATAAACAATAGAATATAGACATTTGTGAAATGTACCTCCCATTAACACACACACATCATCATCATCATCATCATCATCATCATCATCATCATCATCATCACCATGAAAGTCTCTTCAAATGGAATTCCAACATTGAGCCTGTCAAGTGCATGAGGTAGCTAAAGTTTCAGAAACAAAAGGATCTTGATTTTAGTTTTAATATTAGATATTAATTAGTATTTAACTTGAGCATATTGGAGGTACCAAGGTTTTGTCCTTTTTAAATTAAAGGCTGAATTTCAAGAATTCTTTGACACTATGATTCTTTTTTGATCATATGCTAATGGAGGAGTGAAAGGGATATTTGCTGTCTCTACCACTGGCACTTCTCATGCTTTTCCTCTGTAGTTTTATTTCATGATAGCTCACCTTTTCCTGAACCAGTGGCTGTATCAGGGCTTTGCTGAAAGCACCTGCAAAGCAGAAACCTGGGGTACTAGACAGAATACTGCACTTATCACAAGAAGACTATGTGGCTCCCATGCTTACTAGCTGTGTAACTTGTGGTGCAGTTACTATAGTTCTTTGAAGCTTATCTTCAGAAAGCAATCTGCCAATCTTTTAACATCCCTGTGAGCCAGAAGATATTTTTATATTTTAATGGAAATCTGATAGATTTATAGAGTGCCTCTAATGGCAATTATCATATTATGTACCCCTCCCCATTAACAGATGGCAAAACTGAGGCCCACAGATGTGTAGAGACTTGCCCAGAATTACCCAGGTAATAATTGTCTAAGATGGGATTCCAACCCAGGTCTTCCTGACACTAAGTTCAACAGTCTCTGTCTTACGCTCACCTACTGCTTCAGCAAGACATTCCATTAGTTTGAATTCATCGAGCACCTATTATGGGCAAGACAACTTGCTAATGGATGCTTATACAAAGTATTAAAACCTTTGAAATAGACAGTGTCCTCAAAGAGTTTATTTTGTATTGAGAAGATCCTATAGAAAAGCAATAAAAGCAAAATGAGTAACAATCATGATGACGATGATGATGGTGATGATGTGAGCTTACATTACAATACATATGTGAAACTACAGAAAGCTGTTTTTTATTCTTCTACTATACATCATTGAATAGATTAGAAGAATTGTAGGATGGTGACTTATGCAAGGGCCATTTTGGATTACAACCAAAAAGATGAGAACAAGACTGTTGATGATGATGATGATGGAGATGATTATAAACAGCTATACAATGTTGTTACATTTGCAAAGTACTTTATAATGGTTTCTTATTTGTGCCACACAATAAAAACTAGCATTTGTATAGCATTTTAAAGCTTGAAAAGCACTTTACAAGTGTTATCTCCAGTTTTCTTGACAATAACTCTTGGAGGTAGATACTTTTATTATTCCCATTACAGATGAGGAAACTAAGGCAGAGAGAGGGTAAGTGACACCCAGGATCACACTGAGACAGATTTTGAAATCAGGCCTTTTGGACTCCAGTTCCAATTTCTCTGGCAATGCTAAGAGTCATAACACATTATGGTATTATGCCCATTATTTTAAAGATGAAGAAAACGAGATTTTGAGAAGTGAAGTTATTTGATCCTGGTCATATAGTTGGTGAATAGCTGAGGTGCGAGTATGAACTAGTCCTCCAGGCTGCAAATTCCCAAGCACTATTCACTATGTACTGATGTCAGTAAGCACTCTATAAGGAAAAATGAAAAGGGAAGAAAATAGTAACTATAAGAAAACGCATATTATAAAGGAAACAAAGTGGATAGAGCAGTAGACTTGGAGTCAGAAAGAATGAGTTCAAATCCTGTCTCAGAAATTTGCTAATTGTATTACGCTAGCGAAGTAACCTAACTTGTGTTTGCCTCGGATAAAAATACCCTTTACCTCTCAGAGTCGTTGTGATGATCAAATGAGATAATATATATAAAGGGCTTTGCAAGCCTTATAGTACTTTATAAATGCTAGCTATTAAGTGGAAATGGGGGAGGGGATGCGGGTAAAGGGAAGACTTTAAGGAGAATGTAGAACCTGAGCTAAGCTCTGACAAATTCCCTGCTCTGTTTATCCCTGAAATATTATTTTATGCCAAACAGGTTTGCCAGGAGACAAATCCTTCCTTTACCTTACCTAAAGATTATGAGAAGAACTGTTCATTTTCTCTTCCCTCCCTTTCACACTTGGCGGAGAATAATGCAAAATCGGTTCACCTAAGAAATGGCATAATAAGAATTTGTCCTGCGTATCATCTTTCAGTTTTAGCCTCAACTTTAAAAGATAGATAAAAGGCTGTTTTCCTGGTACTTTACACAAGTCACGATTTAAGAAGGGCAAAGATCTGAACATTGTGCTCATAGCAAGAGTGCAGGGATATAGACAGATTTTTCTTTCTAATGAATGTAAGTGAAATGCACAGACAGACTTAAAGGTAGGCAGAGGACAGGAGAATAGGCAGCAGAATTTCAGAGTCCCATCCCCTGTATTCATCACCTACCTTGGGCTGTTTGATATTTTTTTAATGATGGCAAAGGGGACGTTTTACATCCTGCAATGAGAAATTAGACATAAAATAAGAAATTTAGACCTAGAAGATACCTTAGAGTTCACCTAGTCTAATTCTTTTATTTTATAGATGAGGGAATGAGGGTCAGACGGATTTGTCCAGGATTATATTAGTAGTGTCATAGGCAGAAGGGGACCCCTCTATTCCTGATTTCTGATCTAACATGCTGTTCACTATATCAAACTGTCTCTGGATGCTATTGCTTCTGAAAGAGGAGATGACAGAGTAACACAAAATGATAGTCTGTTATAAATCAGTCTTATGGTAGTAAATCAATAAATAATATGTGTGGACGCTTTATAACTTAAAAAAGTACTTGCAACAACCCTAGGAGGCAGTCATCATATTGTTGCCCCCATTTTACAGATGATGTAATGGAGGTAAAGAACAGTTGGATGACTTCTCAAAAGTGACCCGGGTACTTCGTGTCAGGGTTTTCATTCAAACAAAGATGACTCTTGATTCTAGCATTAGAGCTCTTTCTACAATTTGCTTCTCTCCCTATGGGTATGTGTTAATGAGGCTGAGAAGAACACTTAATATGTGAAGGAAGGTTAAGAAAGAGAAAAAGTGCAGAGAAAGAAGAAGTTGGGTCTTTGAGAGTTGGCAATTATGCTTTGACTTGGCATTGATACTACTCAGCTACAATTGTCATTTCTGTGTTTTAAAACCTCCAGTGGGTCCCCATGATGGGCAGAATCAAATTCAAAGTCTTCTGTTTGACATCCAAGCCCTTCAACAATCTGGATCAAACCTGCTCTTCTAGCTTTATTTTATGTAGCCTAAAGATGTTCTTGAATCCATGCACTCCCAATAGCTACTTGACCTGGGAAAAGATACTTTTAACTTCAGAAGGCCTTATTTTCTTCATCTGTTAAGTGGGTGGGTTGGTCTAGGTACCCTAAGGTCTCTTCCAATGCTGAATTAATGATTTTATATCCCCATTTTCCTTCATCTAAGGTCCAGGCAAATAAGATTGTGGTCTCATTTGTGACATTTAAAAAAGCATCAAGAGGTTTAATTTCTGGGGAAGTTAATTATTTTATTAATAATGCCAATGTGTTTAGTAATAAAGGATAGTCATTTGGCTCTCTCTTAGATCAAAGATGATTATGGTGGCAGGGTCATAGCTTATATTTCCATTGTAAGAGTGGTGTTTCCTGAATTTGATTGGTTAACAATTGATTAACAATTAATGAAAGAATGAATATTACAATGAGATGCTGAATTTATGAACTAAGATTATGGCATTTTCTTCTAAATTACTTGTAGACTTAAGCAAACTATTCAAAGAATTTATCCTCACCCAAATCTGAGCAGAGCACAAAGTCTTCCCCACCTAGGTGGAATCTGAATCCAATCTCATCTTAAGTGGTGTCCTTCAAAAGACTGAACTTTTAAAATAAGGACATTAGAAAAGAGAGGGGAACTCAGGATCTTCCCAAATCACTGGTTATTAATAATCATTTCTCTTACATCCCACAGACACATCACACACTTGCCCACTACTGCTTTTTTGGTCATACAGTTCCTCATAGCTGAAATGTCTTTTCTTTATAATCCCAGGCACCTACAGGATATCCAGAGATACCATACATCTTTCAAGATCCAGTTCAAATATTCTACTTGGCTTCCTATAAAACTTTCCTGATCTAGGCACATTTTAGGGTTAGCATTGATGATAAAGTGAAGATTTGCAAGAGAATATCAACTAGAATGCTTAAAGTTCTCCAATCCACATGTCAGGATGGGTTTAAGAGCCTTGGGGAGGTTTAATAGAGAAGATTTAAGTTGAAGATAGGATAAGGGTCTTTGGATATTCCAAGGGCTGTCTTGATGCAATGGTATTAGTTTTATTCTGCTTGGCCCCAGAGAGCAGAATTGGAATCAATGTGGGAAAGTTGCAAAGAAGTCAGTTTTGGCTTGATGTCAAGAAGAACTTCCCAATAATTTTAACTAGCTAGAATGTGGAATAGACTCTCTTGGAAAATAGAGAATTTTCCTCTCACTGGAGATCTTCAAGCATGGGTAGGATTTCACTGTTTGGAGTTTTGTAGAGAATTCTCTTGTTTAAGACCAAGATATCCTAGAAGACCACTCAGTTGCCTTATGTATTCTGTAATTCTGTACCTTTCTGTAGGTGACTGTTCTAGCTTCTGAACTCTCACAATCTCTCCTTTGTTTCTCTCTCTTTTTTTAAAATAAATTTATTTATTTTCAGTTTTCAACATTCACTTACACAAAATTTTGAAATTCAAATTTTCTCTCCATCTCCTCCCTACTCCCCCAGGACACTGTGTATTCTAATGACCTTTCTTCCAATCTGCCCTTTCTTCTATCACTGCCCCTTCCTTCTCCCCTTCCCTTCTATTTTCCTGTAGGGTAAAACAGATTTTTAAAATTTTTTTTTTTTATTTTTTCCACTAACTGCATGTTAAAACAAGTTTTTTAACATTTGGCTTTTTTTACATTTTGAGTTCCAAATTCTATCTCTCCCTCCTTTTATCTCCCCTCCCCCTCCCCCTCTCTGAGATAGTATGCAATCAGATATAGGTTATACATTTGTAGTCATGTAAAACATTTCCTTATTAGTCATTTTGTACAGAAAAACTTGAATGAAAGGAAAAAAGTGAAAAGAAGTGAAAAACAGCATGCTTCAGTATTCAATCAATATCAGTTATTTCTCTGGAGGTAGATAACATGCTTCATTATTCATCCTTTGAGATTTTCTTGGATCATTGTATCACTGAGAATAGCTAAATCATTCATAGTTCCTCATGGAACGATTTGCTGTTACTGTGTATAAAGTTCTCTCCTGGTTTTGTTCACTTCACTTTGCATCAGATCATGTAAGTCTCCAGCTTTTTCTGAAATCGTCCTGGATGTCATTTTCAATTTTTTTTCCCTTTATTTTCAGTGTTCTACAATCAGTACCATATACCTTAGATTTTTTTCCCTCCCTTTCCTCCCCCCTCCTTCCCCCCTCCTTCCTCCCTCCATCCCTGAGACAGCATACAATTGTATATAGGTTCTACACATACATTCCTGTTAAATACATTTTCATCATAGTCATGTTGTATAGAAGAATTAAACCGAATGGGAGAAATCATATAACAAAACAGAATGTAATACAAAAGAAAATGATCTGCTACATTCTGCAATTGAATTTCATAGTTCTTTCTCTGGATGTGGAAGGCATTTTGCTTAAAAGACCACTGGGAATTTTTAAGTCCTTGCATTGCAATAAAGTTCTAAATCTACAGGAAAAAAATCCTCTCACATTGTGGTTATTGTTGTGTACAAAGTTCTCCTGTTTCTGCTCCTTTCGCTTGGCATCAGATCTTACAAGCTTCCAGACCTCTCTGAAGTCTTCTTGTTCATCATTTCTTATAGCTCAATAGTATCCCATTACATTCATATACCATAATTTATTCAGCCATTTCCCAATTGATGGGCATCTCTTTGATTTCCATTTTTTGGCCACCACAAAGAGTGCTGCTATTAATGTTTTTGTACATGTGGGATCCTTTCAGAATTTTTATGGTCTCTTGAGGATACAGTCCTAGAAGCAGTATTTCTGGATCAAAGGGTGTGCACACTTTTGTAGCCCTTTGGGCATAGTTCCAAATTGCTCTCCAGAATGGTTGGATCAGCTTACAGCTCCACCAACAATGAATTAGTGTTCCAACTCTCCCACATCTTCTCCAACATTTATCATCTTACTGTTTTGTCATGTTAGCTAATTTGATAGGTTTGATGTGGTATCTCAGAACTGTTTTGATTTACACCTCTCTAATCAATAGTGATTTAGAGCATTTTTTCATATGACTATAGATCTCTTTAATGTCTTCCTCTGAAAACTGCCTGTTCTAAAATAGATTTCTATACTTCATTGCCTATATATCTTATTTCTTAGTTGCATATGAAAACAACCTCTAACATTCATTTTTAAAGCTTTGAGTTCCACAATCTCTCCCTTTCCCCCTCCCCACCCACCCTCATTGAGAAGGCAAGCAATTTGATGTAGGTTATATATGTATGGTCATGCAAAAGACCTCCATAACAGTCGTGTTGTGAAAGACTAACTATGTTTCTCTCTGTCTTGTCCCACTCTCCGTTTATTCAATTCTCTCTTTTGAGCTCTCCCTCTGCAAAGTGTTTGCTTCCAATTACCCCTTCCAGGGGCGGAGCCAAGATGGCGGAGTGAAAGCAATGACTCACCTAAGCTCCTGGACAAACTCCTCTGGATATCTCTGAAAGGAGAATCTGACCAGACTTTGGAGGTGTAGAATCTAGTGGGTGACAGACTTTCACAGATTCGGAGCCCAGGTTGGACTGGAAGGTCCATGGGAAGGATCTGTTCTGTGGGGGTAAGCCCCCAGCGCACAGCGCAGCGCGGTCAGCGCAGCAGGGTGGAAGGGACCTGAGAAGCCTGAGAGTGGCGGGCGAAACCAGCGGAGCAGGAGACAGGCCAAACCGAGCCGGTGAGAGCCACTGAGCACCAGATATCAGCGCAGCAGCGCTTGAAACCTTCAGCCTGAAGACTAAACTTCGGTAAGTCACCTACTTGAACTTCCAGGAGCTAGGATGGCAGAGTGATCCGTAAATGCTCTCCCCCCCCCCCCCCCCGATGACCGTGAAAGAACCATAAAATTCTTCCCCAGATAAATCCTGGATCAGCGGGAACAGCAGAAGGGGGCAAATAGTCTCATAACACCAGAGGCTAGAAAAATAGCAAAGGGGGATTCTTCCTACTGTGGGGGAGGCGATCTGGAAGGACAGACTACCCAGGGCAGAGAAAATTCGCACTGAGACCCAGGCAAGCCTCAGAGCCGGGAGACAAGCCCCAGGAGGGGCGGGAACACGCATTAGCTTCTAGGCATGCCCTAGCCCTCCAGGGGAAAAGGGAAGACAATAGGGAAGCTGGGATCACCATCCCCTGACCTTGCCTTTGCCTCAGGTCAGCTGAGGAGATCTCCTGAGACCAGACCACCCCTCCCACACACCTAACAAGCTAACCCAGGGTTGATCTGGGAAACAAAAAAAAAAAAAGCCTGCTTTTAGCCTAGACACACATCAGCTCAACTTAAAGATCTGTACCTTTTGACTGAAAGAACCAGAAGCTACAACACTCAGCCAACATCATGAATCAGAAAAAGCAGACGAAAAGTGAAAAAACCATAGAATCTTTCTATGGGGATAAGGACCAAAACACAAACACCAAAGAGGTCAGAGCTGAGACTGTACTTCCATCTGAAACCTCAGATGGGACTATGAATTTCTCGCAAGCACAACTAGATTACCTGGAACATCTGAAGAAGGATATAAAAGAAAAACTGGCCAATGATTTTAAAATTATAAAAAAAGAATTCACTGATGAGAACATCACTCTGAAAAGGAAAATTGAACAAATGGAAAAGGAAGTTCAAAAATTAACTGGAGAGAATAATTCCCTAAAAGGAAGAGTTAATCAAACGAAAAAGGAAACCCAAAACCTAATTGGGAAAATTGATCAGATGGAAAAGGAAACCCAAAACCTAACTGGGAAAATGGTCGAATGGAAAAAGAAGTACAAAAATGAAATGGAGAAAATAGCTCCTTAAAGGGAAAAATTGGTCAGATGGAAAAGGAGATGCAAAAGCTAACTGAAGAAAACAATACGATGAAGATTAGAATTGGGCAAGTAGAAACTAATGACTCAATGAGGCAACAAGAATCAGTCAAACCAATTACCCCTTCCACCAATATGCTGATCCTTCTAGTATTCCCCGTCTCTTATCCCCTCCCCTTGCATTCCTGTACAGTAAGATAAACTTCCATACCTAATTGAGTATGTATGTTATTCCCTTAGGAAGTCAAATCCAATGAAAAAAAGGCTCACTTATTTCCTCTAACCTTCCTATTCCTCCCCTCCATTGCAAAAGCTCTTTCTTTCTTTTTTTATATAAACTACATTCTACCTCTCCCTTTCTCTTTCTCCTATTACATTCCTGTCAACCCTTCATTTCCTTTTTTAGATGTCATCCCTTTATATTCAGCTCATCCTGCGCTCTCTGTCTCTCTGTCTTTCTCTCTGTCTGTTTCCCTTTACATACATACATATATATATATATGGATATACATATATATATATAACACAGATATATATGTGTATATATATATATATACATATATATACACACATACACACAAATATGTACACACCCTTCAAATATTCTAATACTGAGAAAGGTCTCATGATTTACAAATATTCTCTTTCCATGTAGGAATGTCAACAGTTCAACTTTAATAAGCCCCTTATGGTTTCTCCTTTTCACCTTTTCATGCTTTTCTTGATTCTTGTATTTGAAAGTGAAATTTTCTATTCAGCTCTTGTCTTTTCAACAAGAATTCTTGAAAGTCTTCTATTTTATTGAAGCTCCCATTTTTCCTCTGAAGTATGATACTCAATTTTGCTGGGTAGGTGATTCTTGGTTTTAATCCTATCTCCTTTGACCTCTAGAATATCAAATTTCAAGCTCTCCAGTTCTTTACTATAGAAGCTGCTAGTTCCTGTGTTATCCTGATTGTATTTCCACATGACTTGAATTGTTTCTTTCTGGCTGCTTGTAATATTTTCTCCTTATCCTTGGAATTTTGGAATTTGGCTACAATATTCCTCGAAATCCTCATTTTGGGATTTCTTTCAGGAGGTGATTGGTGGATTCTTTTCACTTCTATTTTGCCTTCTGGTTCTGGAATATCAGGGCAATTTTCACTGACAATTTTTTTGAAAGATGATGTCTAGGTGATTTTAAAATTATCTCTCCTGGATTCATTTTCCAGGTCAACTGTTTTTCCAAGAAAATACTTTGCATTGTATTTTTTTCTTTTTTTTGGTTTTGTTTTATAATTTATTAATTTCTCATAAAGTCACCAGTTTCCATTTACTCTATTCTAACTGTTAAGGAATTATTTTCTTCAGTGAGTTTTTGGACCTCTTTTTGATTCATTCTGCTTTTTAAAGTATTCTTCCCCTCATTGGCTTTCTGGAACTTTTTTGTCTTTTGGGTTAGTCTAATTTTAAAGGTGTTATTTTCTTCAACGTTTTGGGGAGGTTTCCTTAAGCAAGCTGTTGACTTGTTTTTCATAATTTTCTTGCATCACTCTCATTTCTCTTCTCATTTTTTCCTCTATTTCTCTTACTTGAGCTCTTCCATGGCCTGAGGCAAATTCATATTTTTCTTGGAGGCTTTAGGTACAGAAAATTTGGCTTTGTTGTCTTCCTCTGGCTGCGTGTTTTGATTTTCTTCATCACCAATGATGTAAGAAAATATCTCTTCACCAAGAAACTAAGAATTTATAGTCGATTTCTTTTCCCCCCATTTGCTCATTTTCCCAGCCAATTATTTGACTTTTCAGCTCTGTTTAATCTCCAAATGTAGCCTCCATTTCAGCAGTGGCTGCAGGTGCCCCGTGAGTGCGGCTGGGGCAGGATCATGCTCCCCTCTCAGCCTGGTGAGAGACCCTTCCCACTGACTTTTGAGACTATCTTTAGCATTTGCGGGTTGAGAAATTTGGAAACTCAGCAGCAGCCAGGGATTCAGTCCCCTAAGGCCTACTTCCACTCTGTCCATGCTGGTATAACTCACACCAAACGGGGCTCCACTCCTAGGCTGGTGCAATAGACCCTTCCTGTCAACCTCCCAGATTGTCTTGGGTTGGATATTTGCTTCAGTCTGTCATTTTGTGACTTCTGCTGCTTGAGAATTTATTTGAAGTCATTTTTACATGTTTTTTGAGGGGTTTTGGGGGAGAGCTAGCTGGTTATTGCTTCTACTCTGCCATCTTCTCCTTTGCCCCTTTTTAATGTATTTTCAAATCATAATTCAAAGGATGAAGGATCCTTTGTCATTTAGATAGGGCAGCTAAGGTGGCTCAGTGGATAGAGGACAGGATGTGGAGTTAGGAAGACTCATCTTCTTGAGTTCAAATCTGGGCTCAGACACTTACTAACTCTTTGACCCCAGGAAAGTCACTTAGCTCTGTTTGTCTCAGCTTCCTCATCTCTAAAACAAGCTGAAGAAGGAAATGGCCATATCGCTCCAGTATCTTAGCCAAGAAAGCTACAAATGGGGTCACTTAAGAGTTGAACAGGAAGGGAAAATAACTGAACAAATTCAAAGGATATTTATTTATATACCTGCCTCCACTTTGAGAAGAAAAGCCCTGTATGAATGAATGGAAAAGCATTTATTTATTTATTAAGTGCTTATTTTGTACAATTTATTTGGAATACAAATGTTAAATAGAGTTAGCCTTTGACCTTAAGGAGATTATTAATTTAGTAACACCTTTATTGAATAATACAGTACTTGGCCCACTGTATATACTCAAACAATAATCCTTGATTCATATAGGTCCTTGAGACCAAAGTTCTATTGATGTACTTAGACTAATTCCACATAAAGAAAAAATATAGAAAACAGTCACTGTTCTCAGATTTTCACATCCATGACAATCTTATTGTGATGGGTAGCTGCAATGTCCATTCTCCCTAAAATTTAGGAGCTAAAGCCAATCTTGTATCATGGTCATAAAAGTTCAGAGGTGGAAGATGCTTCAGTGACCATATAGTTTAACCCATACTCCCCGTACAGCCTTCCTTTGCTTAAAAACTTCTGATGAGGAGAAACTTGTTATGTCTCAAAGTGGAAAATTCTATGGGGTGATTTTATGGTTACAAAATTTGAAGTTGTTGCTGTTTAGCATTTTCAGTCATGTCAGACCCTTCATGATCCCATTTGGGGTTATCTTGGCAAAGATACTTGAATGGTTTGCTGTTTCCCTCTCCAGGTCATTTTACAAATGAGGAAACCAAAGCAAACAGGATCACACAGCTTGTAAGTGTCTGAGGTCACATCACAAGGATGATTGTTCCTTAATCCAAGCATGGCACTCTATCCATTGCAGTAATGCCTAGATGCCATATTGGCATTAAATCTATTTTTTTCCCATTTGAAACATTTAGTCCATACCTCTGTCTTATTGGAAGAAGTGGAACAGGTCTGTTTCCTCTTCAAGGTGACAGACCTTAAAATATTCATAGATTTTTTATTTGACCCCTCCCCAATATCTTTTTCTTTTTAGGTTTAACATCCATGGCTGCTTCAACTTATTGTCATATATTATAAACACGAGGCTATGGTGCCCTATGTCTTTATATTATAATAGAAAACCATGTTGCTTTCTTACCTTTATTCCAAACCCATGTTAACAGAAAACACAGAAACTCCATTTTTCACCTAGCCTTGACTTGATACCTAATCTCCTGACTTCGAAACCACATCACCACAATAGATCATGCTGCCTAAATTCAGAGGATAGTGATGATAACCGGATTTCAAATAATGCTTTGAGTTTTTCAAAATAATTTTCATTCATTATCTCGTTTAATCATTCCTGAAAGCCCAAGTTAATTGCTATTGTTATCCCCATTTTAGACATGAAGAAACTGAGGTGGGAAAAAATTATCTAACTTTCCCTGTGTCAAAAAACTAGGATATATTTGAGGCAGGACCTGAATCCAGGTCTTTCTTGATTTAAGTTTCAAATCAAGTCCTTTAGCCACTAAATAATTTTGCATTTCAGAAATTAAAGGTACCCTAAAAGTCATCTAGCTTAACTCCTTAGTTTATAGGTAAAGAAACTGAGGCTCAGAGAGTCAGTCAAACTCAGCCCTGAGTTTCTTTATTCTATTCTACCATGTAGCCTTTCATTTTTACACACTCTGGGGCACCACTGTCACCAACACTCATGATGACCCTCCTCTCATACTATCTGAAATCCCACATCTGTAAGAGCCTTTTAAAGGATCACCCACTTAGTCTGTAACAGACAGCTCTGGAAGCAAACAGATGTTCCAGATGGAGATGGCCAGTTTAATTTGCCACTTCCAAGTCTGTAGAGATACAGTGTCTGTCATTAAAGATTCATTTAGACTTACCGTAATAGGAAACAATAAAACACAACTCAGCTAATAAATGACAAACAGTAGTCCTGAAAGTGAAATCTCATAGCAAAAGTCACCATTTTCCATCACTGGATCTAGTGGTTAATTTCTCCACCACTCACAAGGCTTAGTTAAAAGGCTTTTTATCACCAGTTCCATTCAAAATGATTGGTATTTTGTTGCAGTCTTCTTTCTGCTCCCCTGCAGTGATAGTATTGGACTTTTCCATCCAGGAGGAAGTGTGCCTTAAGTAGTTTAAGCAATTTAAGCCCCAGAAATTATAGGTCATATAACCTTAACAAATGAGAGCTGAGAGGGCCCATGGAATGTGGAATGTCAGAATTAGAAAGGGTCTTAGGAAACACGATGTCAGCTGTAATTAGCCTTAGAGCTAGAAGGAACCTTACTTAGAACAGAACATGTCAGAACTGGGAGGTAGCTTGGAATAAAAGATGGAAGAGCAAAAGGGGACCTTAAACCAGAAAATATCAAACCTAAAAAGTGTCTCAGAACAGGGAATGTCAAAATTGGGAGGGCCCTAAGAATTAGGAATATCCCTCCTGGGAGGGGACTCAGAGCAGAGAATGTTAGAGTTTGAAGGGCCCTTGCAACACAGAATGTCAGAGCCAGGAGAGTCCTTAGAACAGGGAATGTCAGAACTGGGAGAGATCTTAGATCACAGGGATGGCAGAGCCAGAATGGACCTAACAACAGACACTATCAGGAAAAGGACCTTAAAATAAGAAATGTCAGAGCTAGCCCGGAGCTTAGAACATCACATATCAAACTAGAATGAAATCTTCATTCCATTTTGTCCACAATCCTCACTTTACAGATGGACGAACAGTTGCTCTCAGAAAGGAGGGACTTGTCCAAGTTCATACAACTAGACAATCTTCAAGGTCATTTAAAGCAGCAGACCAAGTATTCATTCTGAGGGACCATGACCCTTTGTGGGTGACTGTTATATTCTTAGCTCCTCTATATTTGGAAACAGAACATCCATCTGCCAGGTCACCCTTGGAGTGAGAGCCTCTTTGAAAGTAAACCTCAGATAAAATGAACACATTTTGTTGATACAGTTAAACAGCTTCCAAAACTGCACCACTTTAAAAAAGCTGAGATGAACAAATGCTCTGCCTTCAGTGATAACACCAATGTGCATTTGAGGCAGCCAGAGGGCATTGAATCCAGGGAATTTGAGAGGCATCCTTTACATCTCCTTTCTTTTCCAAACATAAGAGGCAGTCAGTGATTCAGTGGATCCAGCTGAGCCTGGAGTTAGGAAGACTTGAGTTCAAATTTGACATCAAATGTTTACTAACTGTGTGATCCTGGGCAATTCACTTAACTTTTGCTTGCCTCATTTCCTCAGCTGTAAAATGGGGGTAAAATGGGGGTATCTCACAGGATTGCTGTGAGAATCAAATGAGATCATATTTGTAAAAAGCACTTAATAAAGTGTCTGGCATATAGTAGCCTCTATATAAATGTTTACCACCACCTCACCCCTAACGGTGTAGTAGTGGAGTGAACATTGGATTCAGAGAGTATTTGGGTTTGAATTGTGAACCTGCTGCTTACTATACGAACTTGGGGGAACCTTTTAAACACTCTAATGAATAATTTAATCATCTATAAAATGAAGAAATGAAGCTAGGCAATCCCTCCCTTGCCTAGGCCAGTCCTAAGCAAAATTTTGAGTGAATGAATGAATGAACAAATGAAAGAATGGAAAGAGGAATATATATATGTATGTATGAAGTAATTACTATGTACCAAGTACAGCGCTAAATAACATGGACAAAATGGAAAAGCAAGACATTTTCTGTTATCAATGGGCTCGTATTTTAATTGATAGCATTTATATAGTGTTTTGTGATTTGCAAAGCACTTTACAAATCTTATTCTATCCTCATCAAAACCAGAGGAAGTGCTATTATTATGCCCATTTTACAGATAAAGAAATCAAGGCAGACAGTGGTTAAGTGACTTGTCGGGTCCTACAAGTAGCATATTTCTGAGGTGAAATTTGAACATATATTGAAGGGTTCAGCTTCAGGACAGATGGAAAGTGTCAGTGATCTTTAGGATGCTCAAAAAGGGTAGATGACAAGACCTGGGGTTATGGAAAATACATTAGAAGGACAGATGGTGAGGAATCTTGAAGTGAGCAAACCTCCCTTAACTTCTCCCCTTCTTGCCCCTCTTTTCCTATCCAATTATCTCCTACTCTCCATTTAGAAAAAAAATCAATAGCTGTCTCTGAGAACAGCTAGCATTGACTCAATCAAGGTCCTGACTCTCTCCAGGGTGATAGCAAAGCATGGAAAGATGGAAAAATACATGCTTGTATTCTCAATGCTATGCATTGACTATCAAATGAACTCTAACGACAATGACTGGAGAGACCCCATTCTCCCCCCAACTCAAGATCCTTGACCTAGGCACAAGCCCGGAGCAGATGTTCACCAAGAGATTGTTTTCCTCCTGTCTCCTTAAGAATTTTGATAAAAGCAATTGGCTCCCACAGCTCTTCTTAATGTTCCGATGGGGAAAACAAATTCCTCTGTATGAAAAGCTTTCTCTCATGACTATTTAAAGACAACAGATGTCATGCTGTTCCTTGACAGATGCCTTTCAGTCATTCATTTGAAGCGTAACTGCTGATAAATACCTTATTGACTGGATCCCAAGGATGCAGGCTTCTGAGAAATTTGCATGAATTCAGTTCAATTAAATCCAATGAGCATTTTTGTGTCTACTATATGCCGGGTTCTGGGTTGTCAATGACAAGAATGAAGCAGCCTCTGGCCTCTGGGAGATTATGTTCTACTGAAACGTGAAAATAATGTTTACTTGATGTGACACTTCCGTAGGAGGAAAAGGTGGGGTAGGGTTCTCCTGATTTTTTTCCCTGTTGCTATTCATGAAAAATTTTTACCTAGAGGAAGGTTTCTTCAATCCTTTATACCATGCATCCCCTGGGCAATCTGTGGAAGACTGTGAACCCTTATCAGAACTGTGTTTTGTAATTCGTAAAATAAAATACATACAATAACAAAGGAAGCTGATTTCAAAATAATCATTTTGAAAAGTCATACATCTTTAAGACCACCAGTCTATCTATATCTATATATGTATCTGTATCTATATCTATCTATCTATATTATCATAGCTTCTTTGTAACTTAATATAAAACATAAAAGTGGGCAGAGTCTGTTCCATTTCTGTCTTTCCAACAGTACAATGCATGGCTTAACAAACATTTATTGAGTTGAATTAGCATTATTGGGCAATGGACTTTGGAACACATTTGCTAAACTTACTCCAAAATTGTCATTATCCAATCCAGTTCAACACACATGTACAGAATACCTATCCTGTTGGTAAAACTGGCAGTAAGGGGTAGAAGTTGAGTGGGGTGAGGTGAAAGGAAGATTTAGGTTTAATGTCAGGGAAGTCTTTATTACAATAAGATCTATCCAAAAATAGACAAAGATGCTTTGGGTGGGAATCAGTTCTTCCTGACTGGATGTTTTCAGGTAAAAGCAAATTGACCACTTTTGTGTTTATTGTTGAGAATCCTTTGTTTTTTTCTGCTACTCATTCAACCGATTAATATGTATTTGTTAAGCATCTTCACTTTGTCAAGGACTGAGGATGTAAAAATAAAAATGAAACCATTCCCCCCCTCAGGGGGCTTACATCTATTGGGGCAGAAGAATTTTAGAAAATATGCAGAATAGATGTACTCTGAGACCTCATAGTGTCACATTGTTAGCGGCCATTTTTCATGGATTACCAAGGTCAAAAAGTGAGCTATATAATGGCCGGTTTTGGCAGGGAATTTCTTTGCTTATATAGGCTTCTCCTCTGACAACAGACCCAGAATGTCCGTGGGCTCAGATTCAAAGGCTTCCAAACTTGGCAGTAGCTGTCAGAACCCATGTTTCCCTGAGATAACCTTTCAGATTTTCCTGTACACTCCAGTGAGATGACAAAAGGACTCTTTCTGTGGAAGAACAAATTAAATATATTTTAAAGGACAAAAAAAAGTCCCCACTTTTCTCCTAGTTAGGCTGAATAGAGTCAGCTGACCAGGCAGAATTTTCTTCTTGAAAGTCCTCCCGCTCTAACCTTCTTGAGCCAGTATCCTTTTTAGAGGGTCAAGGTGGCTTTCTTGTGTTATGTTTTTCTCCTCTCCAATAATTCCTCCTTCACTCAGCTGTCAATGTGATATTCTTTCAGTTCAGATATGACTATATCTCTGCCCTACTCAATAAACTCCAGTGACTCCCTATTATTCTAGGATCAAATATTAAGTGGTCTGCTTGGCCTTCAAAGCCTTTCACAAGATAATCCCTTCTTACCTTTCCAGCCTTCTAACTTTACTACCCTCTACCTACTCTACAATCCAACAACACCATTTTTCTTGTTCTTCAAACACTTGATCCCCTAACTCCATACCTTTTTACTGGATGTCTCCCATGAATGGAATGTCCTCCCTCCTCACTTTCACCTCCTGAATTTCCTGGCTTCTTTCAAGACATTGAAAAGTCCACCTTCTGTAGGAGGTTTTTCCTTATGTCTACCCTCTCCCCACTGGGGCAGCTAGGTGGTGCAGTGGATAGAGCACTAGTGCAGGAGTCAGGAGGACCTGAGTTCAAATCTCACCTCACACACTTGACACTCACTAATTGTGTGACCTTGGGCAAGTCACTTAACCCCAATTGCCTCATCCTGGGTCATCTCCAGTCATCCTGATGAATATCTGGTCACTCAATTCAGGTGGCTCTGGGGGAGAAGTGAGGCTGGTGACCTGCACAGCCCTCCCTCACTCAAAACAAAGTCAAATGCAAGTCATGTCATCATTTCTCTGATGGCATGGTCTTCTTCAGCAATGAAGGATCACTGCCCTCCCTCTGATATTGTCTTCCATCAAGTCTGTCTTGTGTAAACACAGTTGTTTGTGTGTTAGCAACCCCATGTGAATGTTAACTCCTTAAGGACAAGTAGTGTGTCCATTTTTGTTGTTGTTGCATTTCTTTGTTATTCCAGTCTTATCACACTGTCTAACATGCAGTAAATACTTAAATGCTTATTGGCTCACAGACTATGGACTCCTATCCTCATTTCTATATGGATTTTTTGAAATCAGTTCTTCTAAATTCAGGCAGAATATCTTATCCATTAAAATTTGGAGTTTGAATGGGAGACCCAAGAGATTCTCTAATCCAGCTCTCTTATTTGTCAGGTCAGCAAACTAAAGCAATTGAGGTTAATTAATGTTCCTAATTCATAGTAAGTGGCAGAGTCAGAATTAAATCCCCATCCCTGGACTTTCAATCTACTGAAAATCTAGAGAGAATGACTCCTTCCAAATCAGTTATCTAGAACCATTCCCAGGAGATAAGACAACAGGAAAAATACACTGAGCCCTAAGTCACTGCTGTTTGCTATTTTCTCTCTATGTTTGCCCTTTTCTCTACCTCAAAGAGGCTAAAAATAATAAAAGATTATTTATGAAGGATTTACAGAAAAGCATCCTCAAAAATCCAAAAGGACATGAAGGCATAGATGGACTTTGAGAAGGAAGCAGCAAGGTGAATGAGTTCATAGATTATATGTGTACATATACATACACACACACATACATATAGAGACAGATAAACAGAGACAGACACAGAGAGAGAGACAGAGAATAGTTGCAGGGGACATATATATTCCAAATAAGTAGAATATATAGTACATATTACAATACATAGTGTATACATATATGTTGCTGCTGTTGTTGCTGTTATGTTTGTCCTTTGTTTTCAAAGAGGACCATGACATCAGAGAACTGATGACATGACTTGCAGTTGACTTTGTTTTGCGTGAAAGTGTGCAAGGTCACCAGCGTCACTTTCTTCTTCTGAGCCATCTGGATCCAGTGACCAGATATTCATCAGGATGACTGGAGATGGCCCAGGATGCAATGGGAGACCTTGGCTTCTTTGGTCTTGGGCCTATTTAGATACTCACTTGGGGAGAGCTAAGGCCCATAGAGTGAATAGGCCTGTTTAAGAAATAGTCAGGAAGTGGCCTTGCTAATGAACAAAAGAAAAGTAATGTATTATATATTCATATACTTATACATATAAATATACACACATACATGCACACACATATACATATATGCATGCACAGACATATGTGTATATATGTATGTGTGTATATGTGCATGCATACATATATATGGATATGTATATATACATACATATGCATACATATATATACACATGTACACATATATATATATTGTGTGTATGTGTATATGTGTGTGTGTGAGTGATCCCTGTTGCTATTCTAATCCTAAAGAAAGACACCTTCTTGAGGTCAGGGACTCTCAGTTTGTGCAGTGTGGGGCTCAATACCTAGTGCAATGGTTGGCACATAGTAAATAAAAAATGTTTTTTTGAAATGAATTGTTTCAATTTAGGATCGTCAAGCTGTAAACTTGGAGCTGGAAAGATCTTAAAAGGCATCTGTCCCATTCCCTTCAAAGATGGGGAAACTAAACAGTTTAGTGATTTCCCTGAGGTGGCACAAGTGGTAGGTCTCAGAAGCAGAAGAGAAAAGTAGGTCATCTAACTCTAGATCCTTTGCTAGTCTTGGAGTCAGAAAGACCTGAAGTAAAATCCTACCTCAGTCACTTATCTGTGTGACCTTAAGCAAATCATTTGACATGTTTCAATTAGTTTCTTTGTCTGGAAAAATGAGAATGATGACAGAACCTGCATCAGACTTATGGGGAAGAACACAGGTATTGCGAACCCAAAAGCACCATGTAAAGATTAGCTATTAGTGTTGGTGGTGGGGTTATTTTCCTATTATTCCTCTGCACCATACTGCCTTGCAAGGAATTATTAGATAGGATCTCTTCTCCAGCCCTAGAAGAGTTCCATGTTTTCATGAAGCCGAGTTTGGTCCCAGAACAATGACAGTGCCTCTGATCAGATTCTTCCCTCACCAATGAAAGAAAAGGGGAAGAACGTATACAAAATCTTCAGGTACAGCATCCAGCTGCAAACCTTTCAGTACTTCTGCAGATAAGCACAAAATGGCACGTAAAGCAAGCCAGTTTTCCTGGAGCGAGCATCAGTAGTTCTCATTTTAATGAAGTCTGAAAGCCTGAGTGATGTGCCTTTAACTCAAGGATTTTGTTTCAGTCAGTGGTTTTTAACTAATTACCATAAGTACTGTCCATTTAGAATTTCACTGTAATTCCAATCCCTATTAGCAGTGTATAAGCAGCCCCTTATCTTGGCTGCAAGCTACTGTTTATTCATGACTGAAGACAGTACATCACCGACATTGTCATATCAAATAGATGTGTTTTGTATTACATTGTGCACCATGTGAATGGACCAGAAGTGATTCACCAAATAGGAAGTGCATTTAAACATAAACGCTCATTTTAAAAGGAATCCAGATTTGATTTGATTGCTTATGTGGGACTATTCCTCCTTGAAGTTTCTCTTTCTTCCTTCTCCTGTGCAGTTTCTTTTCCTTTCTCCTTCTCTTAGAAAGAAAAAAAATGAATGTGAAGTGGTACAAAGACCAAAAAAATTTGAGAAAGACCTGACCTACATAGATTTTCACCCCCTATTTCTGTTCACCAGACAACTTTACTCTTATTTAGGTAGACATAATAGTCTCTATATTATGTTGACTGACAGTTTTATTGATTGAATTTCATGTTAGGGTAGAGATGAAAAAGACCTGGGTTCAAATCTCAGCACCAACATATACAAGCTCTGTGACCTTGAGCAAAGTCAGTATTCCCAAACAAAGCTTAAAATCATGAATTATTGGACAGTGGAAGGACTTTCCACACTGGAAGATCCCAGATCTGGACCCACATGCAAAACTCATTACACAAGGTTTCTAATCTATCCCTGAGTGGACTGGAAGCTGTGGAGATGGCTCTGCCATGGGTAAGTAACTCCAAGATTATATGTGTAGAAATAGAAGGAACCTCTAAGTCTAAATGGAGTCCAACCTCCTCATTTCACAGATAAGGAAGAAATCTCTGACCCATGGAGATTGATTGACTTGCTTAGCATCACACTGGGACTATGAATGAGAAGCAGTTTTTGAACCCAACTACTCTTATTCCAGATTTCATGTTCCTTTGAAACTAGAAGAATCTGCTAGGTTATAAGGGAAAGGGCAATGGATTTGGAGTCTGGAAGAGCTAGGTCCTAATCCCTGTGCTCACAGACTTATTGGCCATATGACCCTGGGCAAGTCACTAAACCTCTTTCAGCTTGCTTCCTCATCTGTAAAATGAGGAATAATATTAGCACCCACTCAACAGAATTATTATGAAAGGAGCAAATGGGATAAAATATGCAAAGTGTTTTATAAGCCTTAACACACACACACACACACACAGAAACACACACACACACACACACACACAAGTATTGGAGTTATAGTTTCACAATATAGGTAGCTGATAAATGAGGAAAAATCCTGAACCAGAGCAGTTCAGTGCCTGCTCTGAAACTTGTAGCCTTAGAGACCCATCTAGAGCATTGAAAGTTAAATGGCTTGCCCACAGTCTCACAGTCAATATATGTCAAAGGCTGAACTTGGCTCCAAATTTTTCCAGCTCTAATGTTAGCTTTCTATCATTTACACACATCTTACTGATAGAAACATTATTATTTTTATTATTAATGAACTATAGGAAGCAGACATTTTAAGTAGTGATTTTAAACTTTTCAAGGTCATTTCTATATGTCATTGATTTGATACAACAACTCTAGGAAGATGGCATGGACATTGTGATGAACTACGATGATAACCATAAAAATAGTCCTGACACTGAGTCTCAGAGGGCTTAAGTCATTTGCCCTGTACCACATAGCTAGTAAGCCTTGGAGTCAGGATTTGAACCCAAGTGTCTTCTGCCTCCAACAGCAGCTATTTCTGTCCTTTGTTTTCCATGACAAGGATGTCAAATCATTGGGAAATATTTATTGAGCCAGAAGGAGCTCAAGCTGTTCCCATTCACAAAGGCAGAGCAGCAACCCACGTACCTCTGTCTCCCCTTTCCTCCCAGCACATCTGCAAAGGCTCTGTGAAGGATCACCTCTCTCAAGCTCCGAGAGACACATATGGAAGCAGACAGATGTTTCTGACAGAGATGGCCAGCCTAATTTGCAGTTTTGAAATCTACAGGGACGCCGTGTTCTGTCATTAAACATTCATTTAGGACTATCTTAATCAGGAAGGATATAATGCCTTGATGTACCTAGATGATAGATGGTACTTTCCTGGAGTGAATATTAAAGTGACAGATGCTAACTTTTAATTTTTTTCCCACTCTGAGACTCCTAGGTTAATTGCAGTGAATGGCTACTTGTCTAAAGCACCTGCAAGTCCCAGGGGCTCATTCAATCATCTCCTTCACCATTCATCAAATACTTATTGGATACCTATTATGTGCAAGGGGCCTTGAGGGAAACTCTGCTAGGAACAGGAAGGACCTACCATGTGAATGGGGCCTGAGTGAAGCTCTGCTAGGACCCTAGAAGGACCTACTATGTTCAGGGTTCTGGAAGAAGCTCTGCTAGGAATATGAAATAACCTATTATGTGTAGGGCCTGAGTGAAACTCTGCTAGAAACAGGAAGAACCTGCTTTGCACAAGGGGCCCTGAGTGAAGCTCTGGAAGGTCCTTCTATGGGCAGGGCCTTGGGAAAGGCTCTTCAAGAATTAGAGAGGAGGAAGAAGGTGATGTATTGAAGAACTTGGGGTTTTTAAACTGAAGAAGCAAAATCTTAGTGGGAGTCATGAAAATTGCTTTGGAGAGCTTGAGAAACTACCATGCAAAAGAGGCGTAAACATTATTCTCCTTGGAAGTCGGTAAAAGAAACAAGGAAGGCAGATTTCAACTCAAAGGATGAAGGAACAAAGAAACTTGATAATAATTACATTTGTCTAAAAGCAGAATAGGTAACCTTCTCTTCATTAACTGTTTTCAAGTGATGAGTGGGGTGGTGGGATAGCATTCCTGTTGCTTACTTTTGGGTTTGGTTCTTGATTTTTTAAAATAGGTATCTTTTTGGTTTCTCAACCACCTTCATTTTTAAATGTCTCTCCCTCTTTCTTTTTCTAGAAAAGCGTCTTTTTTTCAGAGAGAGAGAGAGAGAGAGAGAGATAGGAAGAGAGAGACAGAAAGAGAAAGATAGAAAGAAAGAGATATAAAGAGAAAGATATATAAAGAGAGAGACATAAACAGAGACAGAGAGAGAGACACATATAGAGAGTTACACACACACACACACACACACACACAGAGACAGGGACAGAGACAGAGAGAGAAACTATTCATCAGAATTAACTATTAATTAAAACACTGTTAAGTCTGATACCATGTACAGTGTTCCATACTTATGTTTTGCCACCTCTGTCAAGAAAAAAAAGAGGTCAGTTTAATTTGGGATGCTTTTGGAAAGATTATTAAGATGGGTTTGTTGGGGGCAGTGGTAGGGCTTGGGTTTTTGTTTTGTTATTTCAATAGGAATTGAGTTGGACCTTAAAGGACAGGCACAAACTGTTTGATGTATATGGAGACTTCAGAGTTTCAGGTCAAATCAAAGGGAATAACATGAGCAAAGATTTGGAGGCAGGAAAATGCAATGTTTAGTTAGGAAATAATAAATTTCGCAGATTATTTAGAACATAGTGTTAATGGGATAAGTGGGTAAATAAGGTTAAAAAGGACAGTTAGAACAAGACCGTAGAAAGCCCTAGGAAGTATCCTGGCTACAAAGTTTGGATTTTGGTCTGTAGGCAAAGGCAAGTACATTTGAAGATTTTTAATCCTTGGGTGTAACATGATATGAGGATTCTTCAGAAATATTAATCAGACAGCAAAATTATATGGCTTGGATGTGGAGAAGGCAATGTCCAGAAGGCCAAAATAGGAATCTACTAAAATAGACTGTCCATGACATAAAACTGTGAAGTACAGTAGGAGAAGACCAAATTCAGAAGAAGTAATGAATTGGAGAAACCTGGTTAATGAAGTGGCAGCTGTGGCATGAGCATAGGAGATACTGGAGAGTAAAGAACCATTGATGACTGATTCCAAGTTTTTGAGTCTAATGATGGAAAGAATGGTGGTACTAATAGCAAATGTAGAAATTTTACCTTCAATAATCCTTGTTAAAATCCCTACTATGTGCCAGAATTTGGAAATGCAAGGTTACTAAGATGAAAGTAAAACATTTTCTTCGCTCAATTAGGTTACATCATACTGGGGAATAAATCTATGCACAGGTAAATAAATAGGTTCAACAGCAACAGGTAACATTTATTTAGGGCTTACTATTTGCCAGGCGCTGTGCTAGATACTTTATAATTACTGTCTTATTTGATCGTCACCACAAACCTGGTAGATTGGTGGCATTTTATCCTCATTCTACAGCTGAAGAGGCTGAGGCAAACAGAGGTCAAATGACTTGTCCAGCCTGATACGCTACAAGTGTCTGAGGTTGTATTTGAACTCTGATATTCCTAAGTCTAGGCCCAATACCTTGTCGGTTGGGTTGCCTAACTGCCTAGTCTCTTTCTTTCTCCATATCTCTGTCTCTTTCCATCAATATATCTACCTATTATGTATCTCTATACTCTCTCTACTTACCTGTCTTTCTATCTCTCCATTTATCTACCTACCTATGCTCTTCCTCTCTCTCTGTCTCTCTCTCTCTGTCTCTCTGTCTGTCTCTCTCTCTGTCTGTCTCTCTCTCTCTCTGTCTGTCTTCTGTCTGTCTGTCTGTCTGTCTGTCTGTCTGTCTGTCTCTCTCTCTCTCTCTCTCTCTCTCTCTCTCTCTCTTTCCCTGTCTATCATCTCTCCATGCATTCATTTATTTGATACAGTGGAAAGAACAAGGGACTTAGAGTCAGAGGACAGGTGTTCGAATTCTGACTCTGCCCTTATTAAGTACTAGACACTGGGCAAGTGAGGTTCTCTCTCTGGGCATCAGTTTCTTCCTCTACAAAGACTGGATTGAATGATGGCTCAATCAATTCCTTTCTACCTCTAAGTCTCTACATCTCCATCCTCTTATTTAATACATGTGGGGAATCCTGGTGGTAAAGCTTCCTCCACTGCTGTCTGTGAAGATCACAGCAGTTCTGAAACTGAGTTGTGCTTGTACTTGAGGTGAGGCACTGTGAGTTGAAGTGCCTTGTTCAGGGCCACACAGCCAATGTGAATTACAAGCAGGATTTGAAACCAGTCTCTAGAATGAGCCATTCTGTCTCTTGTGGCTGGCACAAAATATATGTGAACAAATTTCAATTAAAGACTGAGTTCAGATGATAGGATGAGGAGATCAGGAAAACTGGGGGAGAGGAAAGTAGTTCACTTTTAAAGATTGTAAGGCCAAGATGCTAAGGTCACATGAAGTTGGAAAGATGTATAATGAAGGCCAAGATGGTGACCTTTGTGCCTGAATGAGATCAGGGTCAGAGAGATTGGCATGAGAATGACCTTCATAAAGCCAGGGTGAAACATAGCACTTACAACATTCAAGCTGACTATCTGATTATATTCCACACTCCATTTCTAGTGGAGATACCTTCCTGCATACCTCCACCTCACCCTGCCCCATAAACACATAATTTATATGTGAAGAAGAAGGATCAGAGAAATGACTTGTCCAAGGTGGCCCAGATAGCAAGTGATAAAACCAAAAGTTAAACTTAGATCTTCTGACCACTTTAAAACAGAGGTCCTGAACTTTTATTTATTTATTTTTTCAGGCGTCACAGAACCTTTTGGCAGTATGGTGAAATCTAAAGAATTAAATAAAATGTAAGGAATTACAAAGAAAAAAATAACTATTTAAATATAGTTATCAAAATTCTTTTGAAAAGTCCTTGTCTTTCATGTTAAGACACCTTTGCATTAGGCACTGAAATAGTACGGTGAAAAAAATAGATGTCCAACCAGAAATTAGAAGCACAGCTCTTGTCTTAAATATTTACTTGCTGGGTGACCCTGAGAAAATTATTTAACTTCTATGAGACTCAGTTTCCCCTCTTTTAAAGTGAGGAGACTGGACTTGACCTGGAAAGTTATTTCCACCTGAAAATCTATCACACTTGATATATTTGTGATCACAGGACTATCAATTAATCTCTCTCAGTCTGTTTTCTTATTTATAAAATAGAGGTAAGGTGACATTTTTCCCTGTTTTCAAATATTTGAAAGGAAATTGATATGAAGCCATTGTGATACATTGAAATAAGAAATGGCTTGACAGCCAATTTTTTCCTCTATGATTTGCTATCTGTGTGACCTTGGGTGAGCCACTTAAACTCTAGATCTCAGTTAGCATTTCTTGTGCACCTATTACTTGCTAGCAAATATGTTTAGTAGCTCCTTTCCTCCTATTTATGATCTCCAGGAGACTGACTTAGTAGTGAAGTTACTGAATCAAAAGATATGCAGTTTGGTTCCCCTTTGGGCATAGTATCAAATTGCTCTCCAGAATGTTTGGATCAGTTCACAACTCTACCAGGACTGCATTAGTATTCCAATTTTTCCATGTCCTCTCCAACAAGTGCAATTTTCCTTTTTTTGTCAGATTAGCCAATCTGATAGGTGTGAGTTGGTACCTCAGAGTTGTTTCAATTTGCATTTGTCTAATCAAAAGTGATTTAGTGCATTTCTTCGTTATGCCTATACACAGCTTTGATTTGTTCATCTGAAAACTGCCTGGTCATATTCTTTGACCATTTTTCAATTATGGAATTGTGTGTATTCTTATAAATTTGATTCTTTTCAGATCATAAAAGTGGGAAAAGGACTCATATATACAAAAGTATTTATAGCAGCTCTTTTTATGGTGGTCAAAACTGGAAATCGAGGGGATACCCATCAGTTGAGGAATGACTGAACAAGTTGTGGTATATGAATGTAATGAAATACTATTGTGCTATAAGAAATGGTGAACAGGTGAACTTCAGAAAAATCTGGAAAGACTTACATGAACTGATGTTGAATGAAGTTAGCAGAACCAGGAGGACATTTTAACATAATAACAACCACAGTGTGTGAGGATTGTTTTTTGATAGACTTAGCCCTTCTCAGCAATGCAAGGACCTAAAACATTTCCCAAGGACTCATCATGCAAAATGCTATCCACTTTCAGAGAAAGAACATCCATCAGAACACAAAATGAATCAGACTATTTTCTCCTTTGTTATGCTTTGTTTTGTTTCTCTCATGATTTCTCCCATTTGTTTTAACTTTTCTATGCAATGTAACCAGTGTGAAAATGTGTTTAATAGGAATGTATGTGTAGAACCTATATAAGATTGCATGCCATCTTGGAGAGGGAGGAGAAGAAAATTTGGAATTTATGGAAGTGATTGTTGAAAACAAATGAATTAATAAATTTGGGGAAAAATAAATTTGACTCTTTTCTTTGTATATCTAAGAAATGAGTCCTTTATCAGAGATACTTGCTATAAAAATTGCTTCCCAACTTTTTGCTTTTCTTTAATTCTTGGATGAGTTGGTTTTGTTAGTGCAAAAGCCATTTAACTTAATATAATCAAAATTATCTATGTTACTTTTCACAATGCTCTCTATTTGTTTGGTCTTGTTTGGTCATAAAACTGTAACTCACTTAACTTCTCTTTTAAGAATTTGGATACCATAAAACTTGGTGCAAATATGTTTAGTATTGGTATTGCTTCGTTGCTATGGTACCTTTTAGCAAGACATAGCTTCCTCCCTTATCTCTTTTAATTAGATCTATTTTTTTTTTTTTTTTTTGCTCTTGCTTTGTCTGAGGTTCGGATTGCTATCCATGCCTTTTTTTTCTTTTCTTTTTTTTTTTTTTTACTTCAGCTGAAGCATAGTAGATTCTGTTCCAGTTCCTTACCTTTATTCTGTGTGTATGTCTTTCTTCTTCAAGTATGTTTCTTGTAAATTTCTTGTATTATAGGATTTTTCTTGTATTATTGTTTCTTGTATTATAGGATTCTGGTTTTTAATGCACTCTGCTCTTCATTTCCTTTTATGGGAGAGTTCATCCCATTCACTTTCATCATTATGATTAGTGTGTATTTCCCTCCATCCTACATTTCCTCCTGTTTGTTCTCTCTCTCCTTTCACCCTTTCCCTCCTTAACAATGTTTTGCTTCTCTCTACCACCTCCCCTGGTCTACCCTCTCTTCTGTCAGTTCCCCTCTCCTCCTTTAATTAATCTGCCCTCTCATTCTCTTGTCAGGTAAAAGAGATTTCTATATTCAACCGATTGTGTCTATTATTACCTCTTTGAGCCAATACTGAAGAGATCAGAAGAATGTTCAAGCCATGTCCATTGCCCACCTTCCCATCCCTCCCACACGCACACTGTAATAGGATTTTCACATACCTTAATGTGAAATAATTAACCACATTCTACCTCTCCCTTCCTTCTGTACAGGATACTCCTAATTCTCATCCCTTATTTTTTTGTCATTCCCTCCAATTCACCTTATAGCTGTATCCTCTGTCCATCTATATTCTTTCTAACCATACTATTAGTGGTGCAATTTTTAAGAATCACCAGTATCATCTTCCCATGTAGGAATGTAAACAGTTAAGCTCCAGTGAATCCCTTATGTTTTCTTTTCCCTTTCTCCCTTTCTACGCTTCTCCTGGGTCTTGATATTGGAGAGCAATTCTTTTTGTTCAGTTTCACTTTTCCTATGACAGTTTGAAATCCTTCTGCTTCATTGATTAATCGTTATTTTCCACTTGAATTATTATGCTTAATCTGGCTGAGTTGGTGGTTTTTGGTTATAGTTTTAGCTCCTTTGCCTTCCAGAACATCATGTTCTATGACCTTCAATCCTTCAACATTGCAGCTGCAAAGTCTTGTGTAATCCTGACTCTGGCACCCCAGTATTTGAATTGTTTCTTTCTGGTCACTTACAATATTTTCTCCCCTTGACCTGATAGTTCTGAAATGTGGCTAAAATGTTCCTTGGAGCTTTCATTTTGCGATCTCTTTCCCGAGGTCATCTGTGGATTCTTTCAATGCCTATTTTGCCTTCTGGTTCCAAGACATTGGGGCAATTTTCCTTTAATTATGTCTTTCAGGTAGTCCAGTGATTCTGACATTATCTCTTCTGGATCTGTTTTCCAGGTCATTTGTTTTTCCAAGGAGGTATTATGCATTTTCTTCTATTTTTTTCCATTCTTTTGAATTTGTTTGATTGATTCTTGATCTCTCAAAGAGTCATTAGCTTCTACTTGCTCAATTCTAACTTTTAAGCTGGTTTCCTCAGTTAACTTTTATACTTTTTCTTCCATATGGCCAGTTGTGCTTTTTTTTTTCCCATCTGCTGAGTTTTTTCATAATTTTTATTTTGCTTCACTCTCTTTTCTTTTCCTAAGTTTTCTTCTGACTCTTTTTATGCAATTGTTAAACTCCTTTTAGAACTCTTCTATGAGCTCTTTCTGGAATTGAGACTACTTCCCATTTTTCTTTCAGGTTTTGCCCATAGGTGTTTTGACATTGTTGTCCTTTTCTGAGTTTATGTCTTTATCTTCCCTGTCACCATAATACCTTTCTATGGTCAGATTATTTTTTCTTGCTGTTTTGTTGCTCATCCCTTTTGGCCCCTTTCCTTTAAATCTGAGCTTTTCTCCCAGCGAAGGGTGACTTTTGAAGGCTTCTTGTCCCAGTGGCTACAGGCTCTGGCTATTTATCTGGTGATGGATGATGCCCTGAGGTCCATGGGGACCCCTTGTGTCTGGTGCTTCACTAAGAGAGTGAAGTAAAGGGAATCTGGTGCTGCTGAAAGCTTTATGGGTGTGGCAATTTACCTGGATATGAGGCAGGGTCCTAGTGCTGGTATCTTCCATGTGTTGAGGCTGGTAGGGTGTTTCTGCATTTCCCCAGGGTTACACTGAATTACATGGTGGTCTGACAGCTGGAGTCTGCATGTTCCCTTGGCTATCATAAGGCACATGCTGGGGTATGGGGGACTGGTGTTGGCAGTTGCCTGATCTGCACACTGGAGCTCAGGATCACTCACTGGTTTGCTAACATTGGTCTTACTGCTGGCTTGCTGGGATACTCCCTGTCCTAGACTGTGTTCTCTTTTACCCAAGTGAGACAGATCTTTCTTGTCGATCTTCCAAGTTTCTTGGTCTAAAAGATTGTTCCACTCAGTCTTTTTGCTGGTTGTGCTCTTCCAGGTTTTGTTTGGTGGACAGTATTTTATGGTTGTTTGGAGATGAATATGAGAGTTACATTGATTTAGAGCTTACTCCAACATCTTTACTCCTAGAAGCCTATTTTAATTGTACTTTAAAAAGATGTCATGCCATATTCTTATACATATACATATTATATATAGATACATATGGATATACACGTATATTTGTATATATACATGTGTAGGCACATATATATGTGTCCATTTAATATTAACTAAAATTGTTTATAGGTTCATGGATTTGTGAGTGGAAGGGCCATCTGAGGCTATCTAGTCCAATACCTTTATTTCACAGATGAGAAAATATTTACAAAAGACCAGAAGAGTCTAAGTGAATTCCCCAAGGTCATGTAAGTATCTGGGATGTGATTTCAGCTCAGTTCCTCTTGCTTCAAGGGCCAAATTCTCTCAATAGTACCAATTGTAAATTATATATATACATACATAATACATATGTACACACATATATATTTGGGAATTGCCAATTATATACATACATAATACATAATACATACATATATACATATATATATATTTGGGAATTGCCAATTATACCTATATCATTATTATTATAAACATTATTATGTTTATGTTATATTTCTCAGTTATTTTTTGAATTTTTTTGAGCAAGTGCACCCTTGGTGATTAAATGATAGAGGTACGGCTAGAATAAAAAACCTGTGAACTCCTTAAAGCCAGGTATGATTTTTTTTATCTTTCTTTTTATCCCCAAAACTTAGCCCAATTTGGGGCACATAGTTGATACTTAAATGCTTATTGACTGACTGGAGGCAGGATCACAAGATTATAGAATTAGTTTTAGAAGGTCCCTTCATGGCTCATAGGACTAGAAGTTGTAGAGAAAATGCCACCACTATTGATAGACAGAGTCTCTTTATCCATGAGTTCCTTCATCAGTTGAACTTCAAAGATCTAGTCCCTATCTCTATTCCTATTTCCTTTCTTTATGTATTTTGCTCCCCTTCATAGAATGTAAGCTTCTTGTTTCCTCTTAGCCTTGTTTTCCTAGCCACCTTGACCAGTGCCTAGTGCATAGTAGGTGCTATAAAAAAAATTCTTGTTGAATCGAATTGAATCTGTGCTCTTCTATTGACTTGCTGAGGGACTATAGATAGCTCTAATAATGATGCCCATTATTTCTATAGTATTTAAAGGTCCAAAAATAATTAGTGTTTTTCATATCTCATTTGGCGCTTACATTAATCTTGTAAGACAGGTGTATTGAGGTTTATTAATTTCTTTTCTCTAATTAATTTATTAATTTCTTTTATGGATTAAGAAACTAGCTTAAATAAATTAAGTGACATGTTCATTATCAATCAGCAGTAAGTGTGAAGAACGGAATTTGAATTCACATCCCTTGACTCTAAGTCCATCACAATATCCTCTCCACTGGGTGCTTCCCTTTAGTTCCATCACTTCTGGGAGCCATTTACCCACCAATTCATGAAGCTATTATAAGGAAGAATACAAATATCAAATACTTTGAGTATATTGAAAGAAATTTATTAGGTAAATTTGAGGTCTGTTGAACACACACATACACACACACACATCACACACATAGACATATATACATGAAAATAAAAAAAAAATAAACTAAACTTTTTTCCTAACTGGCACAGATAACAGCTGAGCCCTATCTACAAATTCAAAATTTTTTCAAGTGTTGGCATGTTGAATTCTCCTATCAGAAAGCAAATTGTTGTATGTCTCAACAAGTTGAGACATTCTGATATTTTACTTGGCCCTAAAATGTTCCTTTTGTTCCCTTACCCTGGTCTCTCTGTCCCTCTTGGCAATGGGTAGAAACAAGTCAAGCCATTTTTAGTGCAATGACACTAGGGTTCATTGTGCACTAGTTTCTTATTTTCTCTACAATTGTATCATTAGCTTTGAGGAATTTGAGAACTTTAGAACACTTTTTTTTCTAGAAATAACACTGACTGCTCTACCTACAATGTATGATCTTAGGGAACTCACTTTGTCTCTCTCTTTCTACATCTATGAAATGGAGGGGTTGGATTGAATGACCTCCAAGGCTCAATCCAGCTCTAAATTTCATGATCCTCTTGTATTTTCACATAAATTATTTCAAAACTATCAGCTGATTTCCTCCCTTTTTTCATTATCAGTCATAATTTTAGGGGAAAGAAAAAAAAAGTTCTGCTTATTACTATTATTATCCTCAGTTGTATTCATTTTATGATACCATATGCGAGTGATATTTGCTAACTTTCCAGTGAAATTTGGGCATTTCCCTGGATATCAATACCATTTTGAAAGTGTTCTATATATACTGCACTCCATAAAACTTCCAATTTCCCCATTTGAGGGTGTATTTAATTAAAACCTAGTTTTATGGTGCATACACTAATTATTGCTCTTAGCTTGAAGGCTCAGACTGATCATACTTTTAATTCTATAGCTCAACTCCTTTCCAAGCATTTTGAATGGTGAAGAGATTTCAAATGCATTCAATAGTTTCAAAATAAATTCCCCATTTACTTTAAAAAATTATCTTAAGCTGCTAGTTACCTGTTTAAGACCTCTAAACAAGAGAAATTCAATGTGCTGAAGATATCTGACTCATTTAAGGGATAGCTAACGTGATGAGCAGATGAATCAGTATCTAAAAAAAAAATGCCAGTAGTCTGAAATAAATAAGATTAAATTTAATAGCAGCTAAGTGGCATAGTTTGACTTGGTGTTACAAAGACCTGAGTTTAAATAGTAGTTCAGACACTAATTAGTTGTTTGACCCTGGGCAAGTTACTTAACCTTTGTCTCCTCATTTGCAAAATGGGGGTAATGATAATACCTATCTCAGAGGGTGGTTGTGAGAATCAAATTTTTGTTTCAGTTGTGTCTGACTCTTCATGACCCCATTTGAGGTTTTCTTGGTAAAGATACTAGAAGGTTTGACATTTCCTTCTCCCACTCATTTTACAGGAAGAAAAAAATGTAGGAAAACAGGGTTCAATGACTTGCCCAGGGTCATACATCTAGTAAGTGTCTGAGGCTGTGTTTGAACTTAGGAAGATGTGTCTTCTTGACTCCAAGTCCAGCACTCTATGCATTGGGGCACCTCTTAACTGCCCAAGAATCAAATAAAAATTAAACAAAATCAAAAACAGAAATCACTTTGCAACCTTAAAGTACTATATGGATGCTAGTTATCAGTGAAGATAAATATAAAGTCTTAAACTTTGGTACAAAAATGAATTTCATATATTTGATTTGTGGGGAAGGGATACCTAGACAGGAGTTGATTAGGGGAAAGTTCTGGGATTTTTGATTGCAAGCCCGTGATTACTCTTTGGTATTTGTGAAAGCTAGTGAAATCTTGGATTTATTAAGAGAGCCATAACATCCAGGATTCAGCTGGACACAGTCTTGCTCTGTTCAGTCCTATTTAACCCTCATCTAGAATATTACGTTTAGTTCACCACATTTTAGGATGCGCATCAATGAATTGGAAAGGATCCCAAGCAATGTGCTCCTTTCTCCAAAAAAAGTCAAAAATTTCAAAATCATGTGATATGAAATTCAGTTGAAGAAAGATGTTGGAAGTAACTATTAACTGTTTTCAAGTATTTGAAAGGCTAAGATGTCTAAGAGGAGATTGGCTTATTCTGTTTGAATCCAGCAGTAAGAACTAGGGGCAATGAGAAGAAAGTTGAAAAGAGATAGAACATGGCTTGATAGAAGGAGGGGGGGAAGTGCCTAAACTTCTCAAGAATTATGCCAAGCAAGGCATGATGGATTTCTCTGGAAGTTACAAGTTTCCTGTCACTGGATATCTTCAAATGGAGGCTAAATGACTCCTTGTCTTGAATGATCCTTTGCCAAGTACATTTTTGCAGAGGTTTCTGCCACGTACAGGTTGGACTCTAAGATTCTGGGTGTGCATGTGCTTCCAGGAAGCTTTTAAAGCTGTTGACTGAGTTTGTGTGTGTGCATGCTAAATGAGCTATCTTTTCCACTGGATGAACAGAAAAGTATGCTTCATCTTTTTCCCTAGCACTGTTTTACATATATCATAAAAGGAGAGTCAGTTTGACTTTTGGAATTCCAAACCTAGTCAAGCCTCTGTAACATAACACAACATAATACAACCCAACTCAGCACAACATAGTAGAACACAGCACAATACAATAGAGGACACTACAGTACAATACGATGCAATACAAGTTTCATTAGGGAACTAACAATGACAAGGGTATTTACAAAGCACTGGTGACAAAAAGGCAAAAAGATGACTATTCCTTGCTCTTAAAGAGCTACCATTCCACTCCGTGAATACAGTACACAGAGACATGTCTTCATATGATATAGCTAATAATTGAGGGATCAGGATGCACTTCCTCTAGGAAGTGGAACATAAGCCTCCCTTTGAAGGAAGCTAGAATTTTGAAAGGCCTTGTGAGGAAAGACTGCCTGAGAGTTAGCACCACCCAGGGATAGGGAACCTGCCCTATAGGTCCTCAAGTGTGGACCTTTGACTGAATCCAAAATTCATAGAACAAATCCCCTTAATAAAAGAATTTGTCTGGTAAAACTTGGACTCAGTCAAAAGGCTGCACCCAAGGACCTAGAAGGCAACATGTGGCCACAGGTTCTCCATCCCTGAGTCCTAGGCAAAGACTAAGAAATGGATTGAAATGGCAAAGGTCTTTGGTCCAGTGATGACATGGGTTGAAATTAAGTTTTAAGATGGAGAAAAATCTTGCAGTTACCCAGCAAAACTAAAATCCCTGGTTCTTAAATTTAGAGCTATCAGGGTCCTTAGAGGCTATGAAGTCCAGTTCCTGAATTTTATAGCTGAATTGAGATAAAGAAAAGCTGAATACTTTCCCATGCAACTAGTAAATATTAGAGTCAGAATTTGAACCCTAACTGTATGTGCAATACCTTTTCTCTGAACTATCCTCCTCAGAGCACTTCTAGTCTCAGTCTCACATCTATGATTCATCTTGAAGTTTTGAGGAGAGTCTGTATTGACTGAAGTATAGTATATCCCCATGGGGATCTATTTGCAAGTCAGAGATAGCCTTTCTGTATATTGACAGACATACTCCTTTGCTGGCTCTGGACTGCAGCCTCCCCATATCTGTGTCATTTGCTCTTGCTGATGGTGTCAGAGATGATTTGGACTTGAAGTTATCTGCAGCATCTACCCTAGTCTTGAGTGATAATAAATCAGCTTGGCAGGTAGGCAGTTCACTGTGAATCACCAGGGCTTAACAAATTGTCCAAGTTATAAAATATGGACAACAAACTTTTGATGGGCTTTAGGACAGAATAAAGGAGCGGAATGACCTAGCCATACTTGGAGGTCCCCAATGACAAGGAATACAAATGAGCTTCCCTTGGGGAAAGTATTGGGTCAAGTATGTCAATTCTAAGCCTACCTGTCCTTGATCAACTGGAGAGGTCACTGGGGAGTGACTCTGGCATCCATCTCCCAAATTCCAGCTGAACTAAGTCTTAGCTTGGAGGACACATCCAATAATGTAATCTCATAATGTTTCAGCATTTTGTACAGGCAAGAGGTAAATACCACATTCCCTGAGGTCTAGAACAAGAATAGACCTTAGCCTATATCTCTTCAGTTTTTCTTTGGGGTTACTTAGGACATTTTTAGGTACTCATTCTCCTCAACTAATGAAAATCCACAGGTTCATATGATTTTCATATCATTTTCACTTCTTCACACTTTATTCTGGGGAGAGCTTGCTATCCAGAGTTTCAACTAACAATTTAATTATCTGTGAATTTTGTTGGCTATCACATGCCAGAACAAAGAAAATAAAACTAGCACTTGTATGGGGAATATGGATATATGTTATGTATATTATGATGTAGACATAAAGTCATAGACATTGTGTTGGTTAATTTTGATGAACTTTTGCCTTTTTGAATAAAAATCATCACTATAAGGGATGATTTACTATGTGTACGTGTGTTTAGGGGGGTATACTTAGAAATGAAAATGAAAAACCAAAAATAAAAAGTTTTTTTTCCAAAGTACACCATCTCTTAAATCATCTTAAAATTCATTCAATGAAAATAGTATAAGTCAAACAATATTCAAATACTTATTCCATGTTTAACATATGCAGGAGCTATTCTAGGCACTGGGGATACAAAGAGAAGCAAAAAAATATGGTCTCTGTGCTCAAGGAGGCAGTCAGTCAACAAGAATTTATTAAATAGCTTATATGCCAGGCACTAGAGATAGAAAGGATAAGCGAAAAAGAACATGGTCATTTGGGAAGGAAGGAAGGTAATAGCTAGGAGGATTCAGCATGATTTCATGTAGAAAATGATGCTTGAGTTGATTCTTGAAATAAAGAGATTCTAAGAAAAGGAAGGAAGGAAGGAGTGTGTTCTCAGAAGGTGGTGAGAGGAGCAGCTAGTGCAAAGGCACAGAGATGCAACATAGATTGTTCTCCTTTGACTTTCATCTCAGTGAATCTAATCCTTTACCTCAATCATTCACATTCACTATTATGTTCTCTCCCTCTCCCTCCCTTCCCTCCCTCCCTCCCTCTAGCTCTCCTTATTAGCCCCACTGTACAATAGATTGAATACATGGTATAGAAATTTCTCATCAGAAGGAGTGCAAATTATCTAAGCATTGGGAAAAATCTCACCTTGGCAATTGGCTTCATGAAGTGTTCACTGAAATGGCAAAAATGGGAAAACTCTCCAAATTTCAGGTCAGCCCCATGTGAAATATTAATATTTAACCCATTTTCACTCAGGCAACCTCAGAGGAGGGCAAGCAAGAATATTAAAGCCTTGTCAAATACTGGGGACTTACTCCTAATCAATCTTCCAGTAATGAATGAATAGGATTGAAAAATGTTATTAGAATAATTACTCTTCATCATGATGAATAGAGAATTCCATGAGGGGAAAATTAAATCATGTGTTCTATGTAAGTTCTAACAGATGGGTAGTGAGCATTCAGAAGATTAAGACATTGGGAAGATCACCCCTCAGATTGTGGGAACCTTGCTATGAGAATAGGGGTTCAAATAAGAGTTAGATTAAGTGATCTCTGAGGTTCCTTCCAATTTTGAGACTGTTGACAACTGGTCTCTCCAATAGCTTTCGGATGCCATCCTTAAATGCTAGCTCCACTCTCATCAGTTTTAGAGCTAAGATTATATTTAGCTTCAAGAGAAAGTTTCAAAAAATTTGTAAAGTTTCAGTAGTTTCTTTTTTTTCACAAGGTCAAGTAATTGGAAGGTTTTTTTTGGAACCTTTTTATGCAGCTCATTTCTGAAGAGGAAGAAGGGAAAGAAACTCTTCAGCAAACACTCTAATAATAAGAGAAAAGGAATGAATCCACTATCTTTTGAAGACCATTTGAATTGATCTAATTATGAGGAAGATTTTCCTTACATTAAATTTAGTTCATCTATTAAATATACTCCCAATAATATTCATTCTAGGTTGGTCAAGCTACCTTGGGCCAAGTAGAATAAATGCCATTCCTTGCTGACTAACAGTTCTTTAAATCGTACTCCTCCCTGCCTTGAGTATTCTCTCCTTCACATTAATCTCCTCAGTTTTTGAACCAATGTTTATGTGACCTAGTCTCCAGATCTTCCACCATCCTGATGGTACTTCACTGGAGGTTTTCCAGCTTATCGATATTCTTCTAACAATACCTACCTGGTATGAAAAGGGCAGAGGAAATAAAATCCATCATCTTGGAAGGTGTTCCATAATGGAAATATTGGTTTTTGTCCTTCATTCTCGAAGAAGACCAAAATGGCATCACCATGATAAAATGAAGTTTCAATGTGTCTGACTGTAGCTGATCAGAACAATATGAGCTCAAAATGCTCTATGATAGATTGGGCACAGATAGTCCATGTGAATATTTGGGGTGAATACTCCAAATTTGCGCATCTTGTATTTACTTTGTACTGTCTCAATTCTGCTTTGCTCATAGAGCACAGCACCTTTTCTGATGTGGGCACACCATGCTGAGTAGTCCTGTGCCATTGTCTCCCATGTCACACAATCAAATCCAAAATTCTTGAGAGAGACCTTGAGAGTGTCCTTGCAATGCTTCTTCTGATCACCATGTGATCATTACCCCATGTGAGTTCTGCATAAAATAGTCTTTTTGGCAAGCAGACATTTTTCATTTGAACAACATGGCCAGCCCATCAGAGCTGCATTCTCTGAAGCATAGTTAGAATGCTTGGCAGTTTAGTTAGAGCAAGGACTTCGGTGTCTGGTTCCTTATCCTGCCAAGTGATCTTCAGAATCTTCCTAAGACAGTACAAATGGAAGCAATTCAGTTTCCTGGCATAGTGCTGGCACACCATTCATGTTTTGCAGGCATACAACAACGAGGTCAGCACAATGGCTCTATAGACCTTCAGTTTGGTAGTCAGTCTAATATCTCTTCTCTCCCAAACTTTTCTTTGGAGCCTCCAAAACACTCAACTAACTCTGGCAATGTGTGTCAATCTCATTGTCAATGTGTACATCCCTGGAAAATACACTACCAAGGTAAGTGATCTTATCCACAGCATTCAAAACTTCTCCCTTTGTTGTAACTGATGGTTCCACATTTGGATGGTGTGGTGGTGGCTGATGGAGCCACTGTTTTCTTGGTGTTAATTATTAGGCCAAAATTAGCACAGGCAGCAGAGAATTGATCCATACTTTTCTGCATCTCAGCTTCAGAGGCTGCATTGAGTGCACACTCATTTGCAAACAGAAAACCATGCACCAACGTGCCCTCCACTTTGGTCTTGGCTTGCAGTCTTTTCAAATTGAAGAACTTACCATCAGTACAGTAGTTCACCTTGATGCCATGTTCATTCTCATTGAAAGCGTTTGATAACTTGGCTGAGTTCTCTTGCAGCAAGAGCAGTTCATCTTTAAAGTCTATTGGATTTTGTGTTGTCTGTAAATGTGTGCATATTCCATGTGCTGATGGTGAGTGGAATCATATTTGCAGATATTTTTGTGCACTTTGTACATTTCTTTGTGTTTTGACCACAGAGTGGGAACATGGTAATCAGACCAGGATTGGGTAAGCCGACAATTTTTAGGGCACCTTTTCTACCCCCCTACCTCATACCAAGAGGTGAGCAATGTGATCCTTAAAAGGTGGCTCAGACACCCAAGGGGCTGCTGGATCCCACTGCTGCTTCCAGGGAAGCCTGACCTGGGTCACCTGTGTGTATGGGGGGGGGTTATGACTACAGCTCTCAGTGTATCTGTACCACCTGCTGCTTCATCACTTGCCTGTCAGACTCTGAATTCAGAAAACTAATTTTTTATCACCTACTAGGTAGCTATGGATAAAGTGCTAGGCCTGAAGGTAGGAAGACCTGAGTTCAAATTCTGTCTCAGATACTTCTTGGCTATGCGACCCTAAGCTCAATCTCTGTCTGCCTCAGTTTCTGTATTTATAAAATAGGGATAATAAAGCATCTGCTTTTTAAGGTTGTTATGAAGATCAAATGAGATAATTAGAAAGAACTTAGCATAATACCTGACATGTAGTAAACACTATAGACACATTAGCTCTTATTACCATTATAACTACCACTTGTAGTATGTACAGCTGTCATGTTTTGGTAAAACCTTCTCGGAAAACAGGCTGAACCAGACTGAGAATAATTGACAGGTCTCACATCTATAGGAGAGATAGGGGGATATCTACTTCAAGCATGTGAAGACTTGCCCCAGTGAAATGTGTAGATCAAAACAATTTATTCAAATGTCCATGAAGGTGGCTGGGAGCTTAGTTTTAATTTAATGGTCAGACACGGACAATCCACTCCATCCAGACCATCTAGTCATCTAGACTTTTGTCTTGCCACTGAACTTTGATGACTCTGGAAGAGAGAGTGAGGCTGACCTTTTTATGTAACTCTGCTTCACTTAAATACAATTCATGGACAAGTTAAAAAATCATTCCATGGTGCCATTGGTCTTCTTTAAAAACAAAGGACTAACAAAAACTTGTGGGATTTTAGGTAAGTCACTCACCTTTCCTGGACTTCAGTCTCCTCAACTATAAAATAGAATGATCAGACTAAAAGGCTGCTGAAATTTCTTGTAGCTTGAAATCTATGGTCCAATTATCTTAAGTCAATCTAAAGTCATATCAGCCTTTAAAAAAAAAAAGATTTGGCTGCCCTTTAATGTAGGCATTCATATTGAGTTTTGTTCACAAAAACCCCAAATGTTTTTCCTCCTTAGGAAACTACCCTGCAGCCATACATTAAGAATCTTGTGCTTTTGTGAAATCAATACTCTTTTAAACAATGCACAATGCTTTTATTTATCTATAAAGAATTTCACCTCCTAACATATGGTCAAACATTCTAGTCTGTCGCAATCTTTCTGGACCCTGACTATCATTCTTTGGGCTAGCTATCCCTTCCAACTTCTTCTGCCTGTGAACGTGTTTGATTTTCTTTTCCTACTTGGTCTTATTTTTGTTCAAATTTAGCAGACTAGACTGGATTTGGAGAATACTGTTCTGACAGTATCTAATTCTAACAATGATACCTCTTCTGCATATATGGTAAGTCTATTCTGATTATTTGTTCCATAATAAAAAATTTTATTCTACCAGAAGCAAGTCAAGCTATCAAAACCAAACTATTCTTAGCCTTGACTTGTATCAATACCTGAGCTGGAGAGTCAAGAACTCCCCTGGTGATGAAGCTGCTCTTGCCATGATCATGATTCTAAAAGGATGTATTGCTTTTTGTGACACTCTGTTGCTCATAATGAGGCCAACTTTATTCCAACCCAATAACTCTGCCTGTCTTGCTCAGGCCTTTTGTCTTTATAGATCAATCTTTTTTTTATTAATAAATTGATCTTTTACAAGTCTACTCAAGTATGGTCAAGGATACAGTATTTTTTTCTGGAATTTTTCTTTCTCTACTGCATCAATATCACTCAGGGGAAAAGGCTGAAAAAGAGAAGAGTCATTTGTCATTGGCTAATCATGGGAAAGTAATATCATTCTCTGGCAGCTGGTAAAATCCACAGAAGTCATAAAGATGATTTGAGCTTCCAACTGCCAGTCTCGTTAAGTAACATCTAGAATCAGACTCCAACAGTTTGCCAGAAAATGTGTCACAGAAACAAATGTCTGTTACTGAATATTCATATAACAGGTGATGGAAGAAAGCATGATCTCCAAGCATGAAAGCATGATTTGCCAGTACCAATGAAGATCCGTTGATTGGAGCTTTTAAGCAGTTAAGTGAACTACAACGTATCTGAATTGTTGTTCATAAAGCTGAGGGAGGAGGTTTGAATTGAGTAGGCACTACTGTCTGTTTCCTCTCTGTGTGAGTCCATAAGTGTTCTCTATACGTAATCTATATGTATAGAGCCTCTACAGGTAGGCAAAAGTGTCAATTATTTAGACAGAATTTTATTACCATATTGCCCTATGTTGGTAGGTAGATTGCAAACATTTCGGATTGGATTGAGTTACTTCAATGCAAATAATTTTCTTTCTATTCACTTTGCTTTCTACATAAACTACAACAACAGAGATTGTTACAGATGAGATTAATTTCACATCCTTTCAGGTCATCTTGGACTTATCTTTAACAAGCTATTTTAAAGTTAGGTGATGGTGAGTCAAGAAACTGGGTTGGTGGTTCAGAATATCTGTCTTCAATCTGTCACCTCTAGAAAAAAATTTGGCATTCTATGAAAAATATATTTAACTGACCAAACCCTTTGACCCAACAATCTCATTACTCAGTATATAACCCCAAGGAGGCCAAAGACAACAAGAAATATTCCTAGCAACTTGTGAAGCGGGGGGGCGGAAGGGAGAGAGGGAGGGAGGGAAGAAAGGAAGGAAGAAAGAAAGGAAGGAAGTAAGGAAGGAAGGAAGAGAGAGAGAGAGAGAGAGAGAGAGAGAGAGAGAGAGAGAGAGAGAGAGAGAGAGAGAGAGAGAGAGAGAGAGAGAACCTGTTGGGGAATCAAATGAATGAACTCATATGAATGTGATGAAGTGTTTTTGTGCTATAAGAAATGATAAATAAGAGGAATTCTGAGAAACATGGAAGACAGGAAAATTGATTTAGAGACAACCAATAAGAACCAATACAACAGTATAAACAATAAGTGCAATGATTTAAATGAAAACCAAGCTGGGTTGTTACAGCTGAGTTTTTCAAAACAATAATGCCTACACTGACCTTAAGGAGCTTAACTCCTGAAGGGGAGGAAAACTCCTGAAGTCTTCTCTTCCCCAAGTTAAATACCCCCAGTTCCTTCAGCCAATATTCATATTGCATGGACTCCATCTCTTCTCCAACTTGGTCTCCTTCCTCTGGGTACCCTCCAGTTTATCAATGCCTTTCATAAATGGTGACCCCGAGAACTTAGTAGGACACTCAAGCTCCTGCTTTCACAAAGCTTAGAAAAACATAAGTAGTTCTAACAGGCATGGAATAATGACATTAGAGAGGAGCAAAACAAGTGCTTATTGTTGTTGGATTTTTGTTTGTTTGTTTTTGTTTTTATTTGTTTGTTTTTCTGGGAGATACCAGGAAACTAATTATCATTTACTAATATCGTTGTGGGAGAGCAGCAAAGCTATCCTGATAGAAATGATTAATACCAGCAATGACTCAGTTTTAATACCATTAAGTGGAAAATAATGGAGTAGAATGCTTGCAATAAATGGTATATACTATTTTAATGTATATGTAAGTGTGGGAGATAACTGTTCTTCAGTGCCACAAAATCCCAAGGTAGAAAGTCCCTTCACTATCACAGGTTTCCATTTATATAAAAGACAAATCCCTAAGAATAGCTTGAGCTGTATACAAATGAAATGATGTACCAAGGATTACACATCTTATACATGTCAGAGGAAATATTTAAACCCATTTTTTTTCTTGACTGTAAGCCCTAGCATTCTACTCTCACTGTCCATGTTTCGTGTACTTGCCTTACAAATGCTATTATTATATATCACTATAAGGAGTCCCTAAGAAGTCACTGGGTTTCATTTAAATAATTATATTTTCTATCTCCTATCCTTTTCAACATTCCTTGAAAGTCCTGACATGTGAGAGTTTAACTAAGGTTTCATTCCATTTGAAATAAATATCTATCATAGTACCCTAATCAAGTCCTATGCTCTTCCAGATAGTATATTTTCAATATAAGTTAAGGCCAGAATTAAAATCCATCAATTTCCTTTTGATTTCTCATGAGTAGAAGCTGTAACCATGTCTTTCATCTCCTCTCTTATTGTCACTCGTTGTCAACATATATGATGAGAATTGCTTTTCACAGTTAAGTGGACCTTGAATGTAGGATAGCCAGGTATATGAGTCCCAGTGCAGTGACTGATTGTCATTTCACACACATGCTGCTAAGGTGTCAGTAGAACACTTTTGTTTCCAGATGAGGTGTTTTTGTTTATTTTTTCCTTACTTGAAAGTAGTTACTATCAGGCGAAGTTATTCAAAGTGACATCTGTGGCCCTCTTGCCATGTACGTAGTAATTCATCTCTTGCCATCATGCAATTAAGTCAATTAGGTTTCTAGGGCTGCTATGAGAGGACAAATAAGGAATGATTTCTCAACAGTATGTGAAACAGTAACCATCAAGTAAAATGCCAACCACTCACCATAACCCTTTGTGTTCCCTCACCTATTAACTTTCTAATAAATATTGACCAGCCGTTCCAAAAATGGCAGATCATGCTGATATTTTGGGGGCAGCTAGGTGATACATTAACTAGTGAATGCACTGGACCTGAAGTCAGGAAGACCTGAGTTCAAACACAGCTTCTGACCCTTACTAGCTTTGTGACACCGGATAATTCATTTAACTTTCATTTGCCTCAATTTTCTCATCTGAAAAATGAAGATAATAATAGTACCAACATTCGGAATTTGTTGTGATTATCAAATGAGATAATAATTGTAAAACACTTAGCACAGTGCCTGGAACACAGTGAGTACTATATAAAAGTGATTTATTATTATTTATCACTTAACATTAATAACCTAGTTTTTCTTCCTGAATTCTACATCTATGTCTCTAGCCCACTAAAATATCATGCTAATTCTTGACATTTTAAAGTTCAAATATTAAAGCTCAAATTCAAAAAATCAAGATTTGCTGAATTCTTAAGTGAAGTGGTGAACATTCTAAATTTGTCAATCTCAATGATCTTTCTCACTCTCTGAAGTGTTTGTATGGTGCATACTCCTCCTAAAATAACTTAAGTTCATATAGCTCTTCTAGGTTTCCAAAACAAAACATATAATAGAAAATATTGAGTCTTGCAGCAACCTTGTGAGGTAGGTGCAGATATTCATACCCTACTTTACTGGTGAGAGAGATAAGGCTAAGAGAGATTAAGTGCCTTCCCATGGTCACACAGCTAACAAGTAGGAGGTAGGATTCAAACCTAGATCTTCTAGTTTCTCAAACTACCACTCTATCCACCATGATATATAACCTATTAGACACAGGTTTTCTCATTTATAATTTGTTTATAATTATATTTATAATAGTAAGACATTTATAATACTAACAAAAGATAGTCTTTCTAGTGCTTCGCTGCTTCTAGGATCATGATTTCATCTGCATAGATAATACCACCATCAACATGGATCACAGCTCCTTCAGGACTTGGTAGACTGCCTTCATGAACTATTCTGACTGGAAAAATCTTTTTAAAAAACTTCATCAACAGGAAACTGATCCTCTCCACCCTTAGATATGTGGATGGAAGACATACAGCACTTTGCTGGGCTATTCTAGTTTTATAGAGCTGGCTAGAGACAGGTTCCTGGAGTGGGAAGAGAACTGTACTTGGATTCGGAAGAGACCTGAGATTGAGATTATATCTCTGATAGTGAGTGTGTTACTGTAGACAAGTCATTAAATTTCCTGAACCTCACTTTTCTCCTCTGAAAAAGGGGTCTGATAATGCCCCTTTTATTAGAATAAAATACTAATTTCATAGGATTATTGGGTAAAACAAGTGAAATAATGAGGGTATGGCATTTTGTAAAACTAATTTTGGAAAATTCAAAACACTATATAAATTAGAATCAGTATTATTTGCATTCCAATGGTATAGCCTTCAAGAGCCAAGGATTTTTTTCCAAGTTGTAGTGAGATAATAATAACTGATTTTGGCTTCTCACAAATAAAAGGATACAACTTCTTGATTCAAAAGTGAAGTTTTCTCATGCCACTGACAACAACCGAGAGTATGATGCTGAAGTCTTGTGATGCTGCTCCTGTCCTTTGTGATGCTGCTATCTTCCAATAATATCGCACTGCCCTGCCCAGCACTATTACTCAGTGAGCTCCAGGGGTTGCCTATTACCTCCAGGATGTACTTTAGACTCCTCTCTTTGGCAGTTAGAGTTCTTCATAAGCTGACCCTTTCCTAACATTACCATCATCATGCATTTTATTCTCCCATATATTTTATAATCTAGATACACTGGCTTACATGATGTTCCTTTCAGGAGCAAGATAGCAGAGTAGAGAAAGCTCTCAGCCTAGCTCTCTGAACATATCCCCCAAAACTTGACAATAACACTTCAAATCAAATTCTGGTGTGGCAGAGCCAAGAAAAGGTCAGAGTGTGATACTATTCTAACCCAAGACAACTTAGGAAGTCAGAAAGAGAGAGATCTCTGACATGAGTGTGGAGGCTGGCCATTATCACCACTATTATTAAATATTGTACTAGAAATGCTAGATACAACAACAAGAAGAAAAAAACAAAATAGAATGAGTAAAAACAGGTAATGAGGAAACAAAACTATCATCATTTTCATATGAGAGATGATATATTTAGAGAATCTTAGAAAATCAACTAAACTTAACACTACTAAACTCACATAATAACCTAAATGCATTTCTAAAAATCACATGTTCTGAAAGTCTAAAGCCATTTAACACTTGGATCGAATCCAATACAAATTGCATTTATTAATCTAACAATGTCATCTCATGTCATCTAAATCCAATACGCATTTGTTAAATATGCAGTACATGCAAAATATTATGCTACATGTTAGGAATATAAATATAGTCCTTCAAAGCATTACATTATACAGGTGATAAATAATAGAAAAACAAACAAAATTGTCCATGATGATCTGAGGATTGAAAGAACACTAGCAATTAGTGATATGGGGAAAAATTTCCCATATGTAGGTCTGTGTGAGCTGAAGCTTGAAGGAAACACGAGATTCTCAGAGGTGGAGGTGAACAGGCAGTGCATTCCTGTGAAAAGGCACAAAGGTAGAAAATAGAATGTATAGTTCATTCAAAAAAATTCCAGTTTGTCTGTTACATCAAATAAATGAAGGGATATCCCTGTCAGTACTCCTTTACTAACTAAACCAGAGGTAAGATGTTTCTTTAACATCTGCAGTCCCTGTCCTCTTAACCAAGAAGAGGAGGTAAGTTTAATCATTTATCATCTGATACTAATATTGTTAATTGCACTTAATCTGAATTCATCTGTCTGAAATTATTTTGTGCAGTGCTAATAGTTAACTTTTTCATTATCAGATTGGTTTTATGTCAATCAATCAATCAACAAACATTTATTACCTTGATAGAAGATCGAGGAACGAAACAATCCTTGAGATAAGCTCATATTCTTATAGAGGAGAGAATAATTCCAAATAAAAATATAGTATAAATATAAACTTACAAATAAATACATCTATATGGTATATAAAAGTATATTAATTTAGGCAATAATTTATTTTAACCAATGTAGCTTTCAGAAAGACATGCACTAAAGATGTAACAAAGGGCAAATAGTAGAGGAAGAATACATGTGTGGCATGTACCATAACAATAAAATCAGGAGGACTTTTCTCATTACCACCAAAATTCTAGACAAGTGAATATCATGGTTGATGAAAAAGGCATGCCAAGGGACAAATTCACGAGTGAGTGGAGAGTTGTTTTCCTGAGCAATTCAGTTCTAAATATTGCCATTTCCCATAGATACCTTAAGCCCTTAAGCAGAGATTTTTTTCAATCACTCATCGAAAAGTGGTGCATGGTTTCCAAGGAGTAATCCTTTCATGCCCACTCTAAGGGAGCCTTGAAGAGATTATTCTCCCTTAATGTTTAAACGCCAAGGCCAAATCACTCGAGAGACGCTTACTTTTTAATGACACTATCCAGAGTGCTGAAAGTTGAAAGTCCCCCACTGGCTGCATGTCAATTATAATCTCTCTTAATCAGAGGAGCAACACAGGACCACCTCCAAACTGTATAAATTAGGGAGTCTTCACACCTAATGACTTCTATTTAACTTCAGGAAACAAAATACTTCAAAAGAAACTTTGTCAGGAAAAAAATAAAATACTGGACTCTTATTGTGATCCCAGTTTAACTTCACAATATATTTACCTGATATCGTCCATTCATCTTATATTCCAACCAAACTAGATTGCTACCTATCCTTCTATCTATTTTCCATTCATTCATGTAAGTAATCCCTCATGACTTCATCTTCACATTTTGAAATGTTCATCTTCCTGAAGACTCAGTCCAAATATTATGACTTCCATGGAGCTTTGTACAATTCTCCAGTCAAGAAATATTTTTTTTCCCAGTTCTTAGTTTTCCTCATCCACTTAGTTTAGATACTTCTTTTTGCACTCATCACCACCACCACCACCACCACCATCATCATCGATAACATTTACATAGCATGTACCAGGAACTATGCTAGACACTTTACAATTTATTATGCCATTTGGTCCTCACAACAGCCTTGGCAGGTAGATGTTATTATCTTTATTTTGCAGATTGAGAAACTGAGGCAAACATATGTTAAGTGACTTGTTCAGGGTCACAAAGCTAGTAACTGTGTGAGAGAGAATTTAAATTCAGGTGTTCCTAATTCCAAGTCCAACACTTTAAACACCCTGCAACCTAGCTGTCCTGGAATAAAATGACTGGGTTCAAATCCTGCCTCTGGGACACTGCTTCTGTGAACTTAGACAATCTGCTTAACTGTTTTGAGTCTCAGTTTCTTTCTCAGTAAAATTAGGGGGTCACACATCATGTCCTCTGAGGTGTCCTTCATTTCCATAGTTTCATTAGCAATTCTTGAGGTCAGGGTTTAGTGTTTCTCAGTTTTGTAGCTCCAATAAAAATAAAGTGCCTCATGTTAAATATATACATTGAATTGAATGGTTATATTTTCTAATTTCAAATATGAAGTAGGGAGCAAAATTATGAATCCTTACTTAATGGATATCAAATACATCTTTCCTACTTCTATGATATTGCTCAGGCTTTTTATTAACCATCTGGGGATCTTAAAACTGGAGTCTGTCAACTTGCCAAATATTTTGATGGTGCTATTTTAATGTAACTGGTTTCCCTTGCAATGATATTTATTTTATATTATGTATTTAAAAAATATTCTGAGAATTTGATCCATGGTTTCCACTGAACTGTCAAACCATGCCCAAGTCATAAAAAAGGTTAGGAATCAATTATCAAAACATGCTATTTGCTTATATCTAAATAATAGTTAACTTTTGTTGCTTATGTTTAATTTTTGAAGAAGGCTAACGTACATCATGATGCTGGGATGTAATAGTGGATGATGGGTAATGTCTTCATTTCTGCTTGAATTAGCTTTAAGTGAGGCAGAACTGTACAAAGTGTTCAGCCTCACTTTCTCTTCCAGAGTCATCAAAATCCAGTGGCAAGACAAAAGTCAAAACAACTGGCAATGACAATGAATGACCTTGCCATCGCCAATGTTTGACTAAGCTCTAATAATTTCAGAGCACCTACTTTAAATGTCTTCATGGCAAATTGTTCTTTTCTCACTATCCAGCAGGGGAAATATTTACATGTTTGAGGTAGATATCCCCTTAACTCATCAACAGGCTTGAGGTTTATTGGATGCCTTTAACTTGGTTTAGGCTGCCTGCTGAGATGGTTTCATTGGGTGTGATCACCGCACATACTACAGCTTCTTGGAGCCAAAGGTGAGAATTGAGTGATGTGTGGACACTAAAGGTGGATAAGCAACCCTGAAAAGTGGTCAACAAACCCTTACACCAGAGGTGCTGGTCCTCCCTCAACATCCCATATACCACAGAATAATATATATATATATATATATATATATATATATATATATATATATATATATATATATATATATACAAACACACACACATATATGCATATATATATGTGTGTGTATATGTATAATATATGTGTGTATACATATATGTAATATAAAAATACATTTCAAAGTATACGAATATCCATGAATCCCTGGCAGTCGGTCAAAATCAATAAGCAATAGCTGTAACAATAGCACTATCAATAGGACAATTTAATTATAAACATCAGCATACCTAAAAACTAATTAACAACCTAACACAAAACATAGCCAAGTGAAAAACTCAGATCAAATTCCACTTTTTTATATGCTTCTTCTTACATAGAAGTGAAGCTAGAACAAAGGAGGTAAGAACTCTTCTTCACTCTGCCTGGGTCAAATGGAATTGAGAATGATGTTTTTGATTATCAGCACCACATTTTGGGAATGATCATAAAATCACAAAGCTAAAACTGTAAATGAACTCTAAAGACATAGACTCCCACTGCTCCCTTTCCCTCATTTTAAGGAAAGAAGGAGGAAACTGAATTTCAGGGAAGAGAAATGGTTTGTCCAATACATAGGTGTCTCAGGTAGCATTAGAACTTAGACCCTCTGACACCAGAGCTCATGATCTTTCTACTGCAGCTTTGTAGGTTCTTTTACTTCTAAATATTTTTATTCTGAAGAGTGTTCTGAGGAATTTGACTAGAAAGGTAGGAATAAAAAAATATCATAACGAAGGTTCTTAGGTCATTTTTCAGTGGTGTCCAACTCTTCATGACCCCATTCGGAATTTACTTGGCAAAGATGATGGAGTGGCTTGCCATTTCCTCCTCCAACTCATTTTACACATAAGAAAACTGAGGCACATGGTGAAGTGACTTTTACAGTGCTCCACAGCTAGTATCTGAGGCTGGATTTGAACTCAGGAAGCTGTCTTCCTGATTCCAGAGATGACACGCTAGCCACTGCACCACCTAGCTACCCCGTGAAAAGTTGAAGGAACTAGACATATTTAGTCCAGAGAAGAGAAGTCTTCCTGGGCATACGACAGTTTTCTCTACGTATCCATCCTGTGGATGAAGGAGCCTTGTAGCTAATTTTGTGGTAAGAAGCTAGAGCTAGGAACAATTTTGTGGCATGTGTGTAGAGACTTCCTAATAGTCAAATGTATGACAAAGTAAAACTGTTACTTCAAAAGGTAGTAGTTTCTTTTTCATTGTGGGGTTAGAAAGGATTTCCTTCAGGAGATAGTAATGTAATATACAGAAATTAAGGTGCAATGAAGAAGACATATGTCTCTAGAAAAGTTACATATATTATGTGTACCTTAGTTTACTCATCCAGAGTTTGGCTTGATCATTTCTAAGGTTACTCTCAGCTCTACATTGGTGAGGTATGAGTTGGATGACCAGTTATGGCGGTGCTATTGTTGGTTTTAAGCAGATTTCTAGTGTATCTATGGTTGGATTGAAAGGCTTTTTAAGCCCTTTCCGATGCTTAGTTTATGTGATTTTCCAGTGTTCTTCTCTGACTTCCCTAGCCTAATGTGATCTCTCTTTTTCCTGAATTACAGGAGCAATTTTCTGATTAATTCATTTGACAATTAATCATATGCTGCCTTGTGACATCCTGTCTATTATTGTCTTGAGCTATTTGAGATTTTCCTCTTCATTATTTTAACATTTCTTTCGAAGTCCCATATAACATTTCCTTTGCCACCTCACTAGATTGTAACCTTCTTGAAGGCATAGACTATGTTTAATTTACCTATCATCCACGGTGTTTCAACCTTTTGTAGTGTCATTTACAACAACAGCCTTGACCAGTTTGTGAGCTTAAAAAGGAAATTCCATGAATTTGCTACTAACTTTGAGAAGCAAGCCTTTAAGAAGCTCAAAAGAATCATGAATCTGTCAATCTCTCCACGTATAAAGATGACAGCTTTCCCATATCTTGATAAATCTGTGAGACAGTGTTGCCTAATGGATAATGTACAAGTCTTGTAGTCAGGAAAACCTGGATTCAGATCAGGCTTAGACACTTACCACCCAGGTGGTGTTGCACAAATCACTGTCATGCTCTTAGCATGACTTAGGTAAAAAGGGTATGATTATAACATCTGCTTGACAAGGTTGTAGCAAAGATTCAATGAGATGATAGACAGACAGAGTGCTTTGCAAAACTTAAATGAAGTATCACAAACAGATCAGCTAAGAGTAGTAGTACTAGTACTAGTAATGATAGTACTAATAGTAATAGTATTAGTGGTATTAGTACTACTAGTTGCATTAGTAGTAGTGCTACTAACAGTAGTAGTATTAGCACGAATAGTAGTAGTATCATCGTCATTAGTGGAATTAGTGCCATCCTCATTCTCATCAGATGGACTTTGTGAGTAGCTATCAGCCATACATCCCCCACGAAAATATCAGCAGTGGTCATCCTTGGGCTGGACCTCTGTGAACTTAACCTAGACTGGTCCTCAGATGTCGATACATAAGTGAGCCTTCACTGAAAACCTTTCTAGTTATGAGGACTTGCTGAAGCTTTTAGAGTATTGGTGTAGCCTTTAGGAAGCTAGGATTGACTCCATATTACTAAAAGGATCATACTGGAAAGTAACTTAGGGATCATGTAGTACATCTCCTCACTTGGAGATTAGGAAACTGAGATCAAGAGGTGATAGCAACTTTTCTAGGGTGATAGGGAAAGAGATGAGTTCAGAACATATGGGACATTCCATCTCACATTCCTATACCTTCGTATTCCCTCCTTACTTCCACCTCAGATTTCCCCAACTCAGGTTTCATCTTCTGCAAAAAACCTTTCCTAATCCTGCACATGCTAGTGACCTCCCTCTCAAAGTACCTTGCAATGAACTACTTTGAAAAAGAATGTATTTACAACCTTTGATTTATACTCTCTCTATATTTATATGTATTTTTGTCTCTCCAATTAGAAGGTAAATTCTTCATAAATACAAGTCATTTCATTATGTATTTATATTCTTTATATGTTTATTTCCAGTCCCTAGAATAGTGCCTGGAATATGGAAGGTGTTTAATGAACGTATTAATTGATTGATTGATTGATTGATTGACTCTAGGTCCTCAATCCATAGCCAGTGTTCATTCCACTCCTCTGCACCCTCTGGAAGACATGAAGTAATTAGTTCTTTCCATTTGTCCTAAAAGTCTTTCAGACGCCAAAGTGGTGTGGTTCCTACATGTACCATAACTTCTATTGTCTATTTATTCTATATCTTGGAGCTTTAAAAAGTTCTGAAATCTGGAGTCCAAAACATCCAATGATTTTTTTTTTCCTCAGGTAACAAGCATTTAAAAACAACAAAAGATTTCATTCTCATTCAAAGCAGCATGAATCAGTGGAAAACAAAGACATCTCTCTATAACTGGACCCAGATATATATATATATATATATATATATATATATATATATATATATATATATATATATATATATATATATATATATATATATATATATATATATATATATTTAATGTGAGGACACATTTATCCAAGTAAATGGATTTGAATCTCCAGAGCAAAGGTGGAAAATGTGTTGTTGCTTTTTAAAATTTTCTTTGGTTTGTCTTCCCCGCACCTCCCATGGAGAAATTGTTTAAAGATTTGCTTAACTTCTCCAGGGAGTTTTTAATTTTCTATCTACTGATTTCTGAGTTATTTTCTTCTGAAATTGCAAGTCATGGCTCTTGGAGGCCTTTTGAATGTTAATGTTTCTGTTATAAGAAAATTGGGTCACATGACTTCTCCCATCCTCCAACAGCCTACAGGGAACTTAGTTGGGAATCATGCCCATAATTTTCTAATAATATCTGTTAATTTAATCTTAAATGCAGTCAAATGCCACCCTCCCCCAAAGGGAAATCCTATTAACAATGGGATTCATAAGCAGAAATTATTCTAGACAGGAAATAATAAATTGTAGGAAAGCAAAACCAACAGTAAAATTTAAAAAAATCTTTGCAGGAGTAATAATCATTCACATTTTTCTGTGACTTAGAATTTTCAAATCATTTTCCCCAACTCTGTGGGTAAATACAAGTATTATCATACCATTTTACAGGTAAGGAAACTGAGACTCAGAGGGAAATGATTCATTGTTAGTCCCATTTCTAGTGAGTGTTTGAGATAGGATTTAAGAGTAGGTTTCCTGATTTTAAATGGGGTGTTTTCCCCGTTCATATCATGGTTTAGTCAAATTACGTCAATAAGTGTTGATTAAATATCCACTACGTACAAAATAGAAGCAGTTTGGTACGGTGGACAGAGAGTTGGACTTATACCTGGGTTTAGTTTCTGCTTCTAGCACATATAGGACCTTGGGAAAGGTCTTTCCCCACTCGGTTGCCCCCAGACCATTGCATAACACATAAGGTTACTAATTCATATCAGTGAAGGAAATTTCTACCCCCCAAATTTCCTATACTGATGAAATCAAAGAATGTCTAACACACACACACATACACACACACACACACACACACACACACACACACAGTTTTCTTGTTAGATGCTGGAAGTTTTAAAAGGTCAGTTCCTCTAGTGCAAAAACTGCTTCATGTTTGCCTTTATGTTACAGTTCAAAAGAAACATAAGATTCAAAAGTTTAGAAACATCTCACTCCCAAATGACCATAAAAAATATTTGCACCCAATCCGTGGGTTAAGCTTTCTAAGCTTGTATTGGTCTCATCAGTCATAGCCAGACACACTGGACATTGACTCTGACATCACCATCTTATTTTATGCATGGAGGAAAAATGATAACATCTTTATATCTTCAGAACCTAGCACAGTATCTGGCACAGAGGAAACTTTTAAGAGATGTTTGCTGATCAACTTATTTATATAAAAATAAAGCAATGCCGTCCCTCATAGTGCCCCTTATGTTTTCCTAACAGAATAGGACCTAAATAATGATAAGGAAATGCAATTGTTATTATGCATTATGCATTCATAATAATGTAAACTAATTTCCAGGATGAGGATAGGAAACAAATCCATTTGACTGAACTAGAGAAGGATTTATTAAGAGCCTGCTATATTCCTAGGCACTGTGCTAATATTTTACAAAAAATATTTCATTTAATATGAAGTAAGACTGAGGAGGTAGGTAGGAGTCACATTTGTGAGGGCTTAAACTGAAAATCTTTTATTTTATCTTAGAAACACTGGGGAGCCACTGATGATTTAGTGTAGTTTTGCTTTTCAGGTGCCATTTTTCTGATACTTTAGTGAAATCTACAATGATAGGAAATGATAGGATATAATGCCAAAATGGCATTCCAGTAGGATCCTGGTGATGGGCTGGTCTGCTAGCTAAGTGGCACAGTAGATAGAGCACTGGAACTGGAACCAGAAAGATTCATCTTCTTGAGTTCAAACTCAGTCTCAGACATGTCCTAGCTGTATGATCCTGGGCAAGTGATGCAACCCTGTTTGCCTCAGTTTCCTTATCTGCAGAACTAGCTAGATTAGGAAATGGCAAACTACTTCAGTATCTTTGCCAAGGAAACTCCAAAAGGGGTCACAAGAGTCAAATATAACTGAAACCACTCAATAAGAACAATGAACTGATGTATCTTGTTGTTCATGACCAATAACAGTGGGAATAGAGGAGGGCTCATGGCCAGAGAAGAGGTGCCACGACTTAATGGTGGATAGGGAGAGGAAGTGACATCGAAGTATATTTTTCACAGCAAGTTGAATCTGGTGAGTATAGCATACTAGGCATTGAATTCAACATGTGAGTGAACAAAGACCATTTTTATTATTAAGTTATATTGCTGGTAATGCTATTGTGTGAATCCCCCAAGATCTGAGAAGAATAAAAATTTCAAGTCACTCCCAAAATAAATAAAGATGTATAATGATCATAAATTGTCTATAAGCATATCTCCAAGGGTGATTTATGGAAAAAAATAAGACTTTGAAGCAAGAGATATGGAAGAGAAGAGATATTATTAAGGACAGGTATAAGCTAAATAGAAGCTCGTTGAGGACACAGTATGTTTTATAGTAAGAAAGAAAATGAAAAGGTCATCAAGTCTGACCTGCTTATTAAACAGATGAAGAAGCTGAGATCTAGAGGAGATAATTGACTTGCTCTAGGTATACAAGTAGTCAGTGGTAAGGAAGGGTATGAATTCATGTTCTGATTATAAACTGTATGGTCTTCCCATTGCATCTCACTGCCTCCATTGTTGTCTTTGGTTCCTCAGTGTCTAAGCTTGAGTCTTCGAAATAATAGTTATGTAGAAAATGCTTTCTGACTGAACGGGGAGAGGGACCATTCAGGGAATAAGGATGAGGGAATGGTAGGTTGGCAACTATGTGTACTATATTGGCAACTCACAACACATTAAAAAGTTCAGAGGAAGATCTTCCCTGGCAGAACCTAGTCAACAAGTCAGTCAACAAGCACTGGTTAAGCATACTATATCTCCAGGAATTGGGGAATACAAAAACGGCCACTCATATCTAATAGAGGAGACATTACACAAATAAGTAAGTATGTACAAGACAGAGACATTGTAAAGGAAAGGTAATCTCAAAGGAAAGGACTAGCAGGAAAGAAATTGATGAAATTCCCCTAGGATGAGTAGGTAAGGGTGGCTAGTGGTGATATGCAAGTCAAGAGAATACCTATACTGAACATACATCTAGCCCAGAACTAAGCTATCTTGATTACAGAGAGAAATCATGATGTAGTTAGTGGGTAAAGGATTACTCTTAGATGGAGGAAACTTTGATTTCTCTCCTGCCTCTAACACATATAAGACATAGGACCACAGGCAAGTCATTTAATCTTTTAATTAGTACCCTAGGTTATTTTTCAAGTTGACAACCCAGAGATGAGTTGCTGACCCACCTAAGTGGAGAAAATTTCCACAAAAAAAGCTTTCAACATAGATGAAATTAAAGATCCAGACCAGAGAGACAAATACAGAGACAGGAAGAGACAGTTCTAGAAACACAGAGAAAGACAGAGAGACAAAGAGAAAGAGTGAGGATGCTGAGAATTCACAGGTTATGGTGCAGTCTTATCATTTCATTCCTCTGCTCAAGAAATTTCAGGGGCACCCCAAAGTTGCCAGGAGAAAGCAGATAAACGACAAAACCTGTGAAATCTGCTACTCCTCTGTTTGGCATTTAATGCCTTTCACAATGTGGATCCAGCCAATCTTTCCAGACAGGTTACACATCATTCACCATGAAGTCTAAACTCCAGCCAAACTATCCTTCTTAATGTTTCCTTACTCAACCTTCAATTTCTTTTTCATTAACTTTGTATAGCATGCCCTCCAAACCTGGAATATTCTTCCTCCACACCTTCACCTCTTGGAATGTCTAGCTCCCTTCAAGGTTCACCTTACCTATCAATCCATCTATCTGTCCTGATTCATACAGTTTACAGAACTCTTTTTGCCATTACTCTGCCATACATATATATGTAAATCTGTATATACATATGTGTGTGTGTTTGTATGTATGTATGCAGAGTAATTGCAAGGGGAGTTCATATTCTGATTATACTGAGTGTATATATATATATTTACACACATATATACACATATATTCTATTTACATGTTTATTCAGAATACATATATATTTTATTTACTTATCTGTAAAATTCTAGTTTCCTCATATAGAGTGGAAGACTCTTGAAGGCAGGGCCTCTTGCTTTCATATGTGCATCCCTAGAACTTAACACAGTGTCTGCCCCATATTGTGTTTTAATTAATTCTAGTTAATTGATTGATCCATATTTGGCAAATCACTTCCCTCTCTCTGAACCTCAGTTTTCCCATTTACAAAATGAAGGAGTTGGATGAAATCATCTTGATTGTACTTTCCAACTCTAAATCCTGCTACATGGATATTTTGAAAAGAAACTATTTAAATGGTAGATTTGGTCAATTATGACAAACAGTACCAAGATTCTGATGAGTGGTTGAGATAGCAAAATATGTCAGAATAAGGATTTTTTTCCTTCTGGTAGTTCTGGCCAAGTTAATGAATACATTCACACTGGAATGTGCTGAATGTGCATGCACACACACACACACACACACACACACACACACACACACACAGAGCATTCACAAGCCCTTCTGGGGCAAATCAAGCTTTCCCTCTGTTCCAAGGTCATAGAGAATGGCAGATTCCTGAGTGATGCTCTCCCCATGAGCTCCTACACATCTTCTCACTGGGGGAGACATCACCTCCATGCTGTGTTAATTTCCTGAGCTGCTAAGACTCATCTTATCCACCTCCCCTCCCCATCACCACTCCCACCCCTTCCTAAGAGCTTGACTGTTTATCCATTTCCACATCTGATATTATCAGAATCCATTTGACAAGGCAATTGGGGGAATGATAGCCAGTGCTGTGTCGCTCTCTGTGTATGAGATTACGGCCTCATCAAACATACACTCCACCTCATCTTCTCCAAATACTCCCTTGATTATTAATATGCAAAGTAAATAGCTTTGGCCTAATGCTGTGGAACTTGCCCAGAATGGCAAGCATTTCAGGGTTTATACACTAATAACTCCAGTGCCTCTCGCCTTGAATGGCATTATAATGTGACTGGTGAGCTATTATAATGGATTCCAGATCGCTTGGATCAATAAGAGGCAGAGAATCCATGAATATTCTCCCCATACCATTTGAGAAGAGTAGAATCACAAATTTAAATAACCAGCCTGTGTAAAGTCTGTCCTAAAATGCAATTATGTACAGTGATGGGGGATGGGCATCGCTTGGTTAATAGACAGAAACATATAATTCAAGCAATCTCATTTGCACTGTCAACCTCCTCCTTCCTGCCAAGTTGTGGACCGGTAACGGCTAGCGGAGAACACATCAGTAGCTTACAGTTGCAATTCTCCCTGTTCCTGTGTATGCCCTTGGGTAGAGGTGCTAGGAAGATGAAATATGACCAAAGGGCAGGGAAGTTAAGAGATCATAGTGTTTGTAGGTGGAAGATAACTTTGGGAATATCTAATTCTCCCATCTCATTTAAGGTTTTACTTTTGAATGTTTTACCTTTTATCAATGCCTTTTATTTTGACACTATATCTATTTGATGATATCCAAGTCCCACCCCTTGGACTCTCCCATGTCCCATAAAAATAAGGTGATCAAGCAACAATTTCTGACAGTGTAGGCAATATTCTACATCCATAATACCTTGTTTCACTACTGAGAGAAGTATACTTCATTATATTAAGTGCTGAATCCACCATGCTATCTAGCTGCTTTGGAAAAGAGACTCTATTCCTGCGCCACCTCCTATGGGATACATTTATCAGTGCATTTCGTTGGTGGTATTCTCTCCTTCCACTTCAAATGGTCTGTTAATGTATATACACATACACACATGTGTGTATACATGTGTTCATGTAGATATATAGATATGTGTTTGTGTGTGTGTGTGTATATACATATATATATGTATACATATACATAAATATATATCTGCCTATATCTAGATATTTAGATCTGGATATCTATTTGGTTCCAGTGGGTAGAATAAGGAGCAATGGGGAGGAGAGGGATTACAAAAAAGCCAACTTAGGCATGATATAAGGAAACACTTCCTAACAATTAGAGCCATCTCTAACGGAGTCATCTATTGCCATCTAGTTCTGTCTAATGTACTCTAATATATTAAGTTATGGTGCTTTGTTTTTGTTGCGTTGGGTTGCTATATTAGGAGTGACAAGAAATTGTAATGTCATGAATAGAAAGCTGGCCTCTGAACCAGGAGGAACTGGATTAAAGTCACACTTAGGACACAGACTGGTTGGGTGCTTAATCTCTCAATAGTCTGGGCAGGCTTCTCACACCATAAGATCCAGAGAAGCTGCTGATCTTCATTGATAGAAAAAGTTTCTTTATCTTTCAGTTCCTAAGCTACTAAAATCACAAGAGCAATTCACCATCTGTAGGATCATACTGTATACCATCAATAAACCCAGATAAATAGATAGAGAGATGATAGATAGATAGATAGATAGATAGATAGATAGATAGATAGATAGATAGATAGATAGATAGATAGATAGATAGATGGATGGATGGATGGATGGATGGATGGATGAATGGATGGGTGGATGGATGGATGGATGAACAGAGAGACAGACAGATAGATGACAGAAGGATTGATGATGGATGAATAGAGAGATCGAGGGATGAATAGAGAGAGATAGACAATATAATAGACAGAGAGATAGAATGGAGAGACAGACAAAAATAGGTGGATAGAAAGATGAATAGATAGAAAGAAAGGAGACAGGTACATAAATAGATATAGAGAAGTACTCGTGGAGTCAAGAAGATTTGGGTTCAATCCTTGTCTCCAATACAGATTAGTTTTGCGATCTTGAGTAAGTCAACCTCTAAATGGCCCCAGATGATTCTCTAATAATATGAATTGCATAGCTGGTACTAATCTGTATTGATAGATGGAGCTTCCCCACCGGGAGTTTCCTCTACCCATGAAACTCTTTAAGCCCCAGATTCCTCATCTGTATAATTGGAAGAATAGCAATATTTTCTTCACATGCTTGACATGAGTATGAAATGAGATAATGTACATAGAGTGTTTTGTAAATCTTAAAGTGCTGAATAAATAGGAGGTAAGGACCTATGTGGGTGCATACACACCTATCTCCATACATACAAGTATACATATATACATTTATATGTATATACTAAAAATATAAATAGCATAAACATAATGTTTAAGACAAAATAGGTGACACAATGCTACATCAATTTCCCTGACAAATAAATCCTTCATACCAGTGGTTTCCCATAGTCCATGCACTTCTGGCAAAGCATGAATCTGAGTTATTATCACCATGAAGCCACATGCAAACATACCTGGCATTCTAATTTTTCCCCTCATTTATCTACATTCTTCTCCCAGCTATATGGGGTACTCTATGGAATTCACTGTCATCATTCAACTGTCTTCTTGCCCTGAAACTCTCCACAGTACATGAGGCCTCCTCACTCAGAAATATTATTCTATCATGATATTCCCATTCCTCCATTAGTGAATTTCTTTGGAGGCAACTCCATTGTAAGCATGGGCTTCAGCATTCTCCTACTCAAAGAGCTTTGACTTTCGAGACTTGAACACTATGGCTCCACCCTGGCTAGGTTACCTTAGTTCCTCCCCTGCCCCGCCCCCACACTTTTCAGCTCCCTTTTTATGTGTTGTCATCCATTAGAATGCAAGTTCCATGAGTCTAGGAACTATCCTATTTTTTCTGATATTTGTATCCCCACCTCTTAATACAGTACCTGGAATCTTAGCACATAGTAAGAGCTTAATAAATGCTTGTTGTATGATTGACTGCCTGCCAACAACTAAATATTCAGTGTGATCTGATATGATCTTTTAAAGTAAAGATGTCTTCTGCTGACAAAAGAAATTAGAAGACTTTTCCATATCCATATACTTTACTTTAAAAATGGGCAAATGTGATTAATGAAATAGAAATTAATTTGAAAGTGTTAGAGGTTTCATTAGATCTATTTATCATCGTGTGTTTTCTTAATCAATGTATACCACTACTAATAGCTCACATTTATCTAGTTATTAAGTCTTTGAAACACTTATAATTCTGTGAGATTGTTAGTGTAAGTGTTCTTAGCCTCCATTTTACAAATGGGGAAACTAAGTGTGAGAAAAGTTAATGACTTGCTTGTGACCACACAGATGATAAGTGTCTGAGAGAGGTTTCCAACCCAAGCCTCAGGTTTTAAGGTCCAATTCTCCAAGTCCTACATCATTCCATCAACTCAAATCACCATTATGGTGATAAAAGTTCAATAATTAGATACGTGATAGATAGATAGATAGATAGATAGATAGATAGATAGATAGATAGATAGATAGATAGATAGATAGATGTCTTTATGGCCATCAAGCTTTTGAGCTTATTCTCATAATCCAAAGTCAGTTGATAGGAATTAACCCAAGGTTTTGTTTTCCTTCTGCCTGATGTTGACATTGGACTCACAAAATATGACCAGCTGGAAACTTTTTCCACAAATAACTTCTGAGCTTGTGATTGAAGTTAGTGCACCTTCCCCTATGACAATGTCCTCCTTGTTTCTCTACACCTAGTGTACAAAGAAATTGCAGTGTATATTTTCATGCAATTTTATTTCTAGAATTCTGTCACCTTATATAGTGAGTTCTTCTAAAATACATTTTCCAATAAAAAGTAATGATCAAGATCTATCTGTCTGTCTATCTATCTATCTATCATCTATCTATCTATATCTCTCTATTTCTCATCTAATTATTGAACTCTTCCTACCATAATAGTGATATTGAGTGATAGAATAATGTAGCAGTTAGAGAACTGGACCTTATATAGATAGAGATATATTTCTACTTATATCTATCTATACGCACATCTATCTATAAACATATATTCATATACACACATATGTGTATATGTCTATGTGTGTGTACATGTGATAGAAGTGGATTAAATAGCTTCTGAGGTCCCTTCCACCTCTAGATCGATGAGCCTATGCCTTGTTCCAGATCACACACACACACACACACACACACACACACACGTATGTGTGTGTGTATATATATACATATATATAATATATATAATTATCTCTCTCTCTCTCTCTCTCTCTCTCTATATATATATATATATATATATATATATATATATAATAGTAAATAGCAGAGGTGAAATTTCAACCAGGTCCTCTGATTTTGAAAGCCTTCCCAGTATACCACCATATTTCATTTTCCAACCATTCAGCCACCACAGGACTTGAGTGAAGGCATTGAGTACTAATAGGAACCAGAAAGGTTTAGTTATTTATTGTCTTTGTTGAGCTGGTAAGGGCCTTAATCACTCACTTCCTTTGGGCTACTTAAGAGTTATTTATAAGAACTGACACATTAATTTGGGAAAGGTGCTTTGAGATCCTCAAATGATGAATTCTAGGTAAGCAGAAATGATGAGTATTAATTATTATTAAAAACTAATGAAGTTAAAATGAGGCCTGGGGAATCAACACCTTAGAAATTGATTGATTGCCTTTTCCCTTCACTATTCTCTAATGACATTACATTTGCCGTTTAATTTTCCTGTAACCACTTTTCAATAATCAAGGAAGTCAAATTAAATTAGGCTAAATTGAATTTGTTTGCTGTTAACATTGGTGTCTTACTTATTCTGCTGCTACTTAAGGGTATTTGGTAAGTTTTCAACTAGTTTTACATCAATTTGCTTTCAATTCATCTCCTTCATGTTGCCACCCCTCAACCCCTACTATCCAATCCATGACCAGTCAAAGTCTTTAGATGAGATTTTGTATTTCCTTTGGTCTTGAATCTTTTCAGTGAAGCTCCTATTTCCTTGCATTTACTTTGAGTTACAGAATTTCACAGCTAGAAGTCTAACTCATCCCAATATTTCCTCTAATACTTAAAAACAGTAATGATAATACAGCTGATTCTAAACTATTAGAATTTTCTCTATATTTCTATACCATTACCAAGAAGTGGTAGTCTAGCTTACTCTAAATTCACATAGCTTTAATTTTTAGGAAACTTTTCCCCTGAAAATAAGTTTCAATTGTTGTCTTTGCATCTCCTGCCCACTGTTTCTTGTTCTGTCCTCTGGGACAGAACTTATATCTCTTTACACTTATATCTCTTTAAAAACAATCACATCCTCCTCCCTCAAATCTTCTCTTTTCCATGTTGAATATCCCCAAGACTCTCAATCACTCTTCCACTGCATTTCTTTTTCTTATATTCCCATATGCCCAATTCATAGTAAGGATTTGATAAATGTTTGTTGTATGACTGATAGAGTGTTGATTGAAATGGCATGAGCTTCAGGTCTTACATCATTCTAGAAATTCCCCTTTGGAGAGACACTTTCCAGATGATGAGATGCCTTTTTAAAATACAGTGCAAAGAACCACATGGTGGTGAACCCAATAATCATCTGCTAACATTGCCTCTGACAAACAGGACATGTACATTTTGGCACATACTTATGAATGGAAAACACTGAGGGAAGAAATTACCGTGGAGAATGGGGCCACTTCCTCACTGCCACCAATACCAGTTGTTGACTCAACTGCCACTGAATGGAGGATAAATCTGAGAGCTCTGGGAATGGCAACACCATCTCCCTCACCCTAACTGACCCAAAGCAATAGTCCTGCTACGAGCCCCACCATCATCCTAGAAGCAAACCCCAGGGCAAAATGACCTGGCATTCTGGTAATCTGATGTGACTTCTATAGGTGTAACATCCAGACCCAAAAGACCCAGCTAAAGACCCAGAAGACAATTTAAAATTGTAAAGTTTATTATATAATGTTGTAAAATATAAAACATTAGAAAGAGATATAATTTCCTCAATGCACATGACTTTCAAGATGATGTATTACTATCAGCTTTGGTGAAAAACCCTAAGGACCATTGGGTCTTTCCATCTTCCATGAAGTTGAAACCTCCTTGCATTGGCAACCTCCCACCCCATTAAAATGTAACTCCTTGAAAGCAAGGACTATCTAATTTGTGTGTGTGTGTGTGTGTGTGTGTGTGTGTGTGTGTGTCCCCAGTGCTTACGACTTAATAGATTGGCATAATGCTTCGTACATAGAAAGCACATAATGCTTTTCTTTCAGTTCTTTCTTTGTTAGTTCATTCATTCATTCAACACTGACACCATATTAGAAATCTTCTAACAACACAAAGATCCCATAGTCTTTAGCAACAAATAATATCACCACATAGTGGGCCAGCAAAGCTCCAGTTGTTACAATGAAGAACTGGGTCAGTGCTTTGGGATGAACTACATGGAGATCTGGGCTATAGTATTAGAAGAGTAATGTCTTCACTAATGGGACTTGTTTGGGAATTTCCTTTCAACCGCTTAGGAAAAATACTGTAAACTGCTGTAAAGGCAGGGAGTTCTTTCCTTTTTTATCTTTATACCTCTAAGTATTTTGCACAGTTCCTGGCACATGGTAGTCACTTAATAAATGGTTGTTGAATTGAATCAAACTGAACATCAGTGAGAAAGATGATGAATCTCTAATACACATCTGTGGTTTCCATCAGGGAGTGTTTTAAAGATAGCATCGTACAGGGAGTGTAAAGATTTTTTTTTAGAGCCATGCACATGATGCATTACAGAATGTAGCACCATCTGTTTTAAGTAACATTTATTTTCCTGGTAAAATATGTTCTAAAACTGAATAATGTCCATGTAGTCTAAATATTTGGTTTCCATGGGCATCCTGGGAATCATATGCAAACATTCAGAGGATTCAGGAGGCATTACGAAATATTGAAATGGGAGAAAGCAAAAGTTTCTCTGATATGCAGCATGCTCTATTACTATGTAAATGGGATAGCATGATTATTTATTGATTTTGAACGTTCTGGCAGTTGGAAATATTACAGAATTAGAAGACAGCTGTTGACTATAGCACACATATCTGTCTATGTAACCACTGTTGGGATTGAATCAACCTGGTTCTGAATGCCTACAAGCAAAGCTACAGAAAAACAAATTAAAGGGGCTATTTTGCAGCAATTTAAAAGGTGCTTGTAAAAGACACATGAGGGTGTGACGATATCTGGCAAGTTAACTCTGGAGAGGAATTTGGAACAAGGGTTTTGCAACTGGAGTAATAAAACCAGATCTTGATTGTTGGCCAAATCTGAAGTCTTTCCCACCCCATTCATCTTCCACAGAATTTCCAAAATGACCTATGTAAACCATAGGTTGGATCATCTCACCATCATATTCAGGAACCTTCTAACACTCTCTGTTACCTTTAGGATCTTATATAAAGGCCCTGAAAGTTTTATTCAACCTAGCCCCCACTTATCCTTCTAGATTTCTTAAACATTTTCCCCGTCTACACATTCTAGCTATTCTTAACTATTTGTAATCTCTTCTTCTGTCTCTATGTCTTTGTACCAATCCCCCCTTACTCCCCACCCCATGCCTATAATGTTCTCTCTTCTTACCTTTCCTTCCTAAGATTTTTTTATTTCTTTTAAGACTCACCTCAATTAACATCTTCCAAAGAAGGCTCTTCCTGGTCCACACAACTGCTAGTAACTTCTCTTCTAAAATTATTTCCACCTACTTTGTATATATCTTGAATGCAGCAATTTGTTTAAATATTATCTCTAAGTTCTTTGAAGCCAAGTGACTGCTTTGGTATTCTTTGTGTCCCTGGCCTGAACTTAGAAACTAAAATGTCGCAGCTTAGATCATTCAGTACCAGCACTGAAAGGGGCCTTAAAAAATCAAACCTTGATCATTCACCTTAAATATAAGAAAGGGTGACTTGATCAAAGTCATCATTTAATAGCAGAATCAGGATTTGAATCCCAGATTCATGGACAAGCTGGAATCAGCTAAAGATCTGAATCCTAGATCAAGATATCTCAGAAGCACATTGAATCATGGAACCTCAGAGTTGAATGGAAACTCATGGGCAATCTTGTCCAATCCCTTGACTTCAATAGGATTTTCCTATATGACATTGCTACTGTGGTCATATCCAACTCTCTATTGAATATCTCTATGAAGAAGGAAGCAGAGGAGGAATCCATCAGTTCCTAAATAATCATCCTGCTCCTGAATTGTGGTTAGGAATTTTTTTGTTTGACCTTAATCTTAATTCTCATCTTTTCAGCATCCATTAATTGGCTTTCAGAGATCAAGAAAAGCAACATGTGTGTATTTTATTCTTGGTTATTTCACTAACTATTGAGGCAACCCTCGTTGAAGTGAGAAGGCATCTCTCTGGAAGAACACTAGACTTTTCCATGATGTGAACAATAGCTGCAGGTGAACTCTTGTGGTTCATGATGTTGTATAGACTTGTTGGGAGGCAGCCATACAGAGTAATGGGTTTCATGGACATGACTGTATCCAACAGCCTTGTGAATCCACAAAGTCTAAATTGGGACACATCTTTCAGCATGACTTTCCCCACTATGCTGAGGACTGTTTCACTCCCCTTGCCCCCAGCCCCTAAGACTTTGCTTCTAAGCTTGCCTTGGAAAGACTTAGAGAAAACTGACTGGTAAAAGTATTGAAGTCAGGAATTTTTTGATAGAGCCATTTTTTTCCAATCTGCAAAAAATGAAGCCAATATTTCAGGCAATATTTTATAGGTTTGTGCATCTTTAATAGAACTTGCCAATCTCCCTAATGGTATATGGGGCAGGGAAAGCTGTTATTGATTTTATAGACCTATTCTTATTACACAGAAGCAATATGACATGATAGTCAGAGCACTGGACCTACAATCAAGGAGTTCTGGATTTAAATCATGCTTCCCTGATATATGACGTGTGAGGTGAACAAATCACTTGGAGTTTCAGAACCTCAGTCTCCTCATTTGCATAATGGCAAGATTGTTATGCTACCTCCCTAATGGGTTTGTTTTGAAGAAAACACATTGTAGAGTTTTAATTCTTTAGAAATAGAGAGGCAAGCTGTCCTGTTGAAAGGGGAATAATGCAGTTCTCTAACACCAAGACCAAGAGCCAAAAAAGGTGAGAGAAAGCCCTTGGGAATCAAAGCAGAGGGACAGAAGGTGAGAACAAATTTAAGCTAACATGGGATGTGGAGAAGGAAGCACTTTGATTGGAAAGGGGGATACACCAACTGACAAGAAAAAATGTGTTAGGGTTGAGGAAATGAGCTCAGGAGTGGGGAATGAGCAGAAGGTGCATTGGCCTGGAACCAGATACTGACAAGAAGAGCAGAGAGGATGTGAGATCAAGAAAGGACTGAAGTGAAGAATTCAGAAGGGATGCCGGCTAGAGCTGGCAAGGTGATGACTTGTGATGCTGGGGGCGGGGAGATGGGAGGAAGGTGGAAACAGAAAGGAACAGTTTTCAGAGACATTCACAAAGGAGACCTCAAACAAAAAGGCAACTATGCTCTCTAGTCTAGGCAAAGAAGCAAACCAAAACTCTGACCAGACTGACCGAGAGAGAGCTACCTGAGAGAGGAAATCTAGCCTGAACAATTGCCAACTCTCTAAGTGAGGGCTCTACCTGAGGAAATCTTAGCCGAAATCGTCCTCCCCACCCCCAGCCATCTGCCCAGAAACATATAGCAACATGCGCAACACAAATGGTAACACATATGTCTAGCTATGATTTATAAAAAGCTTCTTAGTACTTGGTGGAGCAGTCGATAGAGTGGTGGGATGTGGAGTCAAGAAGACGACTTTAGGTCCTGCCTTAGACACTTAATAGTTGTAAACAAGTCACGCTATGCTTGCCTCAGTTTCAGCACCTATAAAATGGGGATAAAAATAGGACCTCTCTCTCTTGGGATTGATGGGAGGTTAAGAAGAGATAATAATTGTAAACCATAAGGCACATGCTTGGCAAATAATAGATAGTATGTAAATACTAGTTATGGTTATGATGAGGATGATGTTGATGTCTATTCATGCTAATATTGGAGTGAGAAGGGTGCCTAGTATAGTGGTTAGGGCCCTGGACTTGCTGTCAGTAAGATCTAAGTACAAATCCTACTTAAGACACTTATTGGTAAGATGTGTGATCTTGAGCAACTTCATTTTACCTCTCTTAGAGCTCAATTTCCTCATTTGTAAAATGAAGGAGTTGGACATGTGGCCTGAAATGTCCCTTCCAGCTGTAAATCGATGAATATAAGCTCTCCAAAGAATATAAGAATATAAACTCTCCAAAGGCAAGGACTTTTTTTTGGTTCTCTCTTTGCACCCCCATTTCTTGCCACAGTGGCTGGCACATAGTAAGGAACTAATAAGTTGCTTTTTGATTGATTAATTGATTTAACAGTCCTATGAGGTCAGTAGTGCAAGTATCCATTTCATAGATGGATAAATTGAGGATTGAGAAATTACAAGTTGATGGAGGAATTACAGATTGGGAAACTGAGATGATATGACCTGCTAATTTTGAGGCCCAATTGATCTGTTTCATCTTTGACTATACCCTTAGTGCTATTAGCGGAGTGCCCAGCACATGGTTGGGGCTTAATAAATTGAACTATTGATTAAGGTGAAATAGGATGGTAGAAAATAATGCTAGATTTGTAGTCAGGGGGCTTGGTTTCAAAAGCAGCTCTGGTTGTGTGTGGTGGGATATACCTATAATACCAGTGACAGGGAGGCTAAGGTTGATAGATTTCTTTAGTTTGGGTGTTCTGAGCTACAGTGGGCTAAGTCAATCAGTTATCCTCACTGAATGGCATTAATATAGTGCGTCCCTGGAAGCAGGTGGGTATCAAGGGGTATAACCAGCCCAAAAGTAAATGAAAACATCCTTGCTGATCAGTAGTGAGATCAAACCTGTGAGTAGCTCCTGCACTTTGAACTGAGGTGTTAAAAACAAGCAAAGCCTAACTCTTATTTACTACCTGTATGCCTTGGGAAAATCCTAATTTCCTCATCAGTTTCTCATCAGGTTCTCAGTTTCCTCATCTGTTAAACAGAAGGGATTAGACTAATGGTCTTTGAGGTCCCTTATGGATCTATGTCTGTGATCTTTCTACAGGTAATAGGAGAATGAATGTTACAGCCTTAAGAACAAGTATTGTTTGGGTCTCTTCTCACCCCAACCCTCACCCCTGACTCTCTACATCAAATTGCATCCTTACTTTTTTAAAGACCTAAAAAGGGAAAAGACCATAGGTACCTTTCAATGGTAAAACATCAAACACAGTGCCTGATATTGCAATGTTGGCCAGTACTTTGGAGTGATGAGTGTACTTATGACCCTGGTCAAGTCCCCTCACCTCTCAAGAGCTCTGATGTCCTTATCTCCAAAATGAATATCAAAATTATCAGTTTCACAGGGTTTTGTAGGGATCAAATAAAATCATGTATGGGAAACACTTTGAAAACTTAGAGTAATATATACATTTGATCAGTGGTAATGATATTGATGATGGTGGTGATAAAATGGTAGTGATGATGATGAAGATGGTGGGGATGATTTTAATGAGTGATAGTTAGTGGTGATATTAAGCCATTAGTAGATATTTGTTGAATGAATTAATTACTGTCAGTATCTGGAGTTGTTTATTTGGTTTGGTCTATTTACTTAAATCTAGCTACAAATGAGATGCTGTATTGGGTGGGGGCTGATCACGAATCTTTCCACAGTATTCCCACAGATAAAGACATGGGGCTAAGAAGAAAGCAGGGGCTAACTTGCTGTTGACCTTGGAATCAGAAGATTTGGGTCCTAGTCCCGATGCTTCTGTTCATTGCCAATATGTCAGTTTATGCATCTGTAAAATGAGCATGGTAGGCTATATTAGGATAAGGGTCCCTCACCCTTCCCAATTAATGAATAAATCAACAGAGTAAGCTAGGATTTACCTATGACCTCATCACAATCACGAGATATTTCCTACATAGCACCTTCTGCCTTTCATCCAATGGGCAAAAGTCTTAGGATCCATTCAAAATGATTAAAGGCTTATCCATATAAATAGTTATAGGAGAAAGAGACACACACACAAATGTATATATATATACACACACATATATACATACATACACATATATACATACATACACATATATATATACATATGTATTTACTTATATTTGCACATACATACACATTTTGGTGAACATATACATATATGTTTTGTATATATGTATGTAGTATAATAGCAAGTTTACCCTTTTATTTGATTGTTTGGAAAAGGATGGAACTCTAGATGTATAGCCAAGATGATAAGGATGATCTCTAATGTAACTTCCTGCACTCAATTCTTTGATTCCTACATCTTTTCCCTTATCTTCTAGATCCCAGTCCAGGGTTCTTCCCATCACATTACACTGTCTCAGACTCTCTTTCTTAAACCCCTATCTCTAATCAAGTCCATCACAAAATAGTCTTATCCCAAAGCAAGAACTCTGGATTGCCTCTATCCCTTGAAATGGTCTACCAAAACAAAATAAAACTAAAACAAAGACCAACAACAAAGGACCAAAGCAAGCAAACAACAAAACACCTATAAGGTTATAAGGAGTCCTTTGGGATAACTAAGGATAAAGGTGACTTTTAATATTACATATATATATATACATATATATGTATATATATATATATACACACACATATACATATGTGTGTATATACATATGCATATACGCACATATACATGCATGTACATATATGTGTGCGTGTGTGCATATATAAATATAGATATATCAGTCTCCCAAATGCAAGATTGGGAAGGCTTATAAGAGTTCATCTTGCAAAGATCTAAGCCACTCCACCTCTCTTATCTCAGTTTCTTTAGTTAGAAAATGCATGAGGTTGAATTAGAGCTTTGAGGTGGCTTCCAGTTTGAGCACCATGTGAATCAATGATGACTTAGTGAACTGGGATGAATAGAAACGAATTAGAAAGAGTATTTTTTGCTGACCTGTCCAGGAGCACTGCAAAGTCTTGCCCTACACTTGGCTCAGTGTTCTGATCAAAGACTCCTCAATTTCGCCTGGTGCTACTAGCTTTGTTAAGAGAAATTTAGACAGAGTATGGCCAAGTAGAACCATTGAATGCCACAGGAAGAAAGAAACCTTGGGGACAATCTAGTCCAACTCCCTTTTTGGAAAAAGCCTAATGATACAGACACCCCATGGTTGTTGTGTCTTTTGTAAACTTCAGAGAACTATTTAAATGCTATTTAAAGGGATTTATAATACTACCATAGCTACTGGAAAGAATATGGCAGTCTATCCCTTTATGGGTATTCTCATCCTCCCTCTGAGGTTTCTTATCAAAATAACCCTCCCTGGACACCACTCCCCAATCTGTACTGTCTCTCTCTATTAGAATGTAAGCTTCTTGAGGGTAGGGCTTGTCTCTACATCAGTAGAGCCATCCAGGATGGTCAAGGGAGTTTATTTAATGGGATTTTCCCATAGTTATTCTCACAGTTCTTTTAAACACAAAGGAGAGATGTGGTATTGTGGATAAAAATGTGGGGCTTGACATCAGGATGACCTGGCTTTGAACCCTGCCTCAGTTCCTTACTTGGCCCTTTTAGGATCCTATGAGGGAAGACGTTCAAGTCATAAGTAACAGCCTGTGTGAAAGTGTTTCTGTCATTGGAAAGATGAGGAAACTGAGGCAGAGACAGAAAGAGAGTGGCTCAAGGTCATATAGCAGAACAGCTGCAAAGATACCTGGACCATGAGCCTCCTAACTCTGTCTAGGGATTGCCTATCGAATGGCATCAGATGGATTATTCTGCAGACACTCAGTTCCTTTTCTATGTGTGAGTATGGACTGCTGCTCTTGTCCAGGGTCTCTAGGAGATGTGGAATAACCAAGGGCAGAACTTCCGTTTAAAATAAAATTTAATAAGCTCTCTAGAGAAATTAGCTGAGGTCAGAGATCTAAACTTGCCAAATAAACACATTGTCAGATACTCAAATGGACATGTTCTCCCTCCTGCCCCTCTTTAAAACATTAAGGAGCTGAATAATCCATTTTTTTTTCTTCCCCAGCACTAGATAGAACAAGGAGCTCATAAATATTAATCTTTCCAAGTGGAAGCATTAGGCCTTGTTACTTCAAGTGGAACTAACTGAAAATTAATGATGGTTTTCAGAAAAAGCAAGAATATATACACAGAAGCAAATAAACACAAACTTATTAATTATTTAACAACTTGTTAATGAGTAGAATCTCAGTATTCGCTGCTTCCTGCTCCAAATTGCCGTGGCCAAGTTTTCTCCCTACCTCCCAATAAAGTTTGGCTGAGAGAAATTTAAAAAAAAAATCACAGGACTACAATGCAGTTTTTGCCCCAAAATAAGAATCTAGAAAGTCTGGGAAAAAACAACAACTGACAAATATATGACATTCGCAGATTTACAAAATGTTTTATACATATTGTATTATTGGGGCCCTACAAAAAAACCTGTGAGTTGGGTAGTAAGGATCAAGATTTAGAGCTGAAAATGACATCAGATTTTATCTAGTTCAGTCACTCCATTTAAAGAGGAAGAAATCATAAAGATTAAGTGACCTGCCCAAGGTCATACAACTAGTCAGCATCAGAAACAGTATTTGAACTTATTACAGATTAAATAATTTTTCTATGGGACCATAATGAGCTCCAACTTAGAACTGAGAAAAAATGAGGCTAATTTGCCTATAGTTACCCAGCTTATAAAGTGTGAAAGAAGGTATTGGAACATATTTCTTCCTAATTCCAAGATTAGCACTCTCCCCACTACAGCACTGTAAGACTGGGGAAAGAAAATTAAAGAGAAAGAGTTGAGGTTTTTTGGTCTAAGATGGGGAGGTCACAGAATGTCAGGTCTAGAAGGTACCTGAGAGATGAGCTAAACTGATCCTTTTGTTTTGCAGAAACTTCCATGACTAAAATGCTTTGATGTTTCATGGTACCTTAGAGGGGACTTTAGAGTCTGGAAGACCTTGCCAATAGAACACTAATTCTAACAGACTCTGTCAAACTAGATTTAAAAACAAAAAAGTCAAGTGAAGTCAAAACAACAATAGTGAAAAATTGTTGGATTGTGCTGTCAGATGCAATTAACTACATGACCTTGGTTGTGTAATTTCTCCCTAACCACTCAGTTCTGCTCAGTGAAAACATTGGAACAGGTAACATCTGGTCCAGAGCAGCAGCACCCAAGTAACTGATTGGGGTCTATGAGAAATCTCAACCTTCACTAAATTCCTCAACACAAAGCTCTCTACCCTTACTTAGGCCTCAGAAGGCTCTGGGCCTTCAGGGATGGATGTAGCAGAGGGGAGGTAAAGATTGAATGGTGTAACCCTTTGCTTTAACCCACTGTTACTCTTTCTGTAGAAAGGTTTGTTTCTCTTGGTTATAGATATCTTATTTTATTCAGCATGTTTCTGATTATTTTTGAAGCATAGATGGAAGATGCCTAGTTCAGTTATATACCAAATACCCACCTGCCAAGTTTCTGAGTACAGGGGATGGACTGCAAGTCTGTTGCCTGCAGGAAGGCCTAGTCAACTTCAGCAAGGTGAATCATCGAGTTGGAGATGGGAAGTGGAGGATGGTAGATGAGTTTAAGAAAGCAATCTTCTAAGATATTTAGCAGTTTCAATCAGTTTTCAGTGAAGGGAGTAGCCACCCAAACACAATCACATCATAGAATCACAGATTTAGATCTGGCAGGGACATCATTGGTCATTGAAACCATCCTCTTCATTTTACACATGAGCACAATGAGACCCAAATAATTGGAATGATTTGCTCAAAGTCACTGAGGTAGAATTATATCAGAAACAGAATTTGAATTCAGGTCTTTTGACTTTAAAAACAGTGCTTTTTTTGGTATAACTGGTGTTCAATGCATTCATAATAGATTTTACATGTACAATCTGCCTTACAGTCAGTGTTACCGAGATGAATATGCCAGCTAAAGCAAGGGGATGCCTGTTCATTTCAGAAAGCCTGCCTCCTCTTTTGCTAAGAATGCTGGCAATTCCTCCACCATCCAAAGAAGTTTTCTCTCTATCTGGATGAGTCAAAGATAATGACTATAGCTTTTAAATGTGAAGCTCAATTTCCTCTAGGATAAAAAGTGGTTTCCATCAGGCATCCGAATGAGGCAAAAAGCTAAAATTTTGACCATTTTTACTTAGGAAATTACCAAAGACTCTTACCTCAGGGGTGAGACTTATCTGGCTTTCCATATCAGTAATTACGTTCTGAAAACCTAAATGTCCCTTAAAGTTTGAATAAGGGAAGAGTGAGGTGTACAATTAGACTAGCACCACATGATACGGCCTTAGTCTAAATTTAGATGGGGCTGCATTTAGCCAAGGCCCTTTACCCAGTCATTATGGGGACAGTGTAACATCATGGATTGATATGCTAGATCCACCTCTGATGTTTCTTGTTGTAAAGTTGTTTTTCAATTGTGACTAATTCTTTGTGACCCACTGGAGATTTTCTTGGCAAAGATACTGGAGTGGTTTGCATTTCCTTCTCCTGCTCATTTTACAGATGAGGAAACTGAGTCAAAGAGGGTTAAGTGATTTGATCAGGGTCATACAGCTAGTAAGTATCTGAGGTCTGATTTGAACTCAGGAAGAAAAAGTCTTCCTGACCCCAGGCTGAGCGCTCAGTGCATGATAGTGTCACCTAGCTGCCCTTCTGATGTTTACAAGCTATGTTAATAAGGACAATTCATTTGATCCTTCTGTGCCTCAGTTTCCACCTATGTAAAATCAGTAAAATAAGGTCTTACATACTTACCTCCTTGGGTTATTGTGAGTCTCAGATGAGTTAATATAGGTGGAGTGATGTGTATATTTTATATCCACTCTACAAACAACTGTTATTTTCATTTGGCAATATCCCATTTTTCTTTTCTCTTTGCACCTGAGGTATGATAGCCAGACCATATTGTGGAGCTCTCCAGATTGGCTGTGATGCTGACCAAAATAGCTGGACAGACCATTTCACACACTAGCTATTTTGGTTCTACCGGCCAAATGTTTCACAGAATCTCAGAACATAAGAGGTATTTTAGCAGACTTTTTACCTAACCTCTGCCCAAATTAAATACCACCAATGAGGTAGAAAGTATTAACCTTCCCTCCCCTCAAACAGCCTAGACTCATTCACTTTTGGTTAGATCCAGTGCTTAGGTGTGTGTGCATTTTTGTTTTTTTAGTATTTTATTTTGTTCTCCCTTTATCACAAATGCCAATTTGCCTCTTTTCAAATTCTACCCTTTTGGGCTAGTTCTTGCCTCCAGGATCAACCAGAATATTTCCTTATGTCATACCTTCAAGTACTGGAAGATTATTATAATCTCACCAATCTCTCTCCTCCCACTCACACCCACACCAAAATTCCCCTTTCTTTCCTTTTCCATGGAATTTGGTACCTGGTACAAAGTCTTGTTCTCTACCCCTACTCATTGGGGACTTCTTTAAAGATGTCATTTTCCCTGACTGTCTCCCATGCCTAGAATGCTCTCCTTCCTCTGCTCTAACTACTTATCTCCCTGGCTTTCCTCAAGTCCCAGCTAAAATACCACCTTCTATAGGAAGCCTTCCCTAATCCCTATCAATTCCAGGGCTTTTCCTCTTTCACTTATTTCCTACATAGCTCACTTTATATCTATCTATATTCATTCTGAACCACTCAGGGCCCAAACTGGGAACAAATAGGGCTTGGTCTGGGACCAAAGTGATTTGGAGTTAAAACTGAACTTTAAGAGAAAAAAAACAAAACAAAACAAAAGTTTCAGAGATTGAAATGTATATTTCCTTTGGGCAGAACACCTCTAGGTAAGGTGTAATACCCTATGTGGAGAGAAAAGAAAGGAAAGAAAGAAAGGAAGTGTATCAGTAAGTACCCCAACATATACAGGGGAGCCTGCTATCACAGGTTCTTACATCTGCATTCATAAAAGGTAAAACAGCTTTTGAGGGATTAGCGGTCACTTTAATCAAGCACATGTACATACACACATATGCATATACACACATATGTATATGTATGTATACACACACACATATATATACATACACATATGTACATATGTGTATGTATATATATGTACATCATTCACTTAGTTCAGGGGAGTCAGCACCCTGAATTTCAAAGAAAATACAGAGAAATCAAAGATCAACAGACACAGTTTCCTCTGTCTGACCATAATCGATACACATACATCACAATTCAACAGACAGGTCCAACTGTTTGATCATAGTTACCAGAGAGGAAAGCATCAACATCTAGGTTTTCCAAGTGGGGCGGGGAGAGCTTAGAGGTTTCCCAGAGTCCTCATTTGACCAAACAAACACTTGCAGTCAGTAAGCCCCAAAAGAAAGCCACACTTCAGAGTCTTTATACAAGGGTTTTACAGCCAGAGAGCATCACATTCCTTGAGAACCAGTGCCAAAAGGTGTGGACCTTCCTACAAATCTTCCTAGGCCTGACTATGGGTGGGAAAAATCCACCTTAATCACATTATTTAGAGGCACTTTTCATAAAACAAAAAAAGCAAAATATTCCACTTTCCTTGGCCTTACAGAAAGGAAGAACGAAAGAAAGAAGAAAGAAAGAAAGGAGAAAGAAAGAAAGAAGGAAAGAAGGAAGGAAGAAAGGAAAGAAAGAAAGGAAGGAAGAAAGAAAGAGAAAGGAAGGAAGGAAGGAAGAAAGAAAGAAAGAAAGAAAGAAAGAAAGAAAGAAAGAAAGAAAGAAAGAAAGAAAGAAAGAAAAAGAAAGAAAGGAAAAGGAAGGAAAAGGAAGGAAGAAGGAAGGAAAGGAAGAAAGAAGGAAGGAAAGGAAGAAAGAAAGAAAAAGAAAGAAAGCTGAGTTGCTCAAGTGAAAGTTTGTTCCCTAGTGGGCAATTCCTTCTGCGAACAGAAACAATTGTATACTAGTTTTGGTCAGAAACCTTGAGGGTCTTCCCCTCCTAAATTATGTTTTTTTAAAGATACTATTCTTTGCCTCTTTTTTTTTTTTTATTGACCTTAATCACTGAATGGGTGCAGCCTCAGTCAAACTGAGACCTTAGATTGAAAAGGCCAAGGTCCCTCACTGCATCTTAGGGCATCTCCAGGTGTTTTGATCCATATCTGGTCACTAGACCTAGATGGCTCTGGAGATGACAGCGAGGCTGACAACTTTGCTCAGCCCTCCCTCACTTTAATCCAATTCATTTGCATGTCATGGCATCACCTCCCTGATGTCATGGTCCTCTTTGAGAACAAAGGACAAACAGCAGCAATACCTTCACATCTTTGTTTGCATGCTTTCTCCCCCATTAGATCATAAACTCCTTGAGGTCAAGGATTGTCTTTTGTCTCTTTTTGTACTTAGCACAATGCCTGGTGCATGTTATTACTGCAGCTGTTCAGTCATTCAGTCATGTCCAGCTCTTTGTGACCCCATGGACCATACTGTCCCTGAGGTTTTCTTGGCAAAGCTTGACACATAGTAACTGTTTAATAAATGTTTAATGAGTTGAATCGAAAAGATGTAAAAATCTTCTCAAATACTTTGGTCTTTTACTCTATCAGCCTCCTCAGCTTCACTCCTCAGAATCCACTCAGTCACCTACAAGGGCAGCAATATCCCAAATACTCTTTCCTTCTTCTCTTCCAGTGACTTAGTAGTTCTATGTATCTGATTAATTCTTTAATTCTCCTGAGCTGGATCATCATCCATGACCTAGAGAATAAGAGTGATGGATTTCATTCATGCTTCTGATAATTACAGAACATGAAGTCATGGCCAAGTCTATTAACCTTCTAGAGTCTCATTTTTTTCTTCTGTAAATTGGGGCAATGATACTCACAAGGTTATCATGAAGCTTACATGAGATAATATATGTAAAGTATTCAGCATGCATTAAAATACTGTACAAATATTGGTTGTGATTATTTTTTTTTTCCTATCCTCTAAAGGTGAGTTTACCTGAAACCTCAGTTATAGGACCTTTTTTCTCTCTACACTCTCTCCCTTGGTGATCTCTGAAGCCCTAGTGAAGACAGTTGTCATTCCTCTTTAGATCATTCCTATCTCTACATATTCAAACCTAGTCTCTTGCTCAACATTAATCCCTCATCACCAATGACTTCTTTCAGGCATTACATATTTAAAACGTCCAAAAAGAAGTTCATCTTTCTCCCCTAAATCCAACCCTCTTCCAACTTTGTCTGCTTTTGTCAACATTCATATTCATTATTTCAGAATTATCCTGCATACTTTTCCTCAACTTTACCCATCATATTTTATCATCCAACCTTATTGATTCTAAATACTTATCATTTCTAAATAATATATACCATTGAGAGAAACCATGTTATTGTTTAGTTGTTTCAGACTCTTTGTTGATCTTATTTCAGGTTTTCATGGCAAAGATACTTAAGTAGTTTGCCATTTCCTTTTTCAACTCATTTTATAGACGAGGAAACTGAGGCAAACAGGGTTAAGTGATTTGCCTAGGGTCACACAGGCTAGATTTGAACTCAGGAAGATGTGTCTTACTAACTCCAAGCCTGTTGTTCTATCCACTGCACCTCCTAACTGCCCAAGAGGAAAATCATAGTACAATGTAAGATGCACTTGCTTAGAAGTTAGAAATATGGATCTAAAACCTTTCTCCTCCTGGACCTTCCCAATCTTTATGCTTCAGAAACTTTAATTATGATGTGAGAATCAGATTAGTGTGTGGATAAAGAACATGTTGGAAAGTAAGGAAAGTCTAGGTTAAATCCCACCTTATATACTAGTTATGTGACAATGGACCTTGATTTCCTCTGTAATGTGATTTCCTCCATCTGTTAATTGAGACAGCTCACCTTGAAGACCTCTAGGTTCTACTCTAAATCCATCTAAGTCCAAACTCTGACTTAAACTAGTTTCATGAATCTGTGCAAAGCAGATATATGACCTTGAGCTATTGAGTCATTTAACCTCTCTAGGCTTTAATTTACTCATACATAAAATCAGGGATTTGGACTAGAGGGCTTCTGAGGTCTTTTTTAGACCTCATGTCTAAAATGTCTCCATACCTCATCTTTCATTCCCAAAGACAACTCTATAAACTGAAGATTTGTATTAGTAGAGTTTCATTACTAGGGGTCCCTTCTACCAGTGAAATCCCAACTCTGGACTGAAAAAAAGGAGAAAATTTAATGAAAATATTGATACATTTAGACTAGATAGACAGTGAGGCTTGTTGGGTAGAGAACTGATATCATAGCAAAGAAGATCTGGGTGTAAATCCTAATCTAACACATATTGGCTGCCTGATTAAGGGCAAGTGACTTAAGTCTCATTTTACTAGATAACTCTCTAAAAATCATAATTTATAGAGAAAGTGTGATTTAAATTATTAAAGAGAGTGTCCTCATTGAAGAATACCCTTTACACTAACAGAATCACAGATTCGGTCCCCATCCCAGTTTCTGTGTATATAGGTATAGAATGTAAGAGTTATAAGAGGTTGTAGAGTCAAACTAATCTCACCTTCTCATTTCATCAATGAAACAAAACAGGTCCAGACTACGGTAGTGACTTGTCCAGTATCACAGAGTGAGTTATCGTCTCAGCTAGGACTAAAATCAAGATTCCCTGTTTTCAGGCCTATGATCTTCCTACTGTATCCCAAAGGATGGCATGTCCTCTCCTCCTTATAAAATTGGGTTTATTTCCTAAGGTGCTGCTCTCTTTTACCAACTCAGGAGAGTACGTAATTCTGCTTGCTTAAACCTGAGCCCCAGTACCCTCTCCTCTTGAGTGGCATAGCTATCTTGGCTATCTTATACCTGGACTTTATCCAGATTCATGTATTCTCACAGGATACTGGAGGACAGTAACCCTCCTAAAAAAATTAGCCCCTTAAAAACCATAATCACAGTTTTCAAATATCTAAAGGGCTTTCATGAGGAACATGAAGCAATATTGTTCCATAATCCAGAAGCTGAGGTAGGACTGGAAGGTAAAAAGAAGTAGCTTTGGGTTAGAGGCCAAACCTAACTTCCTCCCCAAAAGAGCCATCTCAAAGTGGATTGGGCTGCCTTGGAAAACCAAGAAGCAAAAGCTAGATAATTATTACTTGGGAGCACTGTGATAAGAGTTCTTGTTTGAATATCCCCTGAGGTTGCTTTTCAGACTGAGACTTGTGACTGTATGAAGGAAGAGGGACTGAAAAAGGTATGCTTTGATCTTCTCTCCCCACCTTGCATTCCTTTCATCCTTCATTAGAGATGCTCTAAAAGAATGGGAAATCTGTCTTTGAGTTACTTGCCGGTGGTCACACATTTAATGAACATCTGAGGGAGGATTCAAACCCAGCTTTCTGGGGATGTATATGTAAGAAGCCTTTCCTAGTCCCTTGTACCTGCCAATGGCTTCCCCTCTAATATCAACCTCCATCTGCTATATATTTATCTGGTATTCATATCTGTGTCCATGTTGACTCATGCATTGGAATGTAAATTCCTGAAGAGCAGACACTTAGTAGCTCTAGTGCCTAGATGGATGCTTAGGATTCAGTAAATACTTAACAAATTGCATTGTTTGATCGATTGAACCTTAAGATCCTTTCCAGTTATAAATTATAAGAATAATAATCTAGAACAAAAAAATGCATGTGAAATTGCAATTTGTTAAGTACTATAAATATATGCCCAAAAGGTACAAATATATGCCAAAAAGATACAAAACTGGTCCTTTTCTCCTAGAGAAATAAATTACGTCTACTTTCCCCTTTTGGTGGCATAAGAGTATGTGTGAACCTGGGTACCCTTGAGCCTGATTGTCCAGGACTTGACTCTGACTAGCAGGAACTGGGAGTTTGTTTGTCACTGATCAACATGGGTGGTCCTTAAGCTTGAGGGTCTTCTATTTTATTCTCACTGGATCATAGATTCAAACCTAGAAATGACACTAGAAGCTGTCAGGTCCACCTCTGCTCTTATTTTATAGGTACAGAAACTAAATCCCAGAGATGATAAATTATTACCCAACGTCCTCCAGGTAGTGAAAGGCAGATCCAAAACATAATCTTTTACTGAATAATTGTGTGGACTTGCCAAAGACATGTGGGGTTAAAGAGAATTGTAGTCAGAAGCCCTGGGACTGAACTCTAGGTGAGTTATGTTCCATTTTATCTATGTTACCTTCAGCAAGTCACAACTTCACGGGGGTTCAGTTTTCTCCTCTGGAAAATGAAGAGATGAAATTATATGATCTTTAAGGATCCTTCCAGCTCCAAATTTTATGATCATGGAAGCTTTCCTCCTAGAAAAAAGATTTCTTGATATATCCCATTGTTCTATTTTTGCAATATCTGCCATGTATGCATACAGTCTATACACACACACCTACATGGATATGGAGGTGAATTTAAATGACACATTAGATAGAGTATAAAGCACTGGACCTAGAATCAGGACGATCTGAGTTCAAATATGACCTAGGGAACTTATTAACTGTGTGACTCTGGGCAAGTCACATAACCCCTATTTGTCTGAGTTCTTGATCTGTAAAATGTAGACACAATGGGGAAAAAATGGCAAACCACTCCAGTATCTTTTCCAAGAAAACCCTGTGGACATTGTTCATGGGGTCACATAAAGTCATACACAACAGACTGAACTACTTAGCAACAGCAACAAAAATAAGTGTGCATGACATATTTGCTTATTACTATATATAATATATGGAGGTATTCTACATATAATTTATATAGAAAAAAGCACTGCATAGTTAGATAGATAGGTAGATAGATAGATAGATAGATAGATAGATAGATAGATAGATAGATAGATAGATAGATAGATAGATAGAGACAGATAAAGAGAGGGGGTACTATGTATATATACATATATATTTAGAAATATCTATATATTTTGATCCATACCTAAGTGTTTAGAAACATATATACATATATAAACGTAGAAATAAGTTTTTATTTATGTGTGTACATATAAAATCAATATCTGTATGTATATCATTTGTTTATATTTTACTGTAATCTAAGGTTTTACTCTGCCCTCTCTGGGCTCAAGGCTCTGATGTCTTTACCCAGATTATGTGTATATGTGGCATTACATCATTCTGAGTTTAGTTTCTATTTATTCATAAAGGTGGCTTTTGACACTCAACCAGTGTTATTTGCCTTTTCTGTCAAAAGTTATTACTCAGGTTTCAATCAACTGCCACCTAGTTCCTCTACCATTCCTCGTTAGCAGTGGTGATGCTGGAGAATTTTTCCCACTGGTCTGAGCCAGGCCCCATCTTTACTTCTGATGTCTTATAAGGCTGTTTCAGCTCTCTGGAATCTTGTCTCATTTTGGACAAAAGGAACCAAGAAAGCAGGCACCAAAGTGAACTTCCTTCTACCTCTCCCCCGCCCTTCAGAGATCAATGAAGTTCCAGTTTTGAGAGAGAGAGAGAGAGAGAGAGAGAGAGAGAGAGAGAGAGAGAGAGAGAGAGAGAGACCCAGGACAGCTCCTGGCCATGATTCAGTCCTGAGTTTAAGTTGCCAATGGAGTGAAACTTTATTAGCAGACACAAGCACTTTTCCTGGGAGAAATCAGAATAAATATGATCTTATTCTCTTTCAGCACATGCAAAGGAAGTCCTCGAAATCTTTGCAACAAGCTGGATTTCAGACAAATGTTGCCACTTCCTTCCTCAAGTGAGCTGGGCGAGGAGCTGTTGAGTGACATTGTAACTTGGGAGGAAGGAATGCTGAGGTGTTCATTAGCCAGTCACTGCTGAGGGCTGACATAAGTAACATTTTTAAGAGCTGGATGTGGTGGTACCACCTTATTAAATATATTAACTGATGTGGCTGGCTGCCTGCTAACTTCCTCATCTCACTTTCCCATCTATAAATAACTGCAGATCCTCTTCTTTTAATATCTCTTGGAAAGTGCTTGTCTCCTAATAAATGGATTTCCTTTCCAATTAAAATCATAGAGATGGAGTACATAAACAAATTTAGAGAATATCTGATTTAATCCCTCATTTTACAGATAAGGGAACTGAGGCCAGAGAAATGAAATAACTTGCCAAAGTCATACAGAGAAAAAATGAAAGAACCAGGATTAAAACTCAGGTCCTCAGATTCCAAAATTGATATATCTCCTTTTCTGTTTTGTTGTTTTTCAGTTGTGTTTGACTCTTTGTGACCCAATCAGTATATCTCCTTTTATGTGCTGCTGTTTTTCTGTCATGCCTGACTCTTTGTGACCCCGTTTGAGGTTTTCTTGGCAAAGATATTGGAGTGGTTTTCCATTTCCTTCTTTTTTTACAGAAGAAGGAAATGAGGCAATCAAGTTTAATTGACTTGCTCCAGGGTTTCTCAATTAGAAAGTATCTAGAGGGGGCGGAACCAAGATGGCGGAGTGAAAGCAACGACTCACCTAAGCTCCTGGAAAAACTCCTCTGGATATCTCTGGGGGGAGAGTCTGACCAGACTTTGGAGGTGTAGAATCCAGTGGGTGACGGACTTTGATGGATTCGGAGCCCAGGCTGGACCAGAGGGTTCACGGGAGGGATCTGTTCCGCGGGGGTAAGACCCCGGCGCACAGCGCAGCGCGGTCAACACGGCAGGGTGGAGGGGACCAGAGGAGCCCGAGAGTGGTGGGCGAGACCAGCGGAGCAGGAGATAAGCCAGGCTGAGCTGCTGAGAGCCACTGAGTGCCAGACATCAGCGCAGCAGCCCTTGAAATCTTCAGCCTGAAGATGGACTTCGGTGGGTCACTACTTGAACTTCCAGGAACTGGGATGGCAGAGTGATCAGTAAGTGCTCTCTCCTCCCCCCTGATGACCGTGAGGGAACCATAAAATTCTTCCCCAGATTAATCCTAGATCAGCGGGAACAGCAGAAGGGGGCGGGTGGTCTCATAACACCAGAGGCTGGAAAAGTGGCAAAGGGGGATTCTTCCTACTGTGGTGGAGGCGATCTGGAGGGACAGACGACCCAGGGCAGAGAAAATTCGCACTGAGACCCAGGCAAGCCTCAGAGCCGGGAGACGAGCCCAAGGAGGGGCGGGAACACGGTTAGCTTCTAGGCGTGCCCCAGCCCTCCAGGGGAAAAGGGAAGACAATAGGGAAGCTGGGATCACCATCCCCTGACCTTGCCTTTGCCTCAAGTCAGCTGAGGAGATATCCTGAGACCAGACCACACCTCCCACACACCTAACAAGCTAACCTCAGGGTTGATCGGGGAAACAAAAAACAAAAGCCTGCTTTTAGCCCAGACACACATCAGCTCAACTTAAAGATCTGTACCTTCTGACTGAAAGAACCAAAAGCTACAACACTCAGCCAACATCATGAATCGGAAAAAGCAGACGAAAAGTGAAAAAACCATAGAATCTTTCTATGGGGATAAGGACCAAAACACAAACACCAAAGAGGTTAGAGCTGAGACTGTACTTCCATCTGAAACCTCAGATGGGACTATGAATTTCTCGCAAGCACAACTAGATTACCTGGAACGTCTGAAGAAGGATATAAAAGAAAAACTGGCCAATGATTTTAAAACTATAAAAAAAGAATTCACTGATGAGAACATCACCCTGAAAAAGAAAATTGAAGAAATGGAAAAGGAAGTTCAAAAATTAACTGGAGAGAATAATTCCCTAAAAGGAAGAGCTAATCAAATGGAAAAGGAAACCCAAAACCTAATTGGGAAAATTGATCAGATGGAAAAGGAAACCCAAAACCTAACTGGGAAAATGGTCGAATGGAAAAAGAAGTACAAAAATTAAATGGAGAAAATAGCTCCTTAAAGGGAAAAATTGGTCAGATGGAAAAGGAGATGGAAAAGCTAACTGAAGAAAACACTACGATGAAGATTAGAATTGGGCAAGTAGAAACTAATGACTCAATGAGGCAACAAGAATCAGTCAAACAAAATCTAAAGAATGAAAAGATAGAAGTAAATGTAAAATATTTAATTGGAAAAACAACTGACCTGGAAAATAGATCCAGGAGAGAAAATCTAAGAATTATTGGCCTGCCAGAAACCCATGATGAAGAAAAGAGTCTGGACAATATCTTCCAGGAAATCATCAAGGAAAACTGTCCAGAAGTACTAGACTCAGAGGGCAAAATAGTCATCGAAAGAATCCACCGTTCCCCTCCCAAAAGGGATCCCAAACTCAAAACCCCAAGAAATATAGTTGCCAAATTCCAGAGCTATCAAGTGAAGGAGAAAATACTACAAGCAGCCAGAAAGAAACAATTCAAATATCAAGGACACACCGTCAGGATCACACAGGACCTTGCAGCTTCTACATTAAAAGATCGAAAGAATTGAAACCGAATATTCCATAAGGCAAAGGAGTTGGGACTTCAACCAAGGATCAACTACCCAGCAAAGTTCAGCATAACATTTCAGGCAAGGAGAAAGTCATTCAACGAAATAAGGGATTTCCAGAGCTTCCTGACCAAAACACCAGAACTCAATAGACAATTTGATCTTCAAATGCAGGTCTCCAGAGAATCATAAAAAGGTAAACAGAGGGGAAAAAACAAAAACAAAAACTTGCTACTCAATTAGGGCAAACTGTTTACCTCCCTATAAGGGAAGATGATACCTGTTAATCTTGAGAACTGTGCAGCTATTATGATAAAAGGGATATATGTAGAGGGAATGGGCATAAAGTAAATGATGTCATGGCAAAAATATGATTTAAGTATGAGAAGAGAATGTAATAGGAGGTGTGGAAAGGGGGAAGCAGAAAATGGCAAATTATATCACAGGAAGAAGTACAAAACTATAGTAGAGGGAAGGAGGGGAGGGAGATGAGCATTGTTTGAGAGGTACTCTCATTTGATTTGTTCAAAGGAGGGAACAATAATCTTAAGTAGATAAGCCTAACTAGCTCTATAGGTAGTAGGAGGGGAAGGGGGAAGAAAAGGGAGGGTGGCTAAAAGGGAGGAAAGAAGCAATAAGAGTAAAGGGAACTAAAAGGGAGGGGGGTCAAAAGAAGGAGGGGAAGGCTGCAGGAGGAGGGGGAGAAAAGTGAATACTATTGAAGAGGAGAAGGGAGACGGGAGAGCTAAAAGCACAAATGGTGGGAAAGAGGTTGGAGGGAAATACACAGATTGTAATCATAACTGTGAATGTGAATGGAATGAACTCTCCCATAAAATGGAGACGGATAGCAGAATGGATTAAAAGCCATAATCCAACAATATGCTGCTTACAAGAAACACATTTGAAACGGGGGGATACACATAGGATAAAGGTCAAAGGATGGAGCAGAATATATTGTGCTTCAGCTCATGTAAGAAAGGCAGGAGTAGCAATCCTAATCTCAGACAAAGCAAAAGCAGAAATAGATCTAATCAAAAGGGATAAGGATGGAAACTATATCCTGCTAAAAGGCACCATAGACAATGAAGCAATATCATTACTAAACATGTATGCTCCAAGTGGTATAGCATCCAGATTCTTAGAGGAGAGGTTGGGGGAGTTGAAGGAAGAAATTGATAGCAAAACTATACTAGTGGGGGACCTCAACCTCCCCCTCTCTGAACTCGATAAATCCAACCTCAAAATAAACAAGAAAGAGGTTAAGGAGGTAAATAAAATTCTGGATAAGGTAGATATGACAGATCTTTGGAGAAAATTAAATGGGAATAGAAAGGAATATACTTTTTTCTCAGCGGTGCATGGAACATTTACAAAAATTGACCATGTACTAGGACATAAAAATCTCACAATCCAGTGCAGAAAGGTAGAGATAATCAATGCATCCTTTTCAGATCATAATGCATTAAAAATTACATGTAATAAAAGGCCATGGAAAGAGAAACAAAAAATCAATTGGAAACTAAATAATCTAATTCTAAAGAAGGGTTGGGTTAAAGAAGAAATCATAGAAACAATCAACAATTTCATTCGAGAGAATGACAATAGTGAGACAACATACCAAAACTTATGGGATACTGCAAAAGCAGTTATTAGGGGAAGTTTTATATCTCTGAATGCTTACATAAATAATATAGAGAAAGAGGAGATCAGTGACTTAGGCTTGCAGTTGAAAAAGCTAGAAAAAGAACAAATTGAAAATCCCCAAGTAAACACCAAATTAGAAATACTGAAAACCAAAGGAGAGATTAATAAAATTGAAATTGAGAAAACTATTGAATTAATAAATAAAACCAATAGTTGGTTTTATGAAAAAACTAATAAAATTGATAAACCTTTGGTCAATCTGATTAAAAAAAAGAAAGAAGAAAACCAAATTACTAACATTAAAAATGAAAGGGGTGAACTCACCTCCAATGAGGAGGAAATTAAAACAATAATTAGAAACTACTTTGCCCAACTTTATGCCCACAAATTCGATAATCTAAATGAGATGGATGAATATTTTAAAAAATACAAATTGCCCAGATTAACAGAAGAGGAAGTTGAATACTTAAACAACCCCATCTCAGAAAAAGAAATTGAAAAAGCCATCAATGAACTCCCTAGGAAAAAATCTCCAGGGCCAGATGGATTCACAAGTGAATTCTATCAAACATTTAAAGAACAGTTAATTCCAATACTACATACACTATTCTTGAAAATTGGGGAAGAAGGAGTCCTCCCAAATTCTTTCTATGATACAAATATGGTTTTGATACCCAAACCAGGAAGAGACAAAACAGAGAAAGAAAATTATAGACCAATTTCTCTAATGAATATAGATGCAAAAATTTTAAATAAGATTCTAGCAAAACGAATACAGCATCTTATCACGAGATTAATACATTATGATCAGGTAGGATTCATACCAGGACTACAGGGCTGGTTCAATATTAGGAAAACTATTAGCATTATCGATCACATCAACAACAAAGCTAACAAAAACCACATGATTATCTCAATAGATGCAGAAAAAGCTTTTGACAAAATACAACATCTATTCCTACTAAAAACATTGGAGAATGTAGGAATAAAGGGAACTTTCCATAAAATAATAAGCAGTATCTATCTAAAACCTTCAGCAAGCATTATATGCAATGGGGATAAGCTAGATGCATTCCCAATAAGATCAGGGGTGAAACAAGGTTGTCCATTATCACCGCTATTATTCAATATGGTACTAGAAATGTTAGCTGTAGCAATTAGACAAGATAAAGATATCCAAGGAATTAAAATAGCCAAAGAAGAAACTAAGTTATCACTCTTTGCAGATGATATGATGATTTACCTAGAGAATCCCAGAGATTCAAGTAAAAAATTACTAGAATTAATAAACAACTTTGGCAAAGTTGCAGGGTACAAAATAAACCCACACAAATCTTCTGCATTCCTATATATTAGCAACAAAGTCCAACAGCAAGAGATAGAAAGAGAAATCCCATGTAAAGTTAGGGTAGACAGTATAAAATACTTAGGAGTCTACCTGCCAAAACAAACCCAGGGATTGTATGAACACAATTACAAGACACTTTTTGCACAAATAAAGTCAGATTTAAGTAAGTGGAAAAACATTAGTTGCTCATGGCTAGGCCGTGCTAATATAATAAAAATGACAATTCTACCCAAATTAATATACTTATTTAGTGCCATACCAATTAAACTATCAGACAATTACTTTCTAGAGCTGGACAAAATAATATCAAAATTCATTTGGAAAAACAAAAGGTCCAGAATATCAAAGGGACTAATGAAAAGAAATGCTTGGGAAGGTGGCCTAGCGCTACCAGACCTCAAACTCTACTATAAAGCAGCAATTATCAAAACCACTTGGTATTGGCTAAGAAACAGAGAGGTAGACAAGTGGAATAGACTGGGCACTCAAGATGCAGTAGGCAAGGAATATAGCAACCTTCTGTTTGATAAACCCAAGGACCCCAGCTTCTGGGATAAGAACTCATTGTTTGACAAAAATTGCTGGGAAAACTGGATAACAGTGTGGCGGAAATTAGGCATAGACCCATACCTGACACCGTACACAAGAATAAAGTCCAAATGGGTACATGATTTAGGTATAAAGATTGATACCATGAATAAACTGGAGAAGCAAGGAATAGTGTATTTATCAGATCTATGGAGAAGGGAAGAATTCTTTACTAAAGGAGAGATAGAATGCATTATGAAATGCAAAATGGATAACTTTGATTACATTAAACTGAGAAGTTTTTGCACAACCAAACCCAATGCAACCAAAATCCGGAGGGATGTAGTAAATTGGGAAAGAATTTTTACAGCTAAGCTCGGGGATAAAGGCCTCATTTCTAGAATATATAGAGAACTGATCCAAATGTATAATCATACAAGTCATTCCCCAATTGATAAATGGTCAAAGGATATGAACAGGCAATTTTCAGAGGAAGAGGTTAAGGCTATCTATAATCATATGAAAAAATGCTCTAAATCACTATTGGTTAGAGAGATGCAAATCAAAACAACTCTGAGGTACCACATCACACCTATAAGATTGGCAAACATGACAGAACAAGAAAATGATAAATGCTGGAGAGGATGTGGGAAAGTTGGAACACTAATTCATTGTTGGTGGAGCTGCGAGCGCATCCAACCATTCTGGAGAGCAATTTGGAACTATGCCCAAAGGGCTACAAAAATGTGCATACCCTTTGACCCAGCAATATCGCTACTAGGACTATATCCCCAAAAGATCATAAAAATGGGAAAGGGTCCCACATGTACAAAAATATTTATAGCAGCACTCTATGTAGTTGCCAAAAACTGGAAGTCAAGGGGATGTCCATCCATTGGGGAATGGCTGAATAAATTATGGTATATGAATGTAATGGAGTACTATTGTGCCATAAGAAATGATGAACAAGAAGACTTCAGAGAGGCCTGGAAGGACTTATATGACCTGATGCTGAGTGAAAGGAGCAGAACCAGGAGAACTTTATGCACAGCAACAACCACAGTGTGTGAGAGTTTTTTCTGGTAGACTTAGATTTGTGTAATAACACAAGAACTTCTTACCAAAAAAAAAAAAAAATCCCAATGGAGGATCTCAAGGCAAAATGCCTGCCACACTCAGAGAGAGAAATATGGAAGTCACTCACATATTGTAGCAGATCATGTTTGTGTATGTGTATGTGTTTGTGTATCATGTTCTGATTTGTTATACAATTTCTTTCATTTATCTTAGTCTGACTACATAGCATGACTATAGTGAAAATATACTCAATAGGAAAGTATATGCAGAATCTATACAGAATTGTATGCAGTCGTGGGGAGGGAGGGGGGGAGTGGGGGGTAGGTGGGGGGGATAAAATCACAATTTTATGGCAGTGATTGTTAAACATTACAAAAGAAAAAAAATAAATAAATCATTACAGATCTTTTTGAAAAAAAAAAAAGAAAGTATCTAAGGCTAGATTTGAACTCAGAAAGATGAGTCTTCCTCACTCCAAGGCTTAGTTCTCTATTCATTTCTCCACCATGCCATGCTTTCTTACCTCTATTTTTATTCCTCCCTCTTTTCATTCACTCCCTATACCCCAAACCACCAGCTGGTCTGTCACAACTAGTGACCCAACACAATGACAAAAAAAAAAAGAGTTGAAAAGGATCTTAATGAGACAATCTATAAGCATTTATTGAGAACCTGCAATCTACCAGACAAAGTGTTGGGGATCCAAAAATTAAAGCATGAAATAGTCACTGCCCTCAAGGAGCTTACAATCTCATTGGGGAAATAATGTAAAAACATATAACTACATAGAAAAAATAATATATACAACATAAAAACTAAGGCCTTGGGGAGGAAGGAGGAAGATCATTGAAACCAGGTTGATTGGGCAGGGTCTTTTTTTTTAGGAAGCAGCAAGTTCTAACCTTGGAAAAAGACTGGGCACTGATAGTGTTGGAGCATCCTGACCTGCAATCAGGCTCTGAAGCCTGGCTCTGAAGGCAGGGGTTGAAATATACTCTGTGAAGGACAGCAAGTAGACCAATTTGGGCTAGATGGTAGAGTTTGGATCTCAGATTAAAATTGGGAGAAAGGCTCTGGCAGAGCCAACAATGGTGGATTAGAGGCGGTCTAGCTAAATTCTGTCAATATTCCCCTCCAAATAATTTTAAAATAATTGCTTAAGTCAAATTTTGGAATAATAGGGTCAAAAAAAGATTGAGGTGAGACATTTTTCTGGCCTAAGAAAACTTAAGAGGTTGGCAGGAGAAGTCTGTGATGCCATGGTGGAGTCTTGTCCAGAGCCCACACATGGGACCATGACTGTAACAGCAGCAGCAGCAGCAGTTTCAGGAACTGTAAGCCCAGAGACCATAAGGGGAGTGGTGGGAGTCAGACAACTGGTCAGAAAGAGATTACAGGGGACCCTTTACTGGCACTGGCAACTTTCTTGACCATATTTTCCATACAGAGTTCTGGGTCATAGTTCTAGGACAGAGAGGAGCCCTGGGGGTCAGCCACAAGGAGGGCCGAAGTAGAAGTTCCAAGGCAAAGACAGAGACACAGGCAAAAAGACAGTGTGGGGGAAAGAAAAAAGAGTTGGAGACAAAAAGAGGAGGGGACAAGGGGGGAGAGAGAGAGAGAGAGACAGAGACAGAGACAGAGACAGAGAGAGACAGAGAGGAAGATAGAGGGAGATAGACACTGAGTATATAAAAATTAGAATAGGTCATCAACACATAGACTTAGAATTGAATGATGTCATCAAATCCACCCCTCTTATTTCAAAAATGAGGAAACAGAGGCCTATTGAGGTTAAAGTGCACTGTCCATGGTCAGGTGAATAGCTAGCAGAGCAGCCAATGCTGTGATCCAGTTTCTTTGCCTCAAAATGTAGCAGCACCCCCTCCCCATTGTTCCATGCTACCTTCTCTATGAAATTATACAACAAACAACTGCTTTGTCTTATTCCCAGTGTATCCAGTTATGCATAGGTACTGCATTAATACTGTCCAAGGATCCACTGCCTTGAATTGAATCTAACCTACTTCACCTAGCATTCAAAGTTCTTTGATCAATTCAATTTAATTTATTGAATCAATATAAACATTAAAGGGAACAGAAAGGCCTTTTAATCTAATTCTGTCAGTTTATAGAAGGGGAAACTGAGACCCAGGGAAGTATCATGACTTGCCCAAGATCATTAAAGTCAGCATTGAGTAAATTCAATAACTGCCTACTACATGCAAAGCATTATGCTAGACATAGCTGCTCCAAGGATAACAATGGTTCAATTTGCTTATGGAGTTAAGGTCCTACTCCTCGAAAACACTCAGCTATTTGTGATTTCCATAAACTCCAAAGAGTGTCCCTACCTCAAATGCAAAAAACTTTGGTTCAAATTCCGGTTCTGTGCTTGAGTCTCCCTTTCAATCTGCCTTCAGTCACTCGGCTCTATCTTTTGCCCTCCATGCTTCCCTTCCTTCCTGCCTTCCTCCTTCTATCCTTACCAGATTTTGGAGTATAACTTCAAGGAATAATGATCACTTCATTCAAATATTTTCAAGGCTGTCACTTGGAAGCAGGATTAGCCTCATTCTTTTGCATGTCCTCCCCAACCCTAAGGAAGAACTAGGAGCAGCAGATGAACCTTCAACCTTGATGATGTCAATGACTAGAACTGCCCCATGTTGGAAAGGGCTGCCTTGGGAAGTGGGGGCTCCTCCCTTCAGTAGCTCATTCATGCCCACTGATGCTTCAGAAACAACGTGAAAGTATTTTGCAGGCTTCAAGTACCCCCGATAAAGGTAAGCTGTGACAGGGTGTCCTCAGATTCTGTGGAGCTCTGGCAGCCACAAGCATCCCACCGACTTTCTTTGATGTAGTTCTCTTTTCTCCACTATCAGACCAGAATGTCTGACAGACAAGGAAATTGTTGGGTTGGCCAAGTCATCATAGGGACTCTATTCTCCCTGCCCCCAACCTTCCCCTTAATCTGATGCCTGAAACGATGGAACTCATGGGCTTAAAGGCAAAGGGAAATTTGGCTTGTCTTTAGGTCCAGCTCCTCCTATAGAATCCTAAAGTGCCTCCCTAACCTCATCAGGGACAAGAGTACTGAATTTAGAGTCAGAGGTCATGGGTTCAAAACCCAGTTCTGTCCCTTACTCCTTGTGTGAATTTAATCATGTCTCTAAAGCTCTTCCTGTCTCAGGCAGCTCTCTAAAATGCCATTGTCCCTCGCATGTGAAATGACTGGATTAAGAAAGGCAATGCAGCACAATCAATAACTGATCCTAGAGGCAGAAAGACATGGATTTGGATCATTTAAACTCTCTCTGATCCCAGACAACTCACCAAGAGTGCAAAGGAGCAGCAGATCAGCATTGGTGGAAGGAATTTCCTAACTAGGAGGACATTTCCTTTACAAATGAGTACAATTGCATCGAGGCAGGCAAAGAGAGGGGAAGAGAATTTGGAACTCAAAAATTTAACAAATATTAAAAATTATTTTTACATATATTTGGTAGAAAATGAAATACTAAAGGAAAAAATGAAATTACAGGCATGAAAAAATGCAAATAAGATGAGGGAGTGGCTGCCCAATGACCTCAAAGTTCCTTCCAGCTCTAAATCTATAATATCATATCTTCTTCCAATTTCACAGGTATTTGATCTCTCAAGTTATGTGACCCTGGGAAGTCACTTAGCCTCTGTCTGTCATCACTTAACACAGTACCTGACACACAGTAGGCTCTTAATAAACACTAGCTGACTGGATGACTGACTCAGTTTCCTCATAGAAGAAATGGAGCTAATAATAGCACTTCAAAGCTTGTAGCGATGACCCAATGAGATAATATTTATAAAATGCTTTGAGAACCTTATACTAGCTCATTTATTGTTATTATTGTTATTATTATTATTATTTATTATATTTGTAGGCCTTTTGTTGGGCCTCTCCATCTAAATTCACATCAGTGCACCAAGTATTTATTAAAAACCTACTATGTTCTAGAGGGCATGAAAGATGCTAGGGACACATAGGAAAGAAGAAAGGAAGGAAGGAAGGAAGGAAAGATTTATTAAGAGCTTATTGTGTACTGGCCACTGTGCTAAGTACCTTATAATACTACTATTATTATATTAATATATAATCATTATTATATATAATTAATTATATATTGATATATTATTAATCATATTAATCATTAATTATATATTAATATAATTATTCTATAAATTATATATTTATGTTAATATAATTATAACCCATAATATGTTAACACAATTAATAATTATATATTGCTATATTATTATATATTATTGATATATAATTATTATATTAATCAATTATATATTAATTATTATTATTATAATTATTCTTGACAAAGAAACTGGAGTGATTTACCATTTACTTCTCTGGCTCATTTTTACAGATAAGGAACTGAGACAAATATAGATAAGTGATTTGCCTCGGGTCATGAAGCTAATAAGTGTCTGAGGCCAGATTTGAACTCATGAAGAGGAGTTTTTGTAATTTCAAACCCAGTGCTCTAGTCACTGTGCCATCTACCTGCCCCAGCCCTGGGAGGTGTGTATAATCATTATCTCCATCTCGAATATGAGGAACCTGAGAAAAGCAAATGGAAGTGACCTACTCATGGTCACACAGCTAACCAGTATATGAGGCTAGATTTGAACTCAGGTCTTTCTGACTCCAGTTTCAGGGCTCTATCCACTGTGCCCATCGCAATATAGCTGCTGCTTTCTAAGAGCATCTCCCCTTTCCCCTTCAAAAGGGAGGGATTGCTTTTCTCTACCCAAATCATGTCTGCTGGGAGAGTTATGAGGGGGCAGAAGTACCATGCTGGGCTGCTGCTGCAAGCAAAGACTCTCTCTTCTGCATCCACTTGGGTATTTCTCTAAATCCCAGGGTAGGTGACATGAGCTGGCATTAACCAAGCATCTTCAGGACACAAGAGATTAGAGCCGGAGACTCAAACTGGTCCAAATTTCAATCTTTCAGAGACATTGAATGATATGTGAAATTCCAAGAGAAAGTAGAAGGCATCAAGCAGTCAGGACAGGAGATAAAACTGAGTCACAAAAGAATCAGAGGACCATCATTGGAGAGAGTAGAGGATGGACATTTGAAAAGCTCCTCTCAGTTCTTCCAGTATTTAAAGATGGCAACCAGGGATTCTCCTCGTCACTTCCCATCCAGCTATTTTCATAGATTAAAAAGCATCTTCAGAAACTTATCATTCAGCAGAATGAAATCAACTCAGAACCTCACATGCCCTCCACATGATAATTTCTCACCCATGAAGCATGGCTTTATCATGTCTATCTATCAACTTTGTTAAATGTGTTTTTTGTTGTTGTTCGGTAATTTCTCAGTTGTGTCCAATTTTGTTACTACATTTGGGGTTTTCCTGGTAAAGATAATGGAATAGTTTGTCATTTCCTTTTCCAGCTTACTTTACAGGAGAGAAAACTGAGGTAAGCCTAGTGAAGTGACTTGCACAAGGTCACACAACTAGTAAGCATTTGAAGTGAGATTTGAATTCAGGAAGATGAGTCTTCCTGACTCCGGATCCAACACTTTATCCACTGAACCATATATGCTATGTTATAATAATGTGTTATCTCCCCCATTAGTTGTGAGTTCTTATAAGGTAGGGACTGTCATGCCTTTTTATTGCTTAGCACAGTGGCTGGCATATCATAAGCACTTAACAAATGTCAGTTAACTCTGATAGATGTGGAGCTGGAAGGGATATCAGAGACCCATCTAGTGCAATGCCCTTATTTTACAGATGAGGAAAATGAGTCTTGAAGAAGTGAAGTTATTTGTAAAGAGTCACATAGTCATAGAATTTGAGAATCACAGATCTGGAGGTGGGAGGAGCCTCAGAGACTCATCTAATACAACTTCCTTATTTTACAGTTAAGGAAACTAAGGTACACAGAAGTGAAATAATTTTTTCCAAGGTCACATAGGCAGGGAGTGTCAGAGAAGGAATGTAAAGTTAGGTCTTCCAACTCTGAAGTCTGTGTTCTTTCCCATCGCACTGGCTCCCATCTCTCTCGTTGAGTTAGACATGATTGTGAAAAAACAACTTGGCCGAGTCAAGCAAAGAGAGGACAGAAGAGTCATTTGGGGAACTGTGCTACCCAATGTTGAAATATCAATTTAATTTTTAAAAGTTCAATTATCTATGATCTCATCAAAGTGAGCATTCATTAAGATTTCAATGCATCTATGGCAGGTCATCCTACACAGAATTTTTCTTATATATCCTCTTATATACTCCCTTTCCTTATCTTCCCTAAGGGGATCATTCAATGGACACGGGACCTTCAAAAATCAACTCATGACTTCTATGCCTGGCCTTTGGGACCATTTAATAAATGTGACTGAATAGATATAGAATTGCAGGTATAGAAAGTCAAATGTGGAAGGAATCTCAGAGATCATCTAGCCCAACCTTGCCATTTTTACAGATGGGAAAACTGAGGTCAGGAGAGAAAAGTGCTTTGATCAAGGTGTCAGGACAATGCCCTCTGCACTAGAATTTTATGTCTATAAAGGAAGTCCCAAAAGAATTAAATGTCTATTAACTAATCCTGGGACTCCCTGCCTCCTGGTGAGATTGTAAATAATAACAGATTACATTTATATAGCATTTACGTAAATCATGTTATTTGCTCCTCACAACAACCCTGTATAATAAAGGTTATATATTTTCTTAGGCCCATTTTTAAAGACAAGGAAACAGATCCTGATAGGCATTTGTTGTCTTGCCTAGACCCACGTAGCTAGTTAGTACCTGAGAGACAAGGATAGGAACTGAACCTACTATTTCATGGGTATGGAAAACCACCAGATGAAGAAACTCCTTCTACCTTTGTAAGTTGGTTCCTTTTCTGTAAGTTATAGTCTTAGAGATTTGGTCAGAATAATAAAAGATTAAGTGACTTGTTTAGGGTCACATAGTGAATATATGATAGAGACAGGATTTGAATCCAATTCATCCTGGGCCTCTCCAGTGTTTGAGAATGATTTAATCCAAAGTCCAGTGTTCTGTTCACTAAACCACATTGTTAGTCCAAAGTTCTAGAAAATGAGTAACCCAGCCATTACCTCTTCCCACTCCAAGATGTAAATAATATGAAGCCATCAAGAATTGACCTCTTAAAGCCCAACACCCAAGCATGGAGAAGGAGATGTGGGGTAATCAAAACCCCTTTCATTTGGAATTTCTTGTTCTTTCTTTTATTCACTTTTTTCCCCTTTTGATGCCTTGAATTTTTGAATTAATGCAAGAGGTCCTGTAGATAAATAAAAGCAACTGATTAAAAGAAGATCAGAGGCTGAGGAGCCCTGGCAAAGAAAGCTAGCAGTCATTGGAGATTTTTAGAGTTTGGGGGGTCAATAGTCCTCATACGTATGGAAGCCAACAAATCCAGAAAATATGAATTAGAAGTGAGCTATCAGGCCTGTGGTTTTATGCAACTCTCCCAAGAAAGGGATTTTAGGGTTAGCATCTTCTTTAATGCAGAACTGGGAGCCGCAGAGAAACAATAAAGAACTGAAGATACCCATTTCTTATCTGCTTCGAGAGACTCGTAAGTTTTCCTCTGGAAGTTAAAGCCCAGTCTAGGCTTAAAATGTCTGTGTGTCTACTCTTTGAAGAGTGGGCTTTGACCTTAATATAACACTCAGATGTACATGATGCATCTTCTCTCTGGAAGACTTTTCTGTGTAAGAACAGCTATATGGTGAAAGCTGTAGGAATGTAAGACAGAGAATGAACAGTCTTACTGCTATCTGTCAGGAGTATGAGTGGAGTTTAAAGGAATTTCTTCATGCCAATACAGATAACAGATGAGCTTGGAGAAGGTGATATGAAAGAGGAAGAAAAGTCACCGAAAAGAATGATTTCATATGTGAAATTCCTGCTGAGCTGGTTGGGATTGGTTTAGCTATGGGTTTGTCTCCCTGCTTAAAAACAAAAACAAAACAAGCAGGCAAACAAACAAAAAAACACCAACTGAAATTTCCTTAAAGCTAAGACCATTTCATAAAAGCTCTTAATAAGGAAAAAGAAGAGTTCAAAAAGAAGGAAGGGAAAGAGGATGGAAATTGGGGAAGAGGGTAGGGTAGAGTTTGAACACAAACTTTGTTTACTGAGATTTTCCCCTAATTTACTTAATTGAGTTTTGTTTTGTTTTGTTTTGTTTGTGTGTTGTTTTCGTTTTTTACTCTAGTAGCAATGTATGTCTGTGAGACTTAGATTTAGGAAAGCTGGGTGTCATAGAATCAATGCTGTTGAATGTGGTACAGAAGATGCCTTTTGAGAGTCTCTTGGACAGCAAGAAGATCAAATCAATCAATGCATAAATACATAATACATTGTATCATCAATACATAATACATTATCTGTCACATAAAAGAGGCAAGAAAAAAATCAATTCAGGCTATTCACTGGAAGATCAAAAATTGAAGTTGAAGCTTAAATACTTTGGCCACCAACTGAGAAGATGGGACTCATTGAAAAAGCCCCTGATATTGAAAAAGATTTAAGGCAAAAGGAGAAGGGTATGGAAAAGGATGAAATGGAGGGATGGTGTCACAAAAATAACAAATATGAACTTGAATAGACTTCAAGAGACAGTGGAGGATAGAAGGGCCTGGCATATTAGGGTTCATAGGGTTATAATTATGTACAGCTGAATAACTGAAAAAATAACAAGATTCTGTTCTGAAGACTGAAGAAACTCTCTGGAAGCCTCTTTAGTGAAATATTTTTTTCTGATTCTTCTCTCTCTTAAATGAGTGCCATATATTGTTCCTTGTTCTATTTTCTGTTCCAGGGTGCGTGGTGTGAATGAGAGTCTAAAGAGATTTGGAGCAAAGGAAATATCAACAGCAACAATAATAATATTAACAACATTTTTATATTTCTTTAAGATTTGCAAAGGAGTTTTGTGGTGTAACAGCAAGTGGCAGAAGCAGAGGCAGTTTCTGCATCTCTAGGCCCATAGACTGTGGAGGAGTCAACCAGTTGACAATACTTTTTCCACTCCCACTGGAAAAAGAGGAATAACTTGACAGAGATCAAAAGTCAAGTAAATGGCTGGGGAAATGAGCAGAAACTGGAAAAACAATCAGAGAAGAAGTAAAAGCTCCTACATTCAAAGCCTCCAAGAAAAATTTGAATTAATCTCAGGTCATGGAAGAGTTTAAAAAGGATTTTGAAAATCAAGTGAGAGAAGCAGAGCAAAAAATAGGAAGAGAAATGACAGTGATGCAATAAAATCATGAAAAAATGAGTCAACTACTTGCTAAAGGGGACTCCCAAAAAACTGAAGAAAAAACACCTTACAAATAGACTAAACCAAATGGCAAAAGAGATCCAAAAAGCCAATGGGGAAAAGAATGCCTTAAAAAGCAGAATTGAACAGATGGAAAAGGAGGTCCAAAAGCTCACTGAAGAAAATAATTCCTTAAAGATGAGAACAGAGAAGATGGAAGTTAATGACTTCATGAAAAATCAAGAAATTATAAAACAAAACCAAATGATGAAAAAATAGAACATAACGTGAAATATCCCATTGGAAAAAAAAGTTCTCTGGAAAATAGATCCAGGAGAGATAATTTAAAAATTATTGTATTACCTGAAAGCCGTGATCAACAAAAGAGCCTAAGCATCATTTTTCAAGAAATTATCAATGAAAACTCTCCTGATATTCTAGAAGCAAAGGGTAAAATAGACACTGAAAGGCTCCACCAATTGCCTCCTGAAAATCACCCCAAAAGAAAAACTGCTAGTAATATTGTAACCAAATTCCAGAGCTCCTAGGTCGAGGAGAAAATATTGCAAGCAGCCAGAAAGAAACAATTCAAGTACTGTAGAAATACAATAAGGATAACACAAGATCTAGCCATTTCTACATGAGAGAATCAGAGAATTCTGAATCAAAGAATCAGAATTCACATAAGTTTTCTTCTAGAACAGAGATGTCAAACACTCTAACCAACAACATTCCCAAGTGCTTCCCAAACTCGATTAAAATGTAGTTCCTACTTGATGTTACTATGTTGATACATTAATAAAAAATACATAAATGTGTGTGGTTGTCCAAGTCAATATGTGACTCACAGGGATCCTTATATATAATTTATGTGCCTCTATTTATATTTGAGTTTGATAGCTCTGCTCTAGAAGATGGCGTTTGAGCTATCTCTTGAAGGATGTCAGTGAGGAATGAGAAAGGAGAGGATTCTGGGAATAAGGGCCAAGAAGTGAAAAAAATGCAGAGATGGAAGTCATAGAGTGATATGTGTGAGAAGCAAGGAGACATCTATTTTGTCTGAGAAGTAGAGTGAGTGAAGGGAGAAGTAATGTATACGAGGCTGATGGTTGGCTGAGATCAGTTTGTGAAGGATTTTAAAATTTAAGCAACAAACTTTGTATTTGATTTTAGGGCCAATAGGAAGGTATCAGAGTTATTTGAATCAAGGAGTGATATGGTCAGATCTTCACTTAAGGAAAATCATTTTGGCAGCTGAGTGTAGGATTAATTGAAGTGGAGAGAGACTTGAGGTGATAAGATCAATTAGGAGGCCATATGGTAGTCTATGGAAGAGGCGATATTGACCAAACTATGGCAGTGGTGTCAGTGTGAGTAACGAAAATGGCATCAATCCTAGAGACTCTGGCAATAGTGCCTACTGACAGGATATGCGAGATGAGGGAGAGTCAAGAATTGACAGTAACACTGAGGTTAAGAATCTGAGAGACTAGAAAAATAATGGTGCCCTTCGAAGAAAGGTTTTATAGGTAGGGTAGTTAAGGAGACTAGATAATGCGTTCTGTTTGAGATATGTTGAATATGTGCCTGAGGAAGAACCTGAGCCCATTTGGAGGCTAGGTCTCCATCTAGTATGACATGCTGTCTCTGCTGAGAAAGAGGATGGGGTTCAAATCCTGACTCTGATGATGTGTAACTGTGTGACCCTGAACACTCTCTGAGACTGAGTCTCCTTATCTGTAAAATGGTGGGATCGAACCAGGCGATCTCTTTATTCTCTTTTGATATAGTCCTAGGATCTAATGCCTTTAGTTACTACCATAGAACTTACCACTTGAAGCCTAAGTAGTTTCAGTTTCCATCAGGAGAAGGGGAGTTGTCTTATAAGGAACTCTCTATGCTGACCAACTCAGAGATCAAGAATAAGTATCCAAAACATTCACTGTTGGTTAACAAAAGTAGGAAAAGAAAAACAACAAATGATTCATGAGAAATCTCCTGGCATGTTTCTGACTTGGCCCTTTAGAAACAATTCTGCCTGAAACACAGACCCTGAAGTTGTCATCTTGCACACAATAGCAAAAACAATCCTTCTCTAGTTTATGGAAGGCCACCAATTTTCATCATCTTTTACAGTCCATCTTAATTGTAGATCATGTTTAATGACAGTTTAAAAATAAGTTATTCCCACTGACATCTTTATGACCTACTTAATATCACAGATCAGGAGTTTTATTGGGTTGCATTCAGGGTATTATACACAAACTTGGAAACCAAAAGGGGGAAAAATACCCCTATAAAGTTATGGATTGTGGCCTGGGAAAATGCTGATAATGGGCTTACAGGAGAATTGTTCCTGATTACATGGGTTACCCTGGGTTTTTATTTTTGCATCTGGATAGTAATTGCCATTTAACTGCAAAAGCTGAGTGTTGGATAAAGACTTCCCTTAAGGGGTAATTTAATTTTATAATAAAAATTAAAAAAAACATAAGACTCTGCCCAGGGTCAGTATTATGATAGGGCAAGGAATATTTGAAGAAATTCCCTCCCACCTCCAACAACAGTCACCTTCCCAGAGGCCTGCTGTACTGGATTTGGCTTGGATATTTGAAGATTTCATTTCTTAATACATTACAGAAATGAAAGGGATGGGGAGGAAGTATGTGAAAGGCTTGCTAATTAAATCAACAGTGCTACTTCACATGGTTGGAAAAATAGCAAGACAAAGAAGAAAGAAAGTTTCGAAAACACTTATTGGGTGGTTGGTTGGTTGATGTCCTTAATTCTTGAAGAGGGCCAAAATGACATCACCATGATAAAGTTTCAACGTGTATGACTGTGGCTGATCAGACCAATATAAGCGTGGAATTGTCTACCACAGATTGGGCACAGATAGTTCATGTAAGCATTTTGGGTGGTTACTCCAAATTTGCACATCCTACATTTCCTTTGGTCTGCTTCAATTCTGTGTTGTTCACAGAGCACAGCAACTCTTCTGATGTGAGTATGCCATGCTGAATGTTCCTGTGCCAGTATCCCATGTTGCACAATCAAATCCAAAGTTCTTGAGAGAGACATCGAGAAAGTCCTTGTATCGCTTCTTCTGACCACCATGTGATCACCTGCCCCATGTGAGTTCTCCACAAAATTGTCTTTTTGGCAAGCGTACTTTTTGCATTTTAACAATGTGACCAGCCCATCTGAGTTGGGCTCTCTGAAGCATAGTTTGAATGCTTGGCAGTTTAGTTCGAGATGTTATCTTTTGATTCATACGTAAATTGGATTTAAGTGAAGCAGAGTTGCATGAAGTCATCAGCCTCACTCTCTCCTCCAGAGTCATCATAGTCTAGTGGCAGGACAGAGTCAAGATGCCTGGCAATGGCTCAGGTTGCAGTGGATGACCTTGGCATCTTCAGTATCTAACCAAACTTTAAGCATTCCACATTGCCTGCTTCAGCTGCCTTCATGGCCTTTGGAACAAATTGTTCTTATCTACCCATTCCACCAGGGGAAGTCTTCACTTAAGGCAGATACCCCTCTAACTCACCAATGGGTTTGAGACCCCTTGGTTACCCTCAATCTCGTTTGACCCGTTTGCTGAAACAGTTTACCGGGGTGTGGCTGCTGCACATGCTGCAGCTTCTTGGAGCCACAGGTGAGAGCTGGGTGGAACAGGTGGACACCAAAGGTGGAAAGAGCACCTAAAAAGTTGGGCAGCCATCACACCAAAAGTACTGGTCTTCCTTGAATGCACCTTACACCTCTTACTGGGTGGTATGTACATGTGAATCTAGAGCTTGCTCCAAAGTCATGTTCTTTTGGGAGTTGGAAAGCAGCTGAGTCAGAATACCTGAGTTTCAATCCTGGCTAAATATATTTCAATTCAATTCAACCAATAGTCATTAAGTACTGATTCTTCAAGGCCATAGATACAAAGATAAAAGAGCATTGGCTCTAGAGTTACAAGTCTTGGGTTCAAATATCACTTTTGATGCTTCCTACCTATGTAGCCTTGGAAACATTATTTAATTTCCTTGGGCCTCAGTTTCCTCATCTGTAAAATTATAGACTTGGATGAGAAGTTCTTTAAAGTTCCCTCCAGTTCAGGAGTTATGATCCTATAAATAGTCCCTGACCTCTTGGAGCTTACATTATCTCTAGAATATAATGAATATCTTGAAACTTTCTACCTACAGTTCCTTGGCAAGTGAGTTTCCTTTTTTGAGACTTCATTTTCCTCCTAAATAAAGTGAAGAGCAGGGGGCGGAGCCAAGATGGCGGAGTGAAAGCAACGACTCACCTAAGCTCCTGGAAAAACTCCTCTGGATATATCTGGGGGGAGAGTCTGACCAGACTTTGGAGGTGTAGAATCCAGTGGGAGATGGACTTTGACAGATTCGGAGCCCAGGCTGGACTGGAAGGTCCACGGGAGGGATCTGTTCCGCGGGGGTAAGACCCCGGCGCACAGCGCAGCGCGGTCGGCGCGGCGCGGCAGGACGGAGGGGACCCGAGGGGCCCGAGAGTGGCGGGCGAGACCAGCGGAGCAGGAGATAAGCCAGGCCGAGCCAACGATATCAGCACAACAGCCTTTGAAATCTTCAGTCTAAAGACGGGACTTCAGTGGGTCACTACTTGAACATCCAGAAGCTGGGATGCCAGAGTGATCACTAAGTGCTCTCCCCTCCCCCCCGATGACCGTGAGGGAACCATAAAATTCTTCCCCAGATTGATCCTAGATCAGTGGGAGCAGCAGAAGGGGGCAGGTGGTCTCATAGCACCAGAGGCTGGAAAAGTGGCAAAGGGGGATTCTTCCTACTGTGGTGGAGGCGATCTGGAGGGACAGACGACCCAGGGCAGAGAAAAATTCGCACTGAGACCCAAGCAAGCCTCAGCCCGGGAGATGAGCCCCAGGAGGGGCGGGAACACGCATTAGCATCTAGGCGTGCCCCAGCCCTCCAGGGGAAAAGGGAAGACAATAGGGAAGCTGGGATCACCATCCCCGGACCTTGCCTTTGCCTCAGGCCAGCTGAGGAGATATCCTGAGACCAGACCACACCTCCCACACACCTATCAAGCTAACCCCAGGGTTGATTTGGGAAACAACAGCAACAACAACAACAACAAAAAAAAAAAAGCCTGCTTTTAGCCTAGACAAACATCAACTCAACTTAAAAGATCTGTATCTTCTGACTGAAAGAACCAAAAGCTACAACACTCAGCCAACATCATGAATCGGAAAAAGCAGACGAAAAGTGAAAAAACCATAGAATCTTTCTATGGGGATAAGGACCAAAACACAAACACCAAAGAGGTCAGAGCTGAGACTGTACTTCCATCTGAAACCTCAGATGGGACTATGAATTTCTCGCAAGCACAACTAGATTACCTGGAACGTCTGAAGAAGGATATAAAAGAAAAACTGGCCAATGATTTTAAAACTATAAAAAAAGAATTCACTGATGAGAACATCAATCTGAAAAAGAAAATTGAAGAAATGGAAAAGGAAGTTCAAAAATTAACTGGAGAGAATAATTCCCTAAAAGGAAGAGTTAATCAAACGGAAAAGGAAACTCAAAACCTAATAGGGAAAATTGATCAGATGGAAAAGGAAACCCAAAACCTAACTGGGAAAATTGGTCGAATGGAAAAAGAAGTACAAAAATTAAATGGAGAAAATAGCTCCTTAAAGGGAAAAATTGGCCAGATGGAAAAGGAGATGCGAAAGCTAACTGAAGAAAACAATACGATCAAGATTAGAATTGGACAAGTAGAAACTAATGACTCAATGAGGCAACAAGAATCAGTCAAACAAAATCTAAAGAATGAAAAGATAGAAGAAAATCTAAAATATTTAATTGGAAAAACAACTGACCTGGAAAATAGATCCAGGAGAGAAAATCTAAGAATTATTGGCCTGCCAGAAACCCATGATGAAGAAAAGAGTCTGGACAATATCTTCCAGGAAATCATCAAGGAAAACTGCCCAGAAGTACTAGACTCAGAGGGCAAAATAGCCATCGAAAGAATCCACCGTTCCCCACCGGAAAGGGATCCCAAATTCAAAACCCCAAGAAATATAGTTGCCAAATTCCAGAGCTATCAAGTGAAGGAGAAAATACTACAAGCAGCCAGAAAGAAACAATTTAAATATCAAGGTCACACAGTCAGGATCACACAGGACCTTGCAGCTTCTACATTAAAAGATCGAAAGAATTGGAACCCAATATTCCGTAAGGCAAAGGAGTTGGGACTCCAACCGAGGATCAACTACCCAGCAAAGTTCAGCATAACATTTCAGGCAAGGAGAAAGTCATTCAACGAAATAAGGGATTTCCAGAGCTTTCTGGCCAAACACCAGAACTCAATAGACAATTTGATCTTCAAATGCAGGTCTCCAGAGAATCATAAAAAGGTAAACAGAGGGGAAAAAACAAAAACAAAAACTTGCAACTCAATTAGGGCAATCTGTTTACCTCCCTGCAAGGGAAGATGATACCTGTTAATCTTGAGAACTGTGCAGCTATTATGATAAAAGGGATATATGTAGAGGGAACGGGCATAAAGTAAATGATGTGATGGCAAAAATATGATTTAAGTATGAGAAGGGAATGTAATAGGAGGTGTGGAAAGGGGGAAGCAGAAAATGGCAAATTATATCACAGGAAGAAGTACAAAACTACAGTAGAGGGAAGGAGGGGAGGGAGATGAGCATTGTTTGAGAGGTACTCTCATCTGATTTGTTCAAAGGAGGGAACAATAACCTTAAGCAGATAATCCTAACTAGCTCTATAGGTAGTAGGAGGGGAAGGGGGAAGAAAGGGGAGGGTGGCTAAAAGGGAGGAAAGAAGCAATAAGAGTAAAGGGGACTAAAAGGGAGGGGGGCTAAAAGAAGGAGGGGAAGGCTGCAGGAGGAGGGGGAGAAAAGTGAATACTATTGAGGAGGGGAAGGGAGACGGGAGAGTTAAAAGCACAAATGGTGGGAAAGAGGGTGGAGGGAAATACACAGATTGTAATCATAACTGTGAATGTGAATGGGATGAACTCTCCCATAAAACGGAGACGGATAGCAGAATGGATTAAAAGCCATAATCCAACAATATGCTGCTTACAAGAAACACATTTGAAACGGGGGGATACACATAGGATAAAGGTCAAAGGATGGAGCAGAATATATTGTGCTTCAGCTCATGTAAGAAAGGCAGGAGTAGCAATCCTAATCTCAGACAAAGCAAAAGCAGAAATAGATCTAATCAAAAGGGATAAGGATGGAAACTATATCCTACTAAAAGGCACCATAGACAATGAAGCAATATCATTACTAAACATGTATGCTCCAAGTGGTATAGCATCCAGATTCTTAGAGGAGAGGTTGGGGGAGTTGAAGGAAGAAATTGATAGCAAAACTATACTAGTGGGGGACCTCAACCTCCCCCTCTCTGAACTAGATAAATCCAACCTTAAAATAAACAAGAAAGAGGTTAAGGAGGTAAATAAAACTCTGGATAAGGTAGATATGATAGATCTTTGGAGAAAATTAAATGGGAATAGAAAGGAATATACCTTTTTCTCAGCGGTACATGGAACATTTACAAAAATTGACCATGTACTAGGACATAAAAATCTCACAATCCAGTGCAGAAAGGTAGAGATAATCAATGCATCCTTTTCAGATCATAATGCATTAAAAATTACATGTAATAAAAGGCCATGGAAAGAGAAACCAAAAATCAATTGGAAACTAAATAATCTAATTCTAAAGAAGGATTGGGTTAAAGAAGAAATCATAGAAACAATCAACAACTTCATTCAAGAGAATGACAATAGTGAGACAACGTACCAAAACTTATGGGACACTGCAAAAGCAGTTATTAGGGGAAGTTTTATATCTCTGAATGCTTACATAAATAAAATAGAGAAAGAGGAGATCAATGACTTAGGCTTGCAGTTAAAAAAGCTAGAAAAAGAACAAATTGAAAATCCCCAAGTAAATACCAAATTAGAAATACTGAAAACCAAAGAAGAGATTAATAAAATTGAAATAAAGAAAACTATTGAATTAATAAATAAAACCAATAGTTGGTTTTATGAAAAAACTAATAAAATTGATAAACCTTTGGTTAATCTGATCAAAAAAAAGAAAGAAGAAAACCAAATTACTAACATTAAAAATGAAAGGGGTGAACTCACCTCCAATGAGGAGGAAATTAAAACAATAATTAGAAACTACTTTGCCCAACTTTATGCCCACAAATTCGACAATCTAAACGAGATGGATGAATATTTTAAAAAATACAAATTGCCCAGATTAACAGAAGAGGAAGTTGAATACTTAAACAACCCCATCTCAGAAAAAGAAATTGAAAAAGCCATCAATGAACTCCCTAGGAAAAAATCTCCAGGGCCAGATGGATTCACAAGTGAATTCTATCAAACATTTAAAGAACAGTTAATTCCAATACTACATACACTATTCTTGAAAATTGGGGAAGAAGGAGTCCTCCCAAATTCTTTCTATGATACAAATATGGTTTTGATACCCAAACCAGGAAGAGACAAAACAGAGAAAGAAAATTATAGACCAATTTCCCTAATGAATATAGATGCAAAAATTTTAAATAAGATTCTAGCAAAACGAATACAGCATCTTATCACGAGATTAATACATTATGATCAGGTAGGATTCATACCAGGACTACAGGGCTGGTTCAATATTAGGAAAACTATTAGCATTATCGATCACATCAACAACAAAGCTAACAAAAACCACATGATTATCTCAATAGATGCAGAAAAAGCTTTTGACAAAATACAACATCCATTCCTACTAAAAACATTGGAGAATGTAGGAATAAAGGGAACTTTTCATAAAATAATAAGCAGTATCTATCTAAAACCTTCAGCAAGCATTATATGCAATGGGGATAAGCTAGATGCATTCCCAATAAGATCAGGGGTGAAACAAGGTTGTCCATTATCACCACTATTATTCAATATGGTACTAGAAATGTTAGCTGTAGCAATTAGACAAGATAAAGATATTCAAGGAATTAGAATAGCCAAAGAAGAAACTAAGTTATCACTCTTTGCAGATGATATGATGATTTACCTAGAGAATCCCAGAGATTCAAGTAAAAAATTACTTGAATTAATAAACAACTTTGGCAAAGTTGCAGGGTACAAAATAAACCCACACAAATCCTCTGCATTCCTATATATTAGCAACAAAGTTCAACAGCAAGAGATAGAAAGAGAAATCCCATTTAAAGTTAGGGTAGACAGTATAAAATACTTAGGAGTCTACCTGCCAAAACAAACCCAGGGACTATATGAACACAATTACAAGACACTTTTTGCACGAATAAAGTCAGATTTAAGTAAGTGGAAAAACATTAGTTGCTCATGGCTAGGCCGTGCTAATATAATAAAAATGACAATTCTACCCAAATTAATATACTTATTTAGTGCCATACCAATTAAACTATCAGACAATTACTTTCTAGAGCTGGATAAAATAATATCAAAATTCATTTGGAAAAACAAAAGGTCCAGAATATCAAAGGGACTAATGAAAAGAAATGCTTGGGAAGGTGGCCTAGCGCTACCAGATCTTAAACTGTACTTTAAAGCAGCAATTATCAAAACCACTTGGTATTGGCTAAGAAACAGAGAGGTAGACAAGTGGAATAGACTTGGCACTCAAGATGCAGTAGGCAAGGAATATAGCAACCTTCTGTTTGATAAACCCAAGGACCCCAGCTTCTGGGATAAGAACTCATTGTTTGACAAAAATTGCTGGGAAAACTGGATAACAGTGTGGCGGAAATTAGGCATAGACCCATACCTGACACCGTACACAAGAATAAAGTCCAAATGGGTACATGATTTAGGTATAAAGATTGATACCATGAATAAACTGGAGAAGCAAGGAATAGTGTATTTATCAGATCTATGGAGAAGGGAAGAATTCTTTACTAAAGGAGAGATAGAATGCATTATGAAATGCAAAATGGATAACTTTGAGTACATTAAACTGAGAAGTTTTTGCACAACCAAACCCAATGCAACCAAAATCCGGAGGGATGTAGTAAATTGGGAAAAAATTTTTACAGCTAAGCTCGGGGATAAAGGCCTCATTTCTAGAATATATAGAGAACTGACCCAAATGTATAATCATACAAGTCATTCCCCAATTGATAAATGGTCAAAGGATATGAACAGGCAATTTTCAGAGGAAGAGGTTAAGGCTATCTATAATCATATGAAAAAATGCTCTAAATCACTATTGGTTAGAGAGATGCAAATCAAAACAACTCTGAGGTACCACATCACACCTATAAGATTGGCAAACATGACAGAACAAGAAAATGATAAATGCTGGAGAGGATGTGGGAGAGTTGGAACACTAATTCATTGTTGGTGGAGCTGTGAGCGCATCCAACCATTCTGGAGAGCAATTTGGAACTATGCCCAAAGGGCTACAAAAATGTGCATACCCTTTGACCCAGCAATATCGCTACTAGGACTATATCCCCAAGAGGTCATAAAAATGGGAAAGGGTCCCACATGTACAAAAATATTTATAGCAGCACTCTATGTAGTTGCCAAAAACTGGAAGTCAAGGGGATGTCCATCAATTGGGGAATGGCTGAATAAATTATGGTATATGAATGTAATGGAGTACTATTGTGCCATAAGAAATGATGAACAAGAAGACTTCAGAGAGGCCTGGAAGGACTTATATGACCTGATGCTGAGTGAAAGGAGCAGAACCAGGAGAACTTTATGCACAGCAACAACCACAGTGTGTGAGAGTTTTTTCTGGTAGACTTAGATTTTTGTAATAACACAAGAACTTCTGAAAAAAAAAAAAAAATCCCAATGGTGGACCTCAAGGCAAAATGCCTTCCACACTCAGAGAGAGAAATATGGAAGTCACTCACATAATGTAGCAGATCATGTTTGTGTATGTGTATCTGTTTGTGTATCATGTTCTGATTTGTTATACGGATTCTTTCATTTATCTTAGTCTGACTACATAGCATGACTATAGTGAAAATATACTCAATAGGAAAGTATATGTAGAATCTATACAGAATTGTATGCAGTCGTGGGGAGGGAGGGAGGTAGTGGGGGGTGGGTGGGGAGGGATAAAATCGCAATTGTATGGCAGTGATTGTTAAACAATAAAAAAATTAAAAAATTAAAAATAAAAAAAAAATAAAAAAAAAATAAAGTGAAGAGCATCTTTGCCAGTTAAACCCTAAATGGGGTCACAAAGAGTTGGATGAGTAAAATGATTATACAACACCTCTAGAGCACAAAACCTCTTACATATGTTTGAGAACTTCCTGAATTTCATAGCACTTTGTTATAATGCTACCTGAAATCATAATAATTGTGAATTCTTTGAAGTTAGAAAGCATCAGAATTGTAAATACCTTTGGCAGAGTTGAGGAGCCACCATTCATTCACAACCTAGTGTGAATTTGTTCTTTGAGATTTCCATTTAACACCTTGCAGGAACTTGTATTGGGTGGATAGATTTTGTACCATGTAACACTTTATGGTGTGGGCACACCTCTATCCCATTTGACTGGAAAAAAATGATTACAGACTTTAAGGAAAAGAAAATAGCAGAACGAACATCAGTTCTGGATTCAGAGAATCTGAGTTCAAATCTCTTCTCTGGTACTTCCTAGTCAGGCAATAAGCATCTACCAAAAGCATCTACTAATGTTCCTATGTGTTAAGCACTTGGGACACAAAGAAAAGAAGAATAAACAATCTGCTTTCTAGGTTCCCAAAGTCTAACAGGAAAAACAATATGTAGATAACTATCTACAAGCAAGATATATACAGTTTAAATTGTTGTGTGACTAACCTCCTCACCTCAGTTTCCTCATGTATAAAATAAAGGGGTTGGCCTAGATGACCTCTGCCATCCCTTCTATATCTAGTGCTATGATTTTTGATAATAAGTGTTCTCAAAAAAGTTGAAGTCACCTGTCATGAGAAATCAGGAGCAGGAGTAGTCTAGTAAGGTCTACCAAACTCCTACCCTACCACTATATCCTGGTCTTATTGGATACCTAGCCAACCTCTTCTCTGAAAAGTCTAAAGATAAAAACCTTGCCTTAGCTCAGTAAGGTGGTAGTTTTGGCACAAGGTAGATAAAATGAGGTAAGAGGAATAGGAGAGATGATAGGATCTAATAGTAACTCCTCTACTTTTCATTTAAAATGCTTCACAACCTACATCCAACTTACTTTTCCTGACATTTCACATGATTCCCTCTTGTACATTTAACATCCCAGGAAAACTAGCCTATTTATTGTACAGTACTGAAATCCCTGCCTCCATATTTAGATCATAACTGTGCATAAAATGTTCCCTTTCTTCATTTCTGCCTCTTAGAATACTTAGCTCCCTATTCTGGCACTGTCTTCTAGAATTGATACTGCCTGCCTCTCCCCCCCAAATATAAGACTTCGTGCCAACTTTGCATATCATTTTAGCAACTTATCTTTATACACTCCTTATAGAATGAGTTCCTTGAGGACAGGCATTGTTTTTCATTTTGTCTCTCTATTCCCAGCAATTAGCTCAGTGTGTTTAGTAATAAGTCACTTAATACACCTTAATAAATGCCTTTTGGATTTGATTGAATTGAATCATACTGAAATTTAAAGCAAGGAGAAGGACAAAGGAAGGGAAAAAGAGAAATAAAGGGAAATAAGAAAGAGGAGAGGAGATTTAATGTCTCTTTGTGAGTCTGAGTTTCAAATGCCCTGCGTCCTAAGAACCTGGATTATCTCCCCCAAAACCCTTTTCAAAAGACCCCCTAAGCTGAAATGAATAAAGGTAATGGGGTGGGATGCTGAGTTCATTTTAGAGTTACAAATTGCCCACTGAGGCAAAAAGGTCTAATGGGATATTTAATTGAAAAAGAGATTCCAGGCTACTAGCAGCCCCTGCCCTTGGACAGACTGAGTAAGAGAGAAGCTTTTTTAAAAAGACAGGCCTTTAAGAAGTGGTAGCTCAAAGGTTTTCCAAAGCCCCATAGGGAGGAACCAATTAGATCAGAGCTTACAAGTGGAGGAGACTGGCTGACAGTTGACCTGAGGAGATTAAATTGACAGCTATTAATTATTCACTTTAAAATGTGTGCATATAGATGTCAAACTAGATGCTGTACACTTAGCCTAGGTCTTTATTGAATATTTTCAGGGATGTACATGTTGTTCAAGAGAAAGGAAGGCGTGACGGAAGAAATACTAAACTCAAAGTCAAGAAAATCCTGGTCCAAATCCAGTCTCTCTCATCAATTATTGTTTTTGACCACAGTAAACTTACTTATCCTTTTTGTAACTCATATAATTTTTAAATATAAAATGGTACAAATTCAAAGAACACTTGATTTGAAGTCAGATGGCCTCTGTTCTTTTCTACCTTTGTGATCTTCAGGAAGTCACTTAACCTATGTGGTCATCAGTTTTCCCATTTGTGAAATGAGTAAGTTGGGATGCATGGCATCAATGATTCCTTCTAGTGCTAAATTTGTAATCCTATAATATCTACTAAGTTATACAGGGTCAAGATTGGTGAAAGGAATTCCCAGACTGCATACTGGTTAAGGCACATCATTCAATTATTCTCCTGTGTTACTAGGGTGATCAAATTTTCAGTGGAAAGAGACCTTAGAGTTTATCTAATCCATCTTCTCATTGTACATGTAAGTAAACTAAAACCCAGAGGAATAATTTAAGAAGTGTCTTGCTGAGGTCAAACATGTAGAAAGAAACTGACATGAGTTTCAAGTCCAGGTCTTATTCTAAATCCAGGGCTAACTGAAGTCAGAAGACCTAGAATCAAGTCAAGATAGCTTATTAGCTCTATAACTTGCATTGAACCCCTGAGCCTTAATTAGGTAGTTTCCCCCATAAAATGAGAAAAGCGACCCTTTCTGTAACTCTTTCATTGAATTCTTATGGGGATCCCTTGTAGTGGAATATGCAAAATGATTGTAAACTAAAAGAGCTGAAAGACAATGATTTGTCCTGATATTTCATTTGTATAAATTAGAGAAGGAAACTACCTCTTTGAGTTGTTTAATGGATGGAATGCTGAGCCTGGAGACTCCAAATCTAGCCTCAGACACTTAATAGCTGTGTGATCTCAAAGTCATTTAATCTTTTTTTGCCTCAGTTTTATCAACTGTAAAATTGGAATAACAATGGCACCTACCTCTCAGGGTTCTTGTGAGAATCAAAAGAGATAATAACTGTTGAGCTTTAAACAAAGTACCTGACATATAGTAGGGCCTTAATAAATATTTGTTTCCTTCCCTTTCACTATCTTGGTTGCCCCACTCCAGACATTCCAACTATCAGTCTCCTTCCAAAAATATGGCCAGAACTGAACACAATAATGTAGACTTGGACTGACTAGCTCAGAGGTAAAACAAACACAGAAATAACCAAAAACACAAAACAAATAAATACAATGCTCAGAAAACTCAGTATCCTAGCATTGCAGTCTTTCTACCATCAAACTAGTTTTTCCCTTGTGACTAGTGGCTATTTTCTTTCTTGTAGGAGATGTGGAACTATTAAGAGACTTAGCGATGATTTATTCCAAATTTTATCCTCACCACAACTACTTGTGTGACTTGGAAGAGATCTGTTTCCTCCACAGTGAAATAAAAATAAAAAGATCAAACTAAATGACCTCTTAGATCCCCTTCAGTTCCAAATTCATAATCCCATGATCCGTCATTTTTTAATGCCTTTATTTTGTTTATGGAGGAGAAATGCAATTTCATGGATATATTGATGAACTTGAAGTCAGGAAGACCCAGTTCAAATCTTACCTCTGAACACTTACTATGTGTCTGTCAATAAGTCACTTAATATTTCTGTGCCTTAGGTAACTTTAAGATTTTATCCACTAAATTAGGCGAAAGGTACTGGACCCATTCTGAAATAGACACATAGGTCTACATATAGATAGCTTGTTATCTGTGTTGGTGATTCGAGTCCCCACACCATGAAATCACAGATTCTTCACATATTGATTGTTATATTTAACTTTGATTCAGAAAACATTTCCCAGAAAAAAAAAATTTTCAAACAAATTCCCTACCCACACACCCCAAAGTAGATAAAGCCAACTGAGTGATCATTACTACTAATTCGGTTTGACCATCTTCCTTTTGAATTCATAATTTATTCTAAAAAGAGGATAGATGTGTCCTCTTTAGTAATATGACCCTAGCATAGTTTATAATTTGCCTGAATGTATTCCTTTATGTCTCTATGGTAAGCTGGTATATTATTCTTCAGTGACTGTTTTTAATGCTACATCATTTCATATAATTCTTTCCATATTTCTTTGCATTCTCCACATCTGGCTTTTCCTTACAGTGCAAAAGCAATCGATGACATGTCAATTTGTTCCACCATTTATCACTGTAAATATCTTTTGTTTTGAACGTTTTTGTTCTTACACATATCTCCACCATGGTTGTGTATGTAAAAATGGATCTTTACTTGTCATTAATTAAGCCCTGTGAGTAAGAGACACAATAGTTGAATCACTGTATGTAGGTAGGTAAATCAGTCCTCTTCCATAAATCTGTATCATGTTAGAGAATCTTAAAATAATTTCATTTCTGTACCAGTAAATTAGTTTAGCTATCTAAACATAGGCCTCACAACATCATTTCATTCATTTTTTTAAGCTTTTCTTCCTATTTTATGGCTGTGAAGTGATATCTGTATTAGTGATTTGGAAGATTTCTTTTTTCCTCAGATAGCTATTGATGATCTGATTTGATGTCTGTTCTTTTGTCCCTTGGTAGCCATTATGTACCAGGGGAATGGCATTTAATATTATAGATTGTCTCCAATAGATTTCTGATATCCAAATTTTTCAGAGTTAGTTAACATTTTTTTTTCCTAATCAATGCATTTTGCTTTAATTTGAGGCATGTGGATTTCATTTTATGGAAAGAACTTAAATTCCATAAAATAAAACTATCTTGCATTTCTAATTTTTCTAAGTTTAATCAAAATTTCTTCCCTTAACCACAATTCTGGAATTCATACTCTTTATATTCATAATCATTATATCCATTTAGAATTAACTGTGTATTGTAGGATTTTGGTCTAAATCTCTTTTACCAATATGCCCTGCCCCCGTTTTGTTTCTCATTTGCCCAATATGATATTGGGATGGCGGAAAAAGAATGCCTTTTCAGGAAGTTTGTGCTTTTGTATTTACTGAATACTCAGTTACTGTTACATTTGGATCCTGGGATCACAGATTAAAGCTGGAAGGTACCTTAGAAGACAGCTGGTCCAATTTCTTCATTTTCTAGGTGAGGAAACTGAGATTGAGAAAGTCACATAAGTAGCAGTCAATTAGACGGGGGATTCAAACCCAGAGGACCAGAAGAATGGACTATATTGGCCTCTGAAATCATCTTTAAGAGACTAATGTTAACCGCTACTCCCATTGGTTAGCTCTTCCTTTAGTTCTGTGAAAGCTGGGGGAGAATTTTATTTGCAGAAGTAGTACATGAAGTCCCAGACTTGTTGCATTTTATTATTTTAATTGCAATCTCCCTTTTTTCTCGTTATCTTGGTTATGTTAATAATGTAGAAAAAAGCTAATGATTTTGTTTGTCTATTTTTAATGTTGTTGCTTTTTGGAATTCATTAGTAACTAATTATTTTTGCTGATTTTGTAGATTTTTGTAAAAAAGTAAATCATCATATTAGCTGAGTATAAAAATATATTTGACTCATCTTTTCCAAAGCTTAGTGGGGATGATAAACATCCCTGCTTCTCCAATGTGTTTATATATGTGTGTATAAAAATGAATGTGTGTGTCTGAGAGTGTGTGTGTGTGCATGACACTTTGATCATATGATAATAAGACAAGACTCATTAGAAAAGACCCTGATATTAGGAAAGATTGAAGGCAAAGGGAGAAGGACAAAAGAAGATGAAATGACTAGATAGTTTCTTGGAAACAAAGAACATGAACTCGGACAGACTTGAAGAGGTAGAGTAGGATAGAAAGGCCTAGAATGCTAGCATCATGGGGTCATGAACAGTTGAACAGAACTGAATGTCTGGAGAAGAAGTGTGCATGTGTAGGTATGTATATATCCTCATATACATAAAAGACTATTTGATAGAGAACCCGAATGGGGCAGGTCAGAAGAAGTGATACAAGGACACTCTCAAGGTCTCTCTCAAGAACTTTGGATTTGACTGTGCAACATGGGAGACACTGGCACAGGACCACTCAGCATGATGTGCCCACATCAGAAAGGGTGCTGTGCTCTATGAGCAAAGCAGGATTGAAATAGCACAAAAGAAATGTAGGATGTGCAAATTTGGAGTAACCACCCCAAATATGCCCTATCTGTGGTAGGGCATTCCAAGCTTGTATTGATCTGATCAGCCACAGACACATTGAAACTTCACTTTATTATAGTGATGTCATTTTTCTCCTCTTTGAGAATGAAGGAAAACCACCAACATTTAATGCATATATGTGTGGGATATATGTGTGCACACATACATATATGTATGCATGTATATGTATATATGGGTAAATACACATGCACACACATATATGCATATATACACATATGTGTGTGTATATATATGTGTGTGTGTGTATAAAACACAATAACTATCCTTGCCTCTACTACCTGGAGTCCTTGCCACATTACATTTAACACTTTAACCATTCTTAAGGGTTCTGTGGAATCCTTAAGAAAGTTGGTAATGTCTATGCTTTCTGCTGTTAGCTCCAATTCCCACCAATTATGTTCCCCCAATTGTAACGGTCCTCTGAATCCCATTTCCATTTAGCCATTAAAGAGTTAGATTCACTTTTACAAAGCATATTTGCCTCAAATTTGTAATAGAAACAAAATAAATAAACACCTCTGCCTCCAAAAGTGGGGACATGATCCTCCCTCTCCTTAGCTCTGTATCTTGGCAGGAATAGATATCAGAAAGGTAGGTTAACTCAGTTCCTGTATGGCACAGTCCCATTATTTTCCCAGTCCAAAATTTTCCTTGGCCTGAAGCTCCAGACACACTGGTTTCTCAAGTTTCCCCACTAGGTTGGCTGACTACATATAAGGACCAGAATCCTGGCTCCAAAGTCACCTTGGAATTGCAATTTCCTGTGGCTAGAATGGAAAAGGACTAATTAAACAGCCCAAAACAAAACCCCAAGTTTATTTCTCAGGGCTACAGAGGAAAGGGGAAGTAAACATTCCCCTTTTACTAAGTCAGTTCTTGGTGCCCATGATGCAGCAGATAAAGAACACCTTCATTTCTTTGGACACTACAGGAAAGAGAGACTGTTCCTGTGCTGTAGAGTTAGAAGACACAGACAGCTCTGGCTACAAAGTCATTCAAAAGAAGCTTCTTCCACCTATATGGCAGATGAATGTAGAATATCTTCTTGTGGAAGTGGTTCCTCCATTTTACGTGAGCCGCACATGTTCCCAAAACCCTGTTACACACAATTATATACAAAAGCTTTTTTTTGGTGGAGTGGGGTTAGGGAGTCAACAAGAAAGAAATTCTGTGATAGCACCCATAGGAAACAGTATATTATTTTACTGTCTCTGTTTGTCTCTCTTTCTATCACTGTCTCCATCTTTCTGTCTGTGTGTGTCTCTCCCCGTATGTGTGCGTGTGTGTATGTGTATGTGTCTGTGTCTGTCTGTGGATAGATAGATAGATAGATAGATAGATAGATAGATAGATAGATAGATAGATGGATGGATGGATGGATGGATGGATGGATGGATGGATGGATGGATGGATGGATGGATGGATGGGTGGGTGGATGGATGGATGGATGGATGGATGGATGGATGGATGGATGGATAGTTTTGCACTTGCTTTATTTTGTGCGTTTCCTAATGTTTCCTAATGATTTGATGAGAATGCAGGCTTAAATGTAATCTTATACTCAGGCATCTTACTAGAAAAAGCAATGCCCTCCTTTTGTAGAGTAGGAGACTAAATTTCAAATAGAGTATATGACTTGCCCAAGGTGACCCAGGCAGTTACAAGCAAAGCTGAAGTTTGGACTTCTATACTTTTACTCCAAATGTATCCTTTCCATTAAGTCACTCTCCTTAACTTAACCTCATTCTCCACATACACTTTTCTAGTCTTCTTACACCTTACTCACCACTATGTAATTTGCAATTTGGTGACATTGGCCATTGCCCTTATTGGAATGCTGTCCCTCCTCATCTCTTCTTATTGGCTTCCCTAGCTTCCTTCAAGTGTCTGGTAAATTCCTACCTACTGACAGAATACTTTTGTCATTCTCTTTAATTCTATTTCCTTTTCTCTAGTGATTATCTCCAATTTAGGCTGTATACAGATGGTTTCTACATAGTTGTTTGCCTCCCCCAAAAGTTTCTTGAGGCCAGGGCTTGTGATTGCATTTCTTTGAGTCCACAGGGCACAGTGTATGGCATATAGTAACTTTTTAATACATGCTTGTTGATGGGCACATTAGATAGTGAACACAAAATGTCTGAGAATTTTATCATTCTATATAAATGTGAACCACCACTACTAACAACACACAAGCTGCTTGAGGGCAGGTGCTGTTTCATTTCCATCTTTTCCTTCACACAGTACAGTGTCTGGCACATAGTAGGTGGTTAATAAATGCTTAGTAATCTTAGTGATTGATTGGTAAAATATCACTGTCATTATCTCCTTGAAAAAAATGACTACCTTTTGCCTTATTTTGCATCACCAATACATAGCAAAGAGACTGGCACATAGTAGGCATTTAATAAATATTTACTGATTGATGATTGATTTGATGGGATTGTATTTTGAAAGTAAGGATGATAGCTTTTTTCCTCATTCTTTTCATGGTACTATATGGATTTTACATTTCTGAGAAATTCACTGAAGTACAAAATTATTTTCCAACAAAATATTATAGACACTAAATTGTTTTGTCTAAAATTATATAAATATGTGAAGGATCCAAGATTTTGTGATTGTTTGGAACTCATAGTGATGGGTTTCCCTCCAACAATGAAGATGATAACCCAGTCAGTGACTTAATAAATATATCCCAGGGACTTCCTTAAAGGCCCTTAGAGGTAAGTGAGTGACTCACCTTGGGTCATATAATTCTTTTATCGCAGAGGTGGAATTTTAATCCAGCCTTAGCTAACTGTAAGCCCAATGTTCTATCCACTACACCACACTGCCACCGTTTGACAAAAGCTGCCCAACAAAAAACAGGGATTCTAAAAATACCTCACGTTAGCAAACTTCCTTCCCCTGCCCTGAAAACAACAGCTTGTGTGAGCAGGAAAACATCACAAACATTTTACCAACATGTTGCTGTTGAAATTTCTGTTTCCCTCATGATTTGCCTAACTCACGTTTGGCAGCATGGTATAGCCCATATGTACTTCAAGAGCAGATGCAGGAAGCAGCTTCAGAGGGAAAGGTGCTCCTTGTTTCTCTGAATTGCAGATCCCTTCAGAGCCAGGTGGTTTTCAGTCTGTGTGCCATGGCCCACCATTGTTTCTTACTAAACGTAGTGCTCTGCCCATGTGGATGACTTAGCACCAAACTGGAGTCTTAAGTTAGACTATAACTTTATGTCTTTCACTTTGGGTGATAAAATGAAATGATAGATGAAGCCTTATTGATCACATAGATTTTACTGAAAAAAGTAAAAACAAAAACCCAAAGTGAGATCCAGACCTATAGAGTAATGGCTCCAAAGCTATTCCAATAGTGAGGAATTTCAAACACAAATTCTTATTTCTCTAAACTCAACAAATCTTACTGCTACTCCCCCTGTTGCCTCCCAATTGACTTCATCACCTCCAGTATCCTCCCACTCTGATCCATCCTGCACCAAGCCACCAAAAAAAAAATGGTCCTAGTGTATATTTCTGACTATGACACTCCCCACTTCAAAAAGCTTCCATGGCTTCATATTGCCTCTAGAAAAGAAGGCAAACTCATCTATACAGCATTTAAAGTCTTTGACAATCTCCTGTACCAACTCACCTTTTCAGGTTTCTCAGAAATTACTCACCTTCACTACATGGGCTAGCCATTATGTCTTACTCACCGTCCCTAATACAAAACTTTATGGGTCTCACCTCCAGTCCTTTGCCCAGTGTAGCTCACATAGTTTACCTCTTATTCCTGAAATATTTCACTCCAATAACTTAGGATCCTACATGAGACCTTTCCTGACACCTCTCATTGACTGTTGACTTCCCCCAACAATCACTCTCTATTTGTTCATGTATCTGTTGATTTGATGTGCATGTAAATACTACAAGTATATATGTATATATATATATATATATATATATATATATATATATATACACTCTTGTATATATATATATGTGTGTGTGTGTGTGAGTGTATATATACGTGAGTGCACATATGTATATACATGTATGTATGTGTGTATATAGACATAGCTACATACATACATACATACATACATACATACATACATATATCAGCTAGGTGATGCAGTGGATAGAGTGACAGATCTGGAGTCAGGAAAACCTGAGTTCAAAGTCAGACACTTACTAGCCATGTAACCTTGCACAAGTTACTTAACTCTCCTTGCTTCAGTTTCCTCATCTGTAAAATGAGCTGGAGAAGGAAATGGCAAACCATTCAAGCACCTTTACCAAGAAAAATCCAAAGGGAGTCACAAGGAATCAGACATGACTGAAACAACTGAACAGCAACAGTGATGACCAAAAAAAAAAGATTTTATTAAATGTAATAACTTTAAGTGAATTCCTCAATCAGGCATCTTCATATGGTGGAAAGATCAGTGGACTTAGACTCAGAAGACATAAATTCATTATTCCTCCTTTGACACGTAGTACCACTGGAATGTCATACCATCTCCCTGTGCCTCAATTTTCTTATCATTAAAATGAAAGGGTTGGACACGATGATATCTGAGGTCCCTTCCTGTTATAGATCTGTGATTGTAAGAAATCACATATTGTAAAATTACATAGAGTCAGCCCAGCTCAACTTTCAAGAGCCAGCCTCTGAACACTTCCTAGATTATCAATGACCTCCTCACAGCATCATTCCCAAATGTGCTCAGGGTACCAAAGGTATGTTTACCTATTAATGAATTTATACGTGGATTCTCAAATCTCTTACAGTCAGTACACAGCCTCAAAAGAGTCTCTGGTCCCAAAGGTAGGAAATATCACTTTTTGGAATCCAGTTTAATATGCTTATTGTTGCTAAACCAAGATGAGAGGTCTGTAAAGGACTCAGTACATAATTACAATACATACATCAGTTATCACCATCAGTGAAGGTTGAGTAATTTCATTAGCATGAGAAACTCCCTGTTCAGGCATCCTGGGCCAGCAGGATTATCTTAGATAACTACCTACCTAAGGTTCAGAAATGGCACATGCCCTGCTAAGGGTCATACATCTAGTACCAGAAGCAAAACTGAAACCCAAATCTTCTTTACAGAGACATCTAGGTGATGCAGTGAGCAAAGAGCTGAGCCTGGAATCAGGAAGATCTAAGTTCAAATCTGGCCTTAGACACTGACTAGCTGTGTGACCCTGATCAAGTGACTTAACCTACTCTATTTCAGTTTCCCCATCTGAAAAATAAGGATAATAGTAAGACCCACCTCCCAGGATTGCTATGAGAATCAAATGAGATAACATATTAAAGTGCTTAATATAGCACTTAGAATGTGGTGAGTGATTAATAAATACTTGTTTCTTTCTTCCAAAACCTCCCAGTACTATATCTACTGCACTGGGGATTCTTAAATATTTGAACAATTAATTTCAATATAATTAGGTTTTTTTTTGTAATACTATGTGATTATTGTATGTTTTTAAATATTATTTTGAGAGGAGGTCCTTTGGCTTTTCTAGATGATCCAAGAGATCCATCACACACACACACACACACACAAACACACACACACACACTATCCCTTTGATGATGATGGTGGTGATGACAATGGTGATGATGATGGTAGTGGTGACCATTTTGATGGTGATGAAGGACAAAATGATAATGGTGATAGAATTGAAGGTTATAGTGATAGAATGAGAGTGATGATGACAATGATGACGAAGGTGATGATGACAACTATGGAGGAAGAGGAGGAGGAGGCAGAGAAGAAGAAGGAGGAGGAGGAAGAAGAAGAAGAAGAAGAAGAAGAAGAAGAAGAAGAAGAAGAAGAAGGAGAAGGAGAAAGAGAAGGTGGACAGGTGCTTCTCCTCTTCCCACCTATTCAGCTTTCTTCTCAGTGTTGTCCTCCTAAATGAAATTGTAAGCTCCTTGACAGTAGGGACTGTCTTTCCTTTTTGTATTTTTATCCCCAACACTTATCACAGCGAATAGAACATAGAAGGTGCTTAGTAAATTCACTGACTGACTGGCAGGAAGAACAAGAACAGGAGGAAGAGATGAAAGAAGTAGAAGAGAAGATCATACTTAATTAGTTCAATTTACATGTTGCTTAATAATAATTTTCCTTCTGTAGCATCTGAAGGCTCTTAAAGAACTTTTCTCACAAGAATCCTAGGTAGAAGGTGTGGGTATTATTATACTCATTTTGACAAAATTGTAAACTGAGTCTTTGAGAAGAAGTGACTTCCCTAAGACTGCAAACCTCATAAGTGTCAGGAATCCTAATTTCTTGTCCAAGTCAAGAACTTTCCCACAATGCTACACTGTCTCATATGTAAATAATAGGTAAGAGCTTAGGCAATAGCTTAACTTTATGAACTGAATAATCAGTTTAATGGAAGAAAAGTAAATACCAGAGAAAATCACTCTTATTCTTTCAGTCTTTACTTGCATACTTCCCAGCTCTTTAAAAATGAACTCCTTCCCAGGAAGGAGAGAGCTATTTGAGGAAAATCTTCACACTACAAGTAGTCATCTCGTATTTACAGAAATCTGCCAACTGTATATGTTTTTTTAAAGTCATTTAAAATCTATTGTTATTTAAATCATTACTCCTCAGATTCATGATTTCTGCCTAGTGATGGCAAATACGTTTACCGTGGTAAGGTTGAGGGGGAAAAATCATGACTTGCTGATCAACTATACATTGGTGAACTTCTCTGCACTTAGGATCATAGTATCACAAATATAGAGCTGGACAGATTCTCAGAGGTGTTCTAGTCCACAGCCCTCTCACTTTTCAAAGAAGGAAACTGAGACTTGGAGACTTGCCTAAAGTCAAACATGTAATAAGGAGCAGAGATGCAATTTGAATCAGAGTTCCCTGACTCCAGATTTTTTTTTAATTTTTCCACTGTTCATTGGTCCTCAGATGGCTGCCACACAGTCTTCCCTTGGGTCCATAATTCATAGATTCCTACAACTACAAGGATTTCACAAGTGATTCTACCCAACTTTAACTTCCGTCCCATGCGTCTAATTATACAGGTGAGTAAACCTGCCATCTAAATAGTCCAATAGAGTGATGAACTTTAGTTAGGAAACCCGAATGCAAATCCTGTTTCCAATATTTACTTGACTGGGTGATCCTGGGCAAATCATTTCATCTCTGTCTCAATTTCCTCATCTAGAAAATGGGAATAGTAATAGCATCGACTTCAAGGGCTGTTTTGTGGATCAATATGAAAACATATGTTGGGTGCTTTTCAAATCGTCATGCCCTCTAGAAACACTAGCTGTGATTCTTAACCTTTCTGGCTTGATGAGATTCACCTAGCTATGATAACTTTAGAGAATCCAGGGTCAACTTCATTCCACAGTGAAGCAGCAATGTAAGTTTAGAGATTCCGATACTCCTTGCCACTGTATGATTCCTATGAGAAGGCAGTGATGATGAGTGATGCTAATAATAATGTAACATCGCAGGTTCCTATACTTAGAGTTGGAAGCAATCTCAGAGGTGAACTAGTTCAATTATCTCCTTTCTTCAAAGAAGAAAATTAAGCTCAGATTAAAATAATACTGATGATGTTATCGTTACAATGTGATAATACAACAATAACAATAACTGGCATCTTATAGTGTTTTAAGATTTACAAAGCACTTTATAGACTTTAATTAATTTAAACCTCACAATGACCCTGGGAGGTAAGTGCAAATATTGTCCCCATTTTACAGCTAAGCTTGAAAGAATTTAAATGAGTTACCCAGGGTCACACAGCTAGTAAGTGTATGAGACTGTATTTAAATCAGTTCTTCCTGACTCTGAGTTCTTTCCTCTATATACTGTGCCATCTAACGTCCTCTATCAATCACCCACTTATTAAGTAGCATATCCAATATTCAAAACTGAAACCTTTAATTCAAAATCTAGGACTCTTCCCCCTGGAGGACCCAGCTGTATTATCACTACCACCACCACCACCACCACCACCACCACCACCACCACCACCACCACCACTACCATCATCATCATCATCATCATCATCATCATCATCATCATCAATTACTACTGCTACTACAGTTGCAGTTGCAAAAATTATTAACATAATAATAAAAAATAATACAATATTGCTATATTATTATTTCTCACATAGAAATTATATGAGAGCAAAGTATGTTGTACAAGACTAAAAGAAGCTAAGTAGCCTGAATTCTTTTGAAATCTCTTCCCTGAACATCTGGGTGAGTGTCCTTCAATTGAGCGTTGGTGCATGAGGGGCTAAATTGGAAATAAAATGAACTTACTCCAAGAGCTTTTTGAGGAAGTTTTTTGTACTTCCACAAAGCATAACTGGCATGTCAATATCAGGGCTGACATGAAATATGGGTGGTTGGAAAAATTTAACCAGAGGCCAATTGCTGGCAATGTAAAGCATAGCCATGCATATCGAAGTCAGTGAAATACATCTATATTGTTCATGTACATCTACATCTGTTTATATAGATTTCTGTCACTGCCTTGTACACAGTAAATAAAGCTTATAGGGATATAAAAACCATGCACTTTGGAAATATCAAACACACCCATAGTATTCCAGTTGACAGGAAGCCATTAAAGCGTCTTTGTGAATACATGATAAAGAGGAGACAGACTGTGAACATCTGGGTGAGAAGATGATTTCTGAGGACAGGATGTTGATTTCTGGACCATGGATTAAAATATAGAAAGGATGGCTGTTTGATCAGGGATGGAACATATCTAGCAAGGACTTTTAAAGAATATATTTGCCTGGAGTCCTTCAAATCTAATCAAATGGGCTTTGAACAGAAATGGAAGAGCAGTGAGGAAAGTATTTATGCTTGCCCACTAAGCTAGATTGTATAGAGAATAATGTCAATGAGTGAAAAAAGAATAACAGTAATGAAACAGTAAAATTCATGTAAAGAATGCAAGAAACTATCTAGAAATAAAACCCAAATCAGCAGATGCTGAAATAAAAAAAATGCACATTACTGAAGATGAGAGGACAACGAAAACAACAAACATCAAAGTGTATTAAATATTGTAATGCAAGGAGGCAGATTTGACCTCATAGGTATCACTGAAAATTGGTGGGATGTGCCCTAAGAATAACATGGTAATAGAAGTGTAAATCTTACTTAAAAGGAGCAAGGTGGGGGGAGAGGGTGAGGAAGATGATTTTGATTGGGGTGAGGGAGAGGAGTAAGACGTGTTTATGTGAGAAAACACAGAAATGAGAAGGGAGGTACAGCTGGTGAAAAGAAATCATATTACAATGAGAATGAGCTGAATTTTGTCAGATTTAGTTTCAAATCTTGCTTCTGACACTGATTTCTAACTATAATAGACTTGTAAATTCCACCTGTAAATTGTATTATAAAAATGTAAATAAAATACATTCCACCTGTACATAGACTTAGTTCAGTCCATCTCCACTCCAGTTCATCCTCTACTCAGCTGTCATACTGATCTTTGTACAGCACAAATCTGACCACGTCAACCCTCCTTCCCTCACTTAATAAACTCTAGTGGCTTCTTACTATGTACAGGATCAAATATAAAATCCTTTACTTGGCTTTTAAAGAATTTTATAACCTGGCCTCTTCCTACACTTTACTCTTCGCCCACCCTTCAACATTCTTTCTGATCCTTAGGCGCTGGCCATCTTTGCCTTATTTTTTGATGGAGTGACAGTCCAAATTAACCCATTCTCTGTACTTTAGACTCTTAAAGAGTTGCCTCAAATGCCTACAGGTTGACTAAACTGCCCATTCAAGGCACCACTGCCCAAAGTCAAAGCAACAATGTATTTCAGAAGTAGAGTTTGAACCTAGTTCTTTCTGACTCTGTCCTCTCTCCTGACCTTATTGCACCCTATTATACATGTGCATTTTAGAAATCCCAACTGTCCATTTTTTTCACATGCCATCTCCAGCTAATAATGTGAGCTCATTGAGGGTCAAGGACATTTTTTTTCTTTTAACTTTCTTTTCCATTCTTTATTTATTCATTATCTATTTGTCCATTTATTTGTTTGTATGTTTAGCACAGTGCCTGATACAGAGTGTTTAACCAATACAGAGTATTTCTGAGATTTCTTCTAGCTCTATGATCCTGCAATGAAGGGAGAACAACCATGATGAATACTCTGTGTAGAAAAAAGGACACGGATGAACTGTGTTGAAAGCAACACACACCTGCCAAAGTGGTTTAATACACTAGTAATTGCACTTTCCCTTATTAACTATATACTGAAGGTCTCCAAAAAAAAGAGAAATAAAACAATTTTTATACAGATGTATGACAGAACTAGCAACCAATTTAGACTTTGAAAACACATGTACAGAAAATGGACACAAAGACAACACCTTCTAAAACAAGCCTTTTCTTATTATTCTTCTTCCTTCTACTATAGACACTCTTTTCCTAAAATGCCTTTTATTTAAGTACTTTGTATTGTTTTCTATTTATTGCATTTATTTTATATACAAACACACATGCATATATATATACTTGTGTGTACGTGTAGAAACATACTCATTTCTTCCTCCATTAATAAATAATCTCTTTAGCAGTAGATATTATTCCATTCTTTTTCTTTCTATTTCCAATGCATGGCATGTAGTATGCCTGTCACATCAACGTATGTTGAATGATTTTTGATGGTTTGGTTGATAGGAAATGGAGCATGAACCTCAACATTTTGTATGGATTTGGAAGAACTGCTTTAGAAGTACTGAAGCTCAGATTGAGTAGAATTTAGTGAGGAAAATTAGGGACAAAGACATTTCCCTTGAGCTGTATTGGGGAAAGAACGAGGATCAGCAAAAGGACAGAAACTTTGCCTCCAGAGGAATGGGTCGATGAGGACTGATGCTCCAGAAAAGGCAGGACGGCTGGAATATCATTTTGCTTGTGTTCTCTCTGATAAAGAGAATAACCTTTAAAATGGAAAGAATAGGCAGACTAGCATGGAATGCAGACCAGCGGGGAGCACAGAGCAGCAGGGACAGGACCCAGAACAGGATTCAGGGTGTCACTGGCGGCGGTTCCCAGATTCTTCAACCCACAAATACCACAAACAGCTTCAAAGATCAGTGGGAGGGCTCCTCCACTCAGGAGAGAGGTACATGGTCTGGACCTCTGCCAGCAGGCACTGCAGCTGCAGCTGCCATTTTTGGAGCCCTCCACCTAGAGACTCTGGAGGAATTAAAGGGGTGATAGAATATCAGCCTGGAGAGGCAGCCCTGGGAGACCTCCATGTATAGCCACTGGGGGAATTGAGCCACTGATCTGATTCTCAGCCCTGAACTCCACCCAGGGGTGAGGAGGAGCACTGGCCTTGGAGCTGGTGGAGGATCTGGAGAAGGAATTCAATTTCAGATACTGAGCAGAAAAGTTTTTGGCTGCTCCCAGATCAGTGTGCAGATCAGAAGAGAAGTACACACCTCTCCCTTGATTGTGCCACATTGGAGGAACTGAGAACTTATGGTCCCCAGAATATATCCTCCTCTCAACAAAGATTTCAAAAGTCAAGTAACTGGTTGGGAAAACGTCCAAAAAAGGGGGGAAAAAATAAGACTGTAGAAAGTTACTTTCTTGGCGAACAGGTATTTTCTCTCATCTTTTTGGATGAGGAAGAACAAAGCATAACATCACAGGAAGTCAAGATTTCTGAGTCCAAAACCCCCAAAATAAATATGCAATGGTCTCAGGCCATGGAAGAGCTCAAAAAGGATTTTGCAAATCAAGTAAGACAGGTGGAGGAAAAATTGGGAAGAGAAATGAGAGAGATGCAAGAAAATCATGAAAAGCTAGGGAAAGGTTTGCTAAAGGAGACCCAAGAAGATGCTGAAGAAAGTAAGACCTTTAAAAATAGGCTAACTCAATTGGCAAAAGAGGATCAAAAAGCCAGAGGAGAAGAATGCTTTAAAAAGCAAAATTAGCCAAATGAAAAAGATTCAAAAGCTCACTGAAGAAAATAGTTCCTTGAAAATTAGAATGGAACAGATGGAAGCTAATGACTTTATGAGAAACCAAGAAATTACAAAACAAAATGAAAAGAATGTAAAAGTAGAAGATAATGTGAAATATCTCATTGGAAAAATAACTGAACTGGAAAATAAATCCAGGAGAGACCATTTAAAAATTATAGGACTGCCTGAAAGCCATGATCAAAAAAAGAGCTTAGACATCATTTTTCATGAAATTATCAAGGAAAACTGCCTTGGTATTCTAGAACCAGAGGGCAAAATAAATATTGAAAGAATCCACAGATCACCACCTGAAAGAGATCCAAAAAGAGAAACTCCTAGGGTTATGGTAGTCAAATTCCAGAAATTCCAGGTCAAGGAGAAAATACTGCAAGCAGCCAGAAAGAAACAGTTGAAGTATTGTGGAATTACAATCAGGATAACACAGGATCTGACAGGTTCCATATTAAAAGGGATTGAAGGACTTGGAATATGATATTCCAGAAGTCAAAGGAACTGGGATTAAAACCAAGAAACACCTACCCAGCATAATTGAGTATAATACTTTAGGGGAAAAAATGGAATTTCAATGACATAGAGGACTTCCAGGTATTCTTGTTGAAAAGACTAGAGCTGAATGGAAAATCTGAGTTTCAAACACAAGAATCAAGAGAAGCACGTAAAGGTAAACAGGAAAGAAAAAACAAAAAGGACTTTCCAAAGTTGAACTGTTTACATTCCTACATGGAAAGATAATATTTGGAACTCTTGAGACTTTTTTCAGTACTTGGGTAGTTAAAGGGATTACACACACACACACACACACACACACACACACACACACAGAGAGAGAACACAAGGTGAGTTGAAAAAGAAGGGATGATACCTAAAAAAGTAAAATAAATTTGAAAGGTGAGAGAGGAATATACTGGGAGTTGATAGGGAGAAATAGAATGGGGTACATTATCATGCATCAAGGAGGCAAGAAAACGTTTCTTCAGTGGAGGAGAAAAGAGAGGATGTGAGGGGGAAAAGGGGAAGCTTACTTTTTTCACATTTGGCTTGAGAGAATAACATGCTCACTCATTTTGGTATGAAAGTATACCTTGCACTACAGAATGGTATGGGAGAAAAGGATAAGTAGAGTGAGGGGGATGATAAAAGGGGGGCAAATGGGAGGAGAGAGTAATCAGAAGTAAACACTTTTTGGGAGGGACAAGGTCAAAAGAGAGAATAGAGGGCAGAATCGGATGGAGGGAAATATAGCTAGTCTTACACAACATGACTATTATGGAAGTCTTTTGCACTTATACAATCTATATTGAATTGCCTGCCTTCTCAGTGGGGATGGGTGGGGAGAGAGGAAGGAAGAGAAGTTGGAATTCAAAGTATTAGGAATGATAATTGAGAATTATTTTTGCATGCAATGGGGAAATAAGAAATACAGGTAATGGGGTATGGAAACTTCTCTTGCCCTACAAGAAAAGAGAGAAGAGGGGGATAAGGGAAGGGAAGGGTGTGATAGAAGGGAGGGCATATTAAGGGAAGAGGTCATCAGAATGCAAGGTGTTATTGAGTGGGGGGAGGGGAGAGAAGAGGAGAAAATTTTGGAACTCCTAATTTTGCAGAAATGAATATTGAAAACTAAAAATAAATAAATAAATATTAAAAGTAAAAAAAACATAAAATGGAAAGAACAGAAAGTTGAACTACAGGATAAGTAGTGAGACAGATTCAAGTCTTCAAGTCCAAACCAAATAAAAGTCACGATAATGAAGGAACTGGAAGATTCAATTTCTCGATAATTATTTTTGCTCTATAATTATTATTGTTGCTGCTGCTGCTGGTGTTTTCAAACAGATAAGATGGAGGATTGTGCAAACTATAATCCACTTCGCTTTCATTCCTGGCAAAATTCTCGAACAGGGGATCTGCGAAATATGGACGTGTATGTTTTACATGTACCACACAAACTACAGAGAGAGAAAGAGGGATGAATCTGAGGAAAGCACCTGAGATTTAACAGTTGAGAGATCTCTGGTAACATTGGAGGAAACAGTTTCAATTGATGGTGGCACTGAGTTGTGTGATCAGAAGGGGCTAAAAAGTGAGTGAAAAATGAAGAGGTAGATGGCATAAATGTAAGAGAAGGTTGTATTAAGTGAGACATGGTACCCCCAACTAGGCATGCAATAATCCTACTGTGCCTTTACCTGGTCAGAGCACACACTGGAGTATTTTGTTTATATCTGTGTACCAAAGTTGAGGAGGGACATTGAAATGAAGTAGGACAACCAGGATGGCGAAGGATCCCAAAGACATGTTCTAAGAGGGTCATGTGGAAAAATGATCAAACTTGTCCTACTCTACTTGGCCCCAGAGGCAGAATCAGGAGCACTGAGGGAAAGTTGCAAAGAAATATACCTTTAAGTTAGAGGCAAGGAAAACTTCCTAATACCAAGAACTATGGGAAAAGTAAAAATGGTTACCTTGGAAAGCAATGACTTATCCTTTGAGGAAGGTCTTCAAGCAAATGCCAGGTTTAACCCTTGCTGGGAATATTATTGATAGGCTAGACTAATTAGCCTTTTAGATCCCTTCTAATTGAATTACTGGCATTGTAGAAAAGAACACTGGCTCAGGAATTAGGCTGGATTCAAATCCTTCCTCAGACGCTTATTCCCTGTGTGACTCTGAGTAAATCACAATTTCCTTGGCCTTCAGTTTGCCGTCACCAATCTAACTGACCTTTGTTGTGGGCTGGACTCCAATGAATGTGGAGGAGAGAGTAAGGTTAATGACTTTGCACAGCAATCTCACTCAAATCTAACTCACAGGCAAGCCCAGACATTGTGCTTGTGACATCAATGATCCTCGTTGAGAATGAAGGACAAACAACAACAACTTCTTCTGTCAAATCCAGTTAGACATGGTCTCTGAAGTCTCTTCTTGCTCTAGAACTATTTGGATATGATGAACCACTGCTTGTGTGCTCTAAACTCTTAGTTCATCCTCAAATTAAAAGTTCAGTTAACTCGTCTTATCTCAATGCATCAAAATACTGTAATAATAAATATTTTATATATTAATTTCATTAAAATATTTCAGTTTTATATCGCCTTTTAAAACAGAAATGATTGCTATTTACATTCATTCTGAGCCAATCAGACCTCAAACAATGACCAAGTAGGGGATAGGCCTGGGACCTATTATTGGCCAAACAATGAGAGTGGTTTGGAGGTTAAAACTAATCTTTAAGAGAAAAGGGGGAAAAGGTTTTATAGATTAAAAAGTTACATTCCCTTTGAGCAAAGGAGCCACAAGTAAGTGAGTGATAGCAAATGTGGACAGAAAGAAAGAAAAGAAAAAAGAAAGAGAGAGAAGAAAGGAAGGAAGGAAGAAAGGAAGGAAGGAAGAAAAAAGAAAGGAAAAAAGAAAGAGAGAGAAAGAAAAAAAGAAGGAAGGAAAGAAGGAAGGAAAAAAGGAAAGGATGGAAGGAAGGAAGGGAGGGAGGGAGGGAGGAAGCCATTTCCACTTTGGTCCCCAGTGGGCAGCTCCTTTTCTATTTACAGTGGTTGCTGTTTGTCATTCTCAAAGAAGACCATGGCATCAGGAAGGTGATGCTATGACATGCAAGTGAATTCGATATAAATGAGAGATAATAGGGCCCTGATTAGCTCAGAATGAATGTAAATAGCAATTATTTCTGTTTGACCAGAAAATCTGAAGGTCTTTCCCTCCAAGATGTATTTTTTTTTAAAAAAAGAGATCATTCTTTCCTTCATTTCTTGTTAAGCCTCAATCACTGAATAGGTTTAACCTCGGTCAAACTGAGATCTGTTAAGGACCTTGACTTGAAAAGGCCAAGGATCCACATTGCATCTTGGCCCATCTCCAGTTGTCCTGATCTATATCTGGCCACTGCACCCAGATGGCTCCAGAGGTGAATGTGAAGCTGATGACTTTGCAAAGCCCTCCCTCACATAAATTCAATTCAGCTGCATGTCATGGCATTACCTTCTTTAAGTCATGGTCCTTTTTGAGAATGAAGGACAAACAACAGCCTTTAATTTTTTTCTTCTCCCAGCAAACCAACACTTGCAATCCAGAATAAAAAAAAGTAGTTCAGTAAAACAAATCAACAAAGTCTGATGGTGTATAAAATATCCCATGCCTATAATTCCTCTCTCTGCAATAAAGGAGGGACATTTTCCCATCTCTTTTTCAAGAATATACTTCATTACAATTTACAGCATTCAGTTTCATTTCTTTTCTTTCTTTTTTGAATTTCTAATTACATTACTGGAGTCATTATAATTTTTTCTCTAGTTCTTCTTACTTTACTTAGCATCAGCTTGCATAAGTCTTGCCATGCTTCTATGAATTTCTTATATTCATCATCATTCACAGCACAGTAATAGCCCATTACATTCCTAGAATATAACGTATTTCATCCATTCCCCAATCAATGAGCAACTAGTTAGTTTTCAGTTTTGACTTTGTTTTTTGCTATCACAAAAAGTGAATATCTCTCATGTAGAGATCATTTTAAGGTTTAAAAACTGCTTCACTTGTCTCTAGAAGTAATATTTATATGAGTATGGCCCCACCAAAAGACAGCTTTCAGGTTTGCCATTGTTATAGTTTGATTCTTTAGAATTATGTTGTTTTGTCCATAGGAGTATTCCATCCAGTGATGAATGAATGGACGGATGTGAAGACATTTGTTAAGTGTGTAGTTAGCTCTCAACACTGTTTAAGTTCTACATATAGAGACAGATAGAAACAGACACTCCTGTTCTCAAATAATTTAATTGATCAAGGCAATACATTATAAAGCTCACTTCCTGAGCAGATGAAGGCTCACAGGTACAGAGATGAAGTGGATGGCAAGACCCAAAGTATTCTTAGAGAACATTGGTAGTTTGTAGGACAGTTCTTGAGGGTCAGGAGGGCATAACCGCAAGACATATCATAAAGAATGTTGTCTTTCATTTTAGCCAACTGTAGGCAGAAGGTTGTATTCCATGACTCCTAGTTTATCCTAGTGGTATGAATAACATGTTACTAATACCTCCCCTAGTTATGAGATGCTTCCAAGAGTTTCTATGACTAGAAAGTCAGTCCATGGCAACCCTGTGCAGAGTCAAACTGGTCCTTAGACAACAGCTCTGTAGGTTGTTAGTGAATACTAAAGCTTGATTGTACCTTTCAGGCATTGGATTTTGCTGCTGTTGACTTGAAGAATGCAGTGAGGTTATGGAGGAAGAGTCCAGTAGAAAATATCAAAATACGCAAAGATATGTTGTCATACTCTCTGATCTCTCTGAGGTGTATACCCTCTATAATATCCATCAATTTAGCCATAACACAAAGAGATATTGTCATATTAAAGCCTGTGTGACTGCTTGGCACCAAGCCACCCTAACTACTACCTATCCTTAAGAAATAGTCAGGGCACAAAATGTCTGTTTTTCTCTCTTTTACTATAAGCAGAAATGCTACCTCACTGGATTTAGATCTATTGATTAGTCTCCTCTGGCCAGGTCTTGTTTGCTTTCTTTTATTTCTTCATACACTGTGTTTAATACAGTAATTGGAAAACCCAACTAAAAGTGTTAGACTTTAACAACGTGTTAAACAGGCACTCAACATGTACCTAGGGTGAGTTGAAATTCAAGCCAGAAGAATGGTAAAGAATGTTGATGTGAAGTAAAATTCTTGAAGGCTGGAGAGGGGCAAGAGAAAGAGAACAATCACTTATTAAACACCTACTATGTTCCAGGTACATGCTTTACAAATATTATCTCATTTGATCTTTTAAGCAGTTTATAAATATCATCTTATTTGATCTTGGTGTCTCTTCCAAAGAAGAGACACTGCCAATAATGCTCCTATGATACCTCTCTAGAGATCCTGGTAAATTTTGATTTCAACTGTTTTCTGACAATATAGACTAATTTTTTTAACTCACTGAATCTCTGAGTTTGAGGGGGATCTAAGTGTTCCCATTAGACCAACCTATACCTGAGCAGTAATCTAGAACATCTAGAACATCTCTCATCATGGCTCACTAAACCTATATGCTTCAAGATATTCAGTGAGGGGAACGTTTCTATCCCCATTTTGCCATTAAACATAGAGGGATGATGATGAGTGATGGAGTTAGGTTGCACTGAATAAAGTCTTACTTAAAATTTGTGAAAAGAGAAGGAAATACTCCTGCTCTTTGGAGAGAGAGCTCTTGATATCATTGGTAAGTTAGCCTGACTTAGTGGATAGGAAGGCCTGAGTTCAAATCTGGCCTCAGATGCTAGCTGTGCAAATATGAGCAAATCACTTAACCCCCATTTGCCTCAGTTTCCTCATCTGTAAAATGAGCTGGAAAAGGAAATGGCAAACTACTCCAGTATCTTTGCCAAGAAAACCCCAAAAGAAGTCACAGAGTCAGACACAACTGCAAATGACTGAACAATGATAGCAAGTAGATATAATGTTGGATCCAAAGTCTGGAAGGTCTAGATTCAAATCATACCTCTACCTCAAAATGGTTCTATGATCCATTCAATATCAGTTCAGTTCTCTTAACTTTACTTACATGGAAAATGGGGATAGAATTATCTACATCATAGAGTAGATGTGGGATTCCAATGACATATATAATTGTCATTTTTTAAAATTTTTGCATTTCACTTATTGGATACCTCTAGTAAACTTTCTTGAGGTCTCACTATTCCCTGAATGTGCAAGAAATAAAGTGTCTGTGTTTTCCCCTCTACTGCCCATCCTCAACCTCCATCTAGCCACCACTGAATTAATCTATGCTCAGTCCTGAGCAGACCTGTATTCAGAATGTTAAAGGCCTGGAGGGACATGGAGTGGAATGGGAAATTATTCTTCCTTCCATCCTTGCCAGCTAGCTGTATTTACAGCAATGACATCTCAGCCTGATTTACAGAGCTAGTTCTAGGAGGAGAGATGTAGCAGGAAACTCTATTAGTAAAGGGGTCAGAACAAAGGTCTTAAAGTTAACATAAGAACCTAGATGTTATTTCAAAGGAAGAGGAGAAACCCAGTTAGGTTATCAGAATGGATGTGGATGTGCGTGTACCTGGGTGCTTGCAAGGGAGGATGGCAATGAAATATCGGAATGGTCTCTACTTTATGTCAGCACATAAAAAGTAAATCAGCGAACACATTTTGAACTATGAAACCATTTAAGATCCCAGATCACCACCTGAATACACAGATAGAGGAGGGAAATGAAGAAAGGTAAATTTATTATTCTTTTTTAAGGCCTGCAAAGCCTTAAATTCAAAGTTGCCTCTTTCCTGGGTGACAGCCATAATGGTCCATGTCATAACTAGTCTCTCAGGGATGTCTGGAACAGACAAAAACGGAGGCAGATTCATTCTTCCTCCTTTGGTCCAGTAAGAAACCATACTGGTCCAAAGTGTTGACTGCCTGACCTTGACAGGCTCAATTATAGTGGGCAATGCTTTGGAAAGAACTCTGGACTGGCCATTAAGAACTGAGTTCAAATCCAGACTGACCCTTACCTGCATCATATTGGGCATGTTATTTTGGATCTCTGGGCCTCAGTTTTTTCGTCACTAGAAGGAAGAGGGTAGATTAGATAACATTGAAAAATTCTTTCCTGAATTTATGATTCTAATTTAAATTACTTTAAATTTTGTAAAACAGCACAAAGTATTTTTAGGCAACTAGGTGGTGCAGTGGATGGATAACTAGTCCTGGAGTCAGAATAAACTGAGTTTAAAGGGATATTTACAATCTGCGGGACCATAGGCAAGTCACTTCTGTTTTTCTCAGTTTCCTCACATGTAAAATGAGCTGGAGGAGAAAATGCCAAACCACTACCCTACTTTTGGCAGAAGCACCACACATGGGGTCACAGAGAGTTGTATATGAATGAAATTATCCAACAACATCAACATCAAATGTTATATTATCTCATTTGAATTTCACAGCAACTAGTGAGATCTGTAATATACCTCTCCGGTATCCTCATCCTTGTTTTACAAATGAAGAAACTCTACTGCTGGGTTTCTTCACCTATTCTATGTCATGGACCATCTAGGCATTCTAGTGAAGCCTATGGATCCCATTTTCAAATGTATTAAATGTAGAGGATTACAAAAGAAATTATAAAGGATCACAAAAGAAATCACAAAAGAAATTATTTGCAATGAAATGAATTTTTAAAAACTATTTACATTAAAATAGTTATAAAAATATTTTTTTTAGTTCATGGACAACTTCTCCCCTCCAAATAAAGGGTCAATAGACACCACTTTGTCCTCTCACTCCTGCCTCAAAGTTTCCCAGAACTTAGCTTAAATTTTACTGACTCTATGAGGTCTTCCTCAGTCTGAAACTCACATTTTCCTCCATGTACTCTGTATATATCTTGTACATACCTAGTCTTTTACACATCATCTTCCCTATTGCAAAGTATGCTCCTTGAAACCAGAGCAGGGATTTTGTGTTTTGTTTTAAGATTTCTTTGTAACCTCAGATTTGCTGATCCATAGTAAGCACTTAATAAATCACTCTGAACTTAACTTAAAGTGACTTGCTCATGGTCATACTGCTCAAAAGAAATAAAGACAGGATTTGAACTCAATCCTGCATGACTCCAACTTCAGCAACTTTATCTGCCATGTTACACTGTCTTCTTTTAGATATCTGGCAGGATCTAGAGCTGAAAGCGACCTTAGAACTCATCTATTCCAATCCCATAATCTTATAGAAGGGGAAGAAGACTTACTCAAGGTCATACAGTCTTAAGCAGTAAACTAGAAAACCAGATTCCCTAATGCCAACTACAGTTTTTAGTGACCATATAATCTCCCTTGTAGACAGCCTTAGGTATCAGGATGGCATTGTCTCCCAATCCTCAAAGCTAGATGTCATCACCGTGGGAGATAGACAAGTAACTTTGGGTGATGACAGAGAAGTCTCTCCAGATTTGTAAAAGGGATCTGGCATCATCAGTGAAGGCCTCAAGCAAAATTATAAAGGAAACAAAGATAGTCTCCATGTTCCCAGCCTCTCATTTCTAAGCTCTTTCACCCCTGAGCCCTGCTTTGACATAGGCCTTCATCCTTCTTCATGCTTGCAATTACCTTGGTCTAACCCAGTCCTAGACCCAGAGTATGTCAGGCCTGGTAGAGAACATAAAGCATAGTTAGAAAGGACCTAGGTATGAAGAATATCAGAGTTGAAAAGAACCTTTAAATAGAAGCTGGCAGAGATAGACGGACCCTAGTGACTGTCTTCCTCATTTTCAAGATGAAGCAGCCAAGGCCCAGAGTGATACAGGGACTAATTTATGGAGGCCACACAATGAATCTTTTGTAGGTTGGGTCCCAGTGCTCAGCTCAGAATAGATCTGCTGGGAGGCATTTATACCTTTCAGTTCAGCCATTTTTTCAGTCATGTACAGGTCTTCTTTACCCCATTTGGGGATTTCCTGGCAACAATACTGGAGTGGCTTACCATCTTCTTCTCCAACTCATTTTACAGATGAGGAACTGAGGCAAATACTTAAGTAACTTGACCAGAGTCATGCAACTAGTAAGTGCCTGAGGCCAGATTGGAACTGAGGAAGACGAGTTTTCCCGATTCTAAGCCCAGTACTCTATCTAGTGTACCACCTAGCCACTCATGTATGCCTTAATTTGCATTGGTTCTCTCTCCAAGTTGCCCTTGCTTTTGAAATCTTGGCTTTCATTGTGAAATGAGCACTTTGGTCCCTTTAAAGAAATTTGATACATAAATAGAGTAAATATTTCCACCCCCAAAATTATCTGCCTAAGTAAAAGATTATCATTATTATTTCTGATCATAAAGAGAATCATATAGTAATACAAAAAATATAGGAATAGAAGTCATAAAATTACTCCCACAAAGGATATTTAAGGACCAAATCATGTCATGGATTGGAAAGCCCTTTGTAAACAAATGTTCTGTAAGAAAGCAATTTATTTGTTTCAGGTCCTGTTCAAAAAACTCTCTCCACTATCACAGATCAGCACCAGTCCTACAATTTATGGTCTCAGGAAGTTGTCTGGGGTCAATTAGCCAGTATTTGTCAGAGGCAGGACTTGAACCCACATTTTTCTGAATTCTGAGGCCTTCTGTCTTTCCATTCTTCTAATGATTGATGCTATTGTGCCATCATTGCCCTTTGCAGTCATGGATAGGAAAGAAGAAGTGAAGTCCCCAAAGCCTGTGTGCAAATCTTGAAAAAAGCATATAGTTGAAAGTCATGCATCCCTGAGTATTGGCAAGGATTGAGATCCTGTGAGGGCAGATGAAAGAGAAAACAAGCATTACATTGAACAAATCATCTTCTGCCCATGTCAACAGTCAGATTAAATTCTCACTTGGAATGCAGAGTATCTTAATGAAGATCCCTTTGGTAATGCTTTGCAGATATGTACCTAATAAGTGCTTGTTAAATATAAATGAATTGAATGATGTGAGTTGGGAGGGGAAGAAGATAGAAGGGAATTACCTTAGTGAAATAACAGTAAATAATGAAGGGAAGCTACCTCCTGTAATCTCGTAAGAAGAGGGTCAACTGGAGTATGGGTGAATTGGTAAAGGAAGGGATTGAAATGGACTCTAAGAAGGAGGGGAGTCTTGATTCATCAGCAAGAGAGACAACCTGGTTTCCTATCCATGGAGGAAGTACACTCCAATGAGAAGAAAGAAATGTTCCATAATGGGAGCTTTGGGAGGTGAGGAAGCTTACGACTATAATCTGAAATGATTTGGTCTGGAGAGAGATCACTCCTTCTGAAAGAGTGTTATGCCTCCATGGACAGCTCCCTGCCTCAAGAGAAGGATAATCAGAACATCTGGGGGCAACTGGCATCCCCAAGGATGGGAAGGCATAGGCCCAGATAGAAGACTTTATGATAAATGAGAAAAGAAAATTATTTGGCGCAGGGCAGGAAACACAGGAAAATTGATACCATAGGACAACACTTCTCTCTATCTCCTAAAGGATAAAAAGTGAAGAACAACAAATCAGATAGGGAGGGAAGGGTGGGGTTTGGGGGCCATATCTATAAGACAATTACATAGAAACTATTTAGAATGAGACTCAAATCAGATGCCTTAGTCACTTGGGGAGTATACAAACTAAAGGAGGAATAAACAGGTATAAAGACCATATCTTAAAAAAAGGGAAGAAGTTTAATGAAGAGAATGAGGGGAATAAATTATTTTTTTAGATGTAAGTTTAGAAAATTAAAAACAAACAAAGTTGAAAGAGAGGAGAGACTAAGGGTTTTAGTTAACCACTTCACTGAAAGGGGAAAAAGAGGAATAAGTAGATAAATAGGGAAGAAGAAGAGAAAGGAAAGAAAAATCATGTGGATTTTTCTTCTGCTTGCTCATGCTGGACTCAATATTAAGATTAGATTTCAGACACATTAAGAAATGGAAAGATCGTGTGGCCTAAGGTTTAGTGCGTTAAACTTTCAATCTAACTTTCAGTTGGGAAATTCCCATGAGAATTCTATCTCAGAGACTTATTAGCTGTTTTGCCATGGAAGAGTCACTGAAACTCTCAGTGACCCAAGGAAATTCTCTGAGACCATAAGTTAAAGAACAGCTGTAAGTTTGCTTTAGAAGATAGCTCCCATCCTGAGGGTTCCCCAGATCAAAAAAAAAAGTCATGAAATAATACTCATGATACTTACCTCACAGGGTAATTGGAAGAGTTAAATAAAATGATGGATATAGGAACGGGAGGCAGAATGGTGACACAGGAAGAATGAGTTTGTATATATCTTGTATATGCTTATTTATGTGTATATTGTCTCTCCACTTTAGGATGTAAGTTCCTTAGAAGAAGGGATCATTTATTGTGTTTATTGTATATCTCCAGGGTTTAATACAGTGGCTAGCACATTAATCTATCCAATTATCAATAGATGGATTGATTGACTTGGAGTGTCATTAACACTAATAATTGAATATGTGAGGCTGAGAGTTTTGTCCAACTCTGCCTCACTTAAATTCAATTCGTGCTCAAGTCAAGAAGCCACCGTGCAATGACATTAGTCCTCTTCGAGAAATGAAGGACAAACAAAAACAATTCAATATGTGGTTCACTTCCTCAAATAATAAATCACTTACTCATTTATTGGACAAAGCACCAGCAGTTAACACTTCTAGAGGATCCAAAATCTATATAATTTTAGCACCCCACTTTCATTCTGCTGTTGTTACTATTGAAGGAGAAATTAAGGTCACACAGATAAGGGGAATTTTGTAGTTTGTTTTTTAATTTCATGAGGTAGCCTGGGGCCAAAGAATTCATACTCTAGTGGTCACCTTACTCGAGGGGATGACTCTCTCCTTAACACTGATCAAAGCTGGTCTTTTGCCAGAACTATACTCAAAGCCTATTCAAGTCCCACCTTAGACTTTGTTGGTATAGCTTCATCACTTTACAATCCAGTGAGTGTCACAATTATCCTTTTGATTTTGTCTTTCCCTCAGTAATTCCTTTGGCATGATAATAATTATTAAATTTGGTATTCACATCTTTACATCACTTTAAGGTCTGCAGAACTTTCCTTAAGACAATCCTGGAAATTTCATAATATGGCTCATGGAACCTCTCAGCCTCAATTTCAAATGGGGTGGATTGATAATCTTAAATGATATTTTAGCTGTTTTTCGCTTGATTGTCTCTGTCCAGTTTGAAAAGTAGGAACATTTGAAGTAAATGCAAGTCTGTGTATTCAGTCATCCCCCTAACAACAGTAAAAGAACAGTGCTGAACCAATAAAACATTTGATTGGGACAGGAATGAGTAATAAAGCATCAGAAAATAATACCGGCCATGATCTTGGATGGGTACAATGCCCATCTACTCTTTCCCTGCCCCAAAGTAATCCTGGGAAAGCCATTCCTCCAAAAGACCAGGTATAGCTAATCCCTCGTTCTACTTGCAGCTAGAATGAAGGATGGGAAAGCCCAATATGAACAGCCAGGCTGCTTTCAAATACTTCTGATAGTGTCCACAGCTCAAGAACTTGTCCTATGGCTTCAGGTTTCCAGTGAGTGTCCTCGTCTCAGGTAGCTCTTGCCCTTGATCACAGTCATTCCCATGCTCATAATCTAGTTACTGTAGTCCCCCTAATGTTCATAAACCCTGCTAGAAAGCGCTGATGGATGTGGAGGGAGGAGGGAGAATGGTAAGAGACTTCTCCCCCATAAGATTGGTTGGTTGTTGTTCTTCATTCTCGAAGAGCAAAATGACATCATTATGATAAAGTACAATGTGGCTCATCAGACCAATATGAACTTGGAAGGCTCTACCACAAGTCAGGCACAAATCGTCTACTTGAACCTTTATAGGGGAGATGGCTCTAATTTTTTTACATCTCATGTTCCTTTTGAGCTGCTGTCATTCTGCTTTGCTCATAAGGCACAAGGCTTTTCTTGATGTGGGTATGTCATGAAGGGCAGTCCTTTGCCAGTTTCTCTCATGTCACAATCTATTCTGAAGTTCTTCAGAGAGATCTTGAGAGTGTCCCTCAATTGCTTTTTCTAACCCCTAGGTGAATGCATGCCTTGCATGAATTCTTGGTAAAAAATAGTCTCTTAGGTAAGCATGCATTTGCCATTTGAATAAGGTGGCCAGTCCATTGAAGTTGGGCTTTCTACTGATACCTGCTGAATTATTTTGCAACAAGAGCTGCTCATCTTTCAGTTCTATGGGATTTTGTGTTGTCTATAAGCATGCATGCATTCCATGTACATGGGGCTAGTGGAATCATCTTAGTTTTAGATAATTTCATAGAGAAGATGGACCAGAGAATGACTGCCCTCCTCAGTCACCAATAGCCTTTATTCCTACTTTTATTCTACCTATTCTGTTTTTCTACATTTCATAGGATCATAGATTTATAGCTGAAAGGCTCTTTACAATTCATCAAGTCTCTCAATTTGGCAGATAAGAAAACTGAGGCATAGAGAAATGTCTCTTGCTCAAGGACACACAACTATAAAAACACGAGAGTTAGGATTTTAACCCAGGTCTTACTGACTCCACATCCATTCTGTCACTACACCAGGCTATCTCTCTATAACAGTGCCTGATAAGCTTTTGAAAGGGATGTTATTATACAAATGTGATTTGTGTAGTGCTGATGGTAATAGTAGAATCTTAATGAAGTTATCCACATATAAAATAGGAATTCAATATTATATTAATGAAATTTACCACGTGGAAAAATGGGAAAAATATTTCCTTGAGATATAGACATCTTCAGTCAAACAGACAGACAGAACCTTGCATTTCACCCTCCATCCCCTTGGCCCTAGATTCACCAATACCAAAATGTGAATGGGAATTTGTGGTGGAAAATAAAATATATTTTAAAACTATTAATCCAGGTGGAAAGGGGAAATCCTAGAAGAAATTTTTTAATACATAAAATAAAACTGTCTTCTAAAGGTCAAATATTTTTTCTCTCTTTGCTAAGCCTGTGGTTTTTGATTCCTCAGTGGACAACTAATTCACTTTCAGAATGCCCTTATACTTGTAAAATTCCTATCAAGAGACAAGAAAGACGTTTTCCATTTTTATTAGAATTAATGCCCTTCTCCAGTGAAAATGGCATGTCCAAAGCATTCCTAAATTGTTAAGACTAATGTTCACCTAGTGAACTAATCATATGGGACTTCAGAATTCATGATATAAGTATAGTTACGAGAAAAAATGCCAGATTTTCAGTCTTGGGTTCTAGGTGGCAAGTTTTGTGCCTTGAAGGTAGCTTCAAGCTCAACATTCCATATATATATCACTAAATAAAAGAAAGATCTGGAATGGTTAGAACAAGAGTGTCCTTTATTAATCAAGAATGCTGCCATGGGCTGAAAAGTCTCCATTGAGGAAAAAAAGCAATAAAAGGAGAGAAAAATGAGTCCTTTTAAAATAAAAAATCTAGACTGGGGATAAGGGAGGGAGCTTGTGAAAAATCAGTCACATGTCATCAAATTCTGGGGCATCATGTACATGTGTTAGAATACCTAGATTTAATAGACCTAGGTTGTAGTCTTGGTTCTGTTTCTTTGACCACCTACAAGGCACTTCTCCTTCCCGGGACTCAGTTTCCATAGCTGAAGAATGAGGAGGTTGGACTGGATGAACTCTAATGTTTTTTCCAGTGTTGAAGCTTATGATTCAATGGGATAATAAGCTCTTGTAGCTAACAGGGAAATTTCAGGATCATATAACTCAACCATTCCTGAGCAGGAATCTTTTACATCAATGAGGGGAGAATTCCAGTGAGGGGCAACCCTATCACTTCCTTTAGTAGTAGCTTATTCCAGTTTTGTCTAACTCTAATTGTTACCTTTTCCTTGACATCAAGCTAACTCTACGTCTTTGGAATTTCCATCTATTGTTTCTGGTACTAATCTCTAGGGTCACAAAGAATGCATCAAATTCTTCTTTTATGTAGTCTGGAAAGAGCTTCTCCTCCTCCTCTTTCTTCTTCTCCTCCTTTTTCTTCTCCTTTTCTTCCTGTCTGCTTATTTATCTTTCTCTCTGTCTCTCTTTCTGCTGGGTTCTTTCTCCCCCTTTCCCTTCCTGACACTGTCCCTTGCTTAATTTGAAATCTCAAGAAGGCAATACTGTAAATATCAAGTCCTCATGATGCCACTGGCATCTCCAATAAATTTCGGGGAGCCATTTTTCATACCATAAAGGTTGTGTCATGACGGCTGCCTTGCCTGATTGCCAGTTTAGAGTGTTTGCCAGGCAAGAAAGGAAAAGATAAATCTACAAAGATGCAGCCTCATTATCTAGGTGACATTTAAACCTAATTTATGCCCAGAATCTTACTACTTCTCTTGGTGTGGAATGGTATTGTTGGTTGTCTAAGCCAGAGCCACTACCGCAGCTATGTCAAAAGTATTGAAATAAATTGATCTTACTTGAGTTGTCTGTGCATTTTTATTGCCTATTTATCAATATGAATGAAGTATAATACATATTGAATTACTTACATATCCCCAGAATAGGGCAGGCAGGTGGGAGAGTGGGGACGAAGGGCCATGTCTACTGCAACTTTTAAGAAAGGATTGCTTTCAGCAGAAATGAAAATGGCCCTGGATCAAATATTAGACCTGGGTCTTACTTGGCAGAGCAAATTCTCAGAAGGCTGAATGGAACAGGAAATAAAGAGTCCCAATCAGAGAGACTGAAGAGTTGACGTCATTGTCCAATTTTAGATACTTACTAGTTTTCTGATATCGGGGGAGTCTCTTTTCTGGGTCTCAGTTCTTTTTAAGAGTCATAACTTTTATTTTCCCTCCTTCAAAGAAAAATGGTCTGTAAACCGTAAGTACTAAAACAATGTAAATTATTCATATGGGCCAGAAGCTACCTAAGTTGCCATATTTTTCTTTTTCTCAAGTCCCTGAGAATCCTCTTTGATTGATACTGAAGCTTAGCTCATTCCTTTTACCTTGATTAACCCCTTTTTTCTCCACTTGTCCAAATGTTGCTCATCCTTTAAAGTCTAACCTGATCCCAGTTCCCCTCCACTTGGTTTACAGGGTCATCAAAGAATCAGTTTAGAGATGGGATGAATCTCAGAGCCTATCTCATCCAAGCTCCACATATTATAAATAATAAAATAGTCCAGAGAAGTCATAGGATCACAGACTGAGAGTTAGAAGAAACCTATGATGCTATCTATTCCTAGCACAATTTTACAGATAAGAAAATTAAGCCCAGGGAAGGCACAGATTCATAGATGTGGGAAAACAAGAAACTTCTCAGACCATTTAACCTCAACTCTTTATTTTGTAGATGAGACAATCAGGACCTAGAAGGTTAAGTGACTGGCCCCAGGTCATGCAGTCTGAGAGGTAGATTTAAACCAAGGTCACCTGAGTCCAGAGTCAATGCTCTTTCTATAGGGTCACACTTCATTTTGTCTTACATTATTTGCTGTGGTTTCATGTGTGTTAATTTTGACTCCTAATTAAATAGTATGGGCCAGATAGATGGCACAGTGGATAAAGTGCTGGGCCTGAAGTCAGGAAGACTCATGTTTTTCAGTTCAAATATGGCCTCAGATACTTACTAGCCATGTGATCCCTGACACGTCACTTCACCCTATTTACCTCTGTTTCCTCATCTGCAAAATGATTTGGAAAAGGAAATGGAAAACCACTTTAGTATCTTTACCAAGAAAACCCCAAATGGGGTAATAAAGAATAGGACATAACTCAAAAACAAATGAACGACAACAACTAAATGGCAAAATACTTGAGGATATTTGTCGCACAGACAAAGAGGCCGGAGTTAACCAACAGAGTTTGGGGAGCTGCTGGCTTGTTTGTTTGACTAGGATGTAGTGGACATGAAAGAGAAGGGATAAGAAGTGAAATAAATTAGCAAAATATGTTTAAATCAGATTGTAGCTGGCTTCACATGCTGGACTGCAGTTTTGTCTTTTCTTCTTGAGACAACAGTGAGCCACACAAGATTTTGTTTGAGCAGGAGAATATTCTTAGAAATATTCATTTGTCAGCTTTGTGGAAGACAAATTGGAGTGGGGGGGATAGGCTTGAATCAAGGAGGTCAATTAGGAGTCTTGTTACAGTGTTCAGGGGATAGCAGGTAGAGTGCAAGAAGAGAAGCCTCATCTTCCTGAGCTCAAATCTGACCTCAGACACTTACTAGCTGTGTGACCCTGGGCAGGTCACTTCAACCTGTTTGCCTCAGTTTCCTCATCTGTAAATGAATTGCAGGAAAAAATGGCAAACCAGTCCAGTATCTTTGTCAGAAAAACCCCCAAAAGGGATCACAAAGAGTTGGAGACAACTCAAAAATGACTGAGCAGCAAAAACTTTTCAATAAAGAGGTGCTGAAGACTCAAATGACATGTTTTGAGGCAGAGTTGATGAGACTTAATAAATTATTCATTTATGTGGGGTGTAAAGAAGTCTGAAAAGTCAAGGAAGACTTTTAAGTTACAAATCTTAATGACTTGAAGCCTCCCTCAATAGAAATAGGAAAGTCAGACCCTTGCAAAGATAAGGAGTTCTATATCACATGTATTGAGTTTGAGATGTCTGTGGAACATCCAGTTTGAAATGTTTCCTGATTCATAAGTATATGGGACTAGATGTCAAAAGACTCCTGGGCTAGATAAGAGTCAGCTACATAGATATGATATATGAATGAATGAGATTGTTAAGAGATTCCTTGTACAGAAAGAAGAAAATAGGTCATGTGATAGACCTTTGGGTGATACTGATGCTTAGTTAATAAAAAATAAATGAAGATCAGGAAAGGAGCATGAGAATGAGTGGAAAAACAGTGCTAAGTTCAACTCATTATCCTTCATAAGTAGGTGCTAAACGTAGTTATCTCTAGCTGCTAAAGGAATCAAGGCTCTAAATGTTGGTTTCTTAACACAGTATAATAATAACAATAATAATAAAGAATGCACATGAAACTGCAAATATGCTTATTTTATTTCATAAATTAAAAATAAAATAAATTTTAAAAAGTAAATTTTGATTACTTCTGGTAGAATCTTGATCTCACTCTACATATAACTTTGCTTAAGGCTGAGGGACCATGCATTTCACATACATTACAAGCTTTGGAAGGAGGACAAAGGTTTTAAACATGCCCTAATCAGGTCATGTGGCATAGGGACAGTGACAGACTGATGAGAGAATAAAAAAACAAAGACTTAGAATGTTTAAAGTCATGGGGAAACTATCCTTAAGAGACTAGTTAAGGGCAGAAAACTAGCTGGAAAGAGAAAAGTTAGACTATGCCTGAGGCACACAGATTCAAAACTGGCAAGGAGGGAAATTAGAGAAAGCTCATACTTATTAAGCAAGTCACCAGACTGTGAGGCCAGGGAGGGTATGGCATGAGGGACACAAGAGAAGGAAGACCTAGATCAGCACAAACAATAGCGCTGTTTGGAGGTTACCAAAGACCATATTAGGGAAAGATCTGTGTGACCTAAGTGCAGTGATTCCCATAGACCCGATGGACAATTTGAGGGGGTTTGTATTTGCAATGGAGAGCTTAGAAAGGGAATCCAGCCAGGAGAAATTAATTAAAATAGCATGTCATTAAGTATGTGTGTGTGTGCATATATACATATATACATATACATCATATATACATATTATATATACATATATAATATACTTATGTGTGTATAAATGTATATGTGTATGTACATATGTATGTATGTATGTATGCATGCATATGTGTATGTGTATTTAAATGTGATCCAAGGCCAGGGAACAGTGAAGTTGTACATAATTACATTGGGAGGATAAAGGGAACTTGTGATTTAATGAGGGAAATGTGGAATGGCAATTTGGAAGGGCAGAAGAACACAGGAATGAGAATACCTAGGAAAGCCCATTGGGGTATTTTGGAGACAGAACAGGGGAAAGTAAAAATCGGGAAATTGCATAGTGAACTAATCTAGCAAATACTGAAAATTACTCCAACAATGACTTATTTATAGAATATTGGTTGGTTGTTGTCCTTTGTTCTCAAAGAGGACCAAAATGATATCACTATGATAAAGTGATGTTTCAGTGTGTCCAACAGTAGCTAATCAGACCAATACGACCTTGAAATGCTCTACCAAAGACTGGGCAAAGATAGTCCATGTGAATATTTAGGGTGGGTACTCCAAATCTGCTGTCTCAATTCTGCTTTCCTCAGAGAGCACAGCACCTTTACTGATGTGGGCATGTCATGCTTAGCAGTCCTGTGCCAGTGTCTCCCTTGTTGCACAGTGAAATCCAAAGTTCTTGAGAAAGATTTTGAGAGTGTCCTTGTATTGCTTCTTCTGACCACCATGTGATCACCTGTCCCATGTGAGTCCTCCGTAAAAGTCTTCTTGGCAAGCATACATTTTGCATTTAAACAACATGGTTAGCCCACCAGAGTTGTGCTCTCTAAAGCATAGTTTGAATGCTTGGCAGTTCAGCTCAAGCAAGGACTTCAGCGTCTGGTACCTTATCATGCCAGGTGATCCTCAGAATCTTCCTAAGACAGTTCAAATGGAAGCAATTCAGTTTCCTGGAGTGGTGCTGGTAGTCTGTCCATGTTTCACAGGCATACAACAATGAGGTCAGCACGACTCTGTAGGCATTCAGTTTGGTAGTCAGCCTAATAACTTTTCTCTCCCAAGCTTTTCTCTGGAGCTTCTCAAACACTGAGCTAGCTCTGGTAATATGTGCATCAACCTCATTGTCAATGTACACATCCCTGGAAAGTACAATGCCAAAGTAAGTGAATTTATCCACAGTATTCAAAGCTTCTTCATTTGTTGTAACCGATGATTTTACTTATGGATGGTGTGGTGGCCACTGATGAAGCACCTGTGTTTTCTTGGTGTTAATTGTTAGGCCAAAACTAGTACCAGAAGCAGAGAATTTATCCATACTTTGTTGCATCTCAGCTTCAGAGGCTGCACTGAGTGTACAATCATCTGCAAACAGAAAATCTTGCACCAACACTCTTTCAACTTTGGTCTTGGCTTTACCCTTTTCAAATTGAAGAACTTACCATCAGCACGGTAGTTAACCTTGATGCTACATTAATCCTCATTGAAAACATTTGAAAACACAGCCAAAAAACATCATGCTAAAAAGCATGGAAGCAAGCTCACAGCTTTGTTTCACTCCGTTGGTGACTGGGAAGCCACGAGAGCGTTGTCCACTATCCAGAACCAGGGCAAAAATGCCACCATGAAACTGACACGCGATACTGATGAACTTCTCTGGGCAACCAGATTTTGACATAATTTTCCATAAGCTAAATGACTAACAATGTCAAAGGCCTTGGTTGGATCTACAAACTTTGTGTACATATCTCTGTTCTGCTCCTGGCATTTCTTCTGAAGTTGTCAGGCAGCTAACACCATATCGACTGTTCCTCAGCCTTTTCTGAAGCCACACTGGCTCTCAGCTTCCAAATGAAGGATCATCCTATTAAGGGGGACTCTAGCAAGAATTTTGCCATCAACGAGTAAGAGAGAGACCACCATGTGATTTTCTTAGGACAATCAATTTCCTTTACCTTTATATAGATGGACAATGAAGGCATCCTTGAACTCCTGGGGGATATCCTCCTCTTGCTATATTACCTCTAAAATTTCAGTCAACTTTTGTACGAGCAATGGTCCCCCTACCTTGTAAATTTCAGCTGGAATAGAATCAACACCAGGTGCTTTACCACATGAAAGGAGTCTAATGACCCTCAAAAGCTCTTCATCATTTGGTTGTTGTCCTTCGTCTTCTAAGAGGACCAAAATAAAATCACATGGTAAAGTGAAATTTCAGTGTGTCTGATTGTGGCTGATCAGACCAATATGAGCTTGGAATGCTCTACCACAGGTTGAGCACAAATAGTTCGTGTGAATATTTGGGGTGAATATCCCAAATTTGTGCACTCTGAGTTTACTTTGTGTTGTCTCAATTCTGCTTTGCTCAAAGAGCACAGCACCTTTTCTTATTTGGGCATACCATGCTGAGCGATCCTGTGCCAGTGTCTCTCATGTTGCACAGTCAAATCCAAAGTTCTTGAGAGAGACCTTGAGAGTGTCCTTGCATCGTTTTTTCTGACCACCATGTGACTGCCTGCCCCATGCAAGTTCTCCATAAAATAGTCTTTTTGGCAAGTGTACATTTGGCATTCAAACAACGTGGCCAGCCCATCGGAGTTGTGCTCTCTGAAGCATAGTTTGAATACTTGGCAGATCAGCTAGAGCAAGGACTTCAGTGTCTGGTACCTTATCATGCCAGGTGATCCTCAGAGTCTTCCTAAGACAGTTCAAATGGAAACGATTCAGTTTCCTGGCATGGTGCTGGTAGACTGTCCATATTTCACAGGCATACAATAATGAAGTCAGCACAATAGCTCTGGAGACTTTCAGTTTGGTAGTCAGTCTAATACCTCTTCTCTCCCAAACTTTTCTTCACAGCCTCCCAAACACTGAGCTAGCTCTGGCAATGCATGCAACAACCTCATTGTCAGTGTGTACATCTCTGAAAAGTACACTACCAAAGGTAAATGAACTTATCCACAGCATTCAAAACTTCTTCTACAAACGTTGTACAGACCTCAATTCTGCTCCTGGCATTTCTCCTGGAGTTGTCAGACAGCAAATACCATATTGACTGTTCCTCAGCCTTTTCTGAAGCCACATTGGCTCTCAGGTATATGACCATCTTCCGGGTGAAGGATCAGTCTATTAAGGAAGACTCTAGTAAGAATTTTGCCAACAATGACTAAAGAGAGAGATCCCCCTGTGTTTGTCACAGGACAACCTATTCCCTTTACCTTTATGGAGATGGAAAATGGAGGCATCCTTGAACTGCTGGGGGATAACTTTCTCTCATCATATAACCTGGAAAATTTCAGTCAGCTTTTGTATGAGCAATGGTCCCCCTACCTTGTAAATCTTAACTGGAATAGAATCAAAACCAGGTGCTTTGCCACATGAAAGGATCCTAAAGGCCTTCAAAACCTCTTCTTCAGTTGGAAGTTCAGCTAAGGAGGGACTGACTTCAACCTGAGGTAAATGGTCAATGGCCTCAGCATTGATTCAAGAACACTAGGGAAGTGTTCATCCCATCTCTCTAGGATCATGTCCTTATCACTAATCAATGTGACTCCATTAACACTGAGAAACTGTGATGTACTATGGGTTTTTGGTCCATAGATAGCTTTCAGGGAATCATGTGCTTTGGATTGTTACAATAAACATAAAACTGAATTTCATCTGCCTTCTTACTGAGCCAGGAATCCTGCATATCTCTAAGCTTTGCTTGTACTTTGCTTTTGATGGAATTAAATGCTGCCTTCTTAGAGGTGGTTGAACTATCCTGCCGATAAGTCCTGTGCAGTTCTCATTTTTCATTTAGCAGCTTCTGAATTTTCCCATCATTTTCATCAAACCAGTCTTGGTGTTTGTGAGGAATCTGACCCAGATGAGCAAATGCAGTGCTCTACACCAAACCTCTGAACACTGCCCACTCCTTTTCTGCTCCACTGTTACCAACTGTGTGTTGGCTCAACTTTTCCTCCAAGTCAGCAGCAAACTGTTCATGCTCAGAGAAGAGCTCTAATTTGTTGAAATTAATTCTTCTGGTTGTCATTTTGCCTTGGAGTTGGTGCTTTTGACGAATGTGAATATTTAGCTTGGAAAGGATAAGTCTATGATCAGTCCAGCACTCAGCACCACACATTGCCTTTGTCACTCTCACATCTTGTCTGTCTCTTCTTACAATCACATAATCTATTAGATACCAGTGTTTGCTGCGAGGTTGCATCCATGAAGTTTTATTGCATTTAGGTAAATGGAAGACAGTATTGGTGATGAGAAGGTCATGTGATGCACAAGTCTTCAGCAGTAAATGACCACTGCTGTTGCTGTTCATTCCTCCCTAGGACTCCCTGCCAAGTCTTGTAGTCTGAGCCTACTCTAGCATTAAAGTCACCCAGAATTATAAGCTTGTCCTCTTTTGGCACATTGACAATAAGGGTCTCTAGGTCTTCATAAAATTTTTTCTTTGACTTCTTCAGGGTATGTCATGGTGGGAGCATAGGCACTAATGATGGTGGCATGGCAGTTTCCTACGAGTGACAATCACATTATCATGAACCTGTCATTCACTCCTTTTGGCAGGCATGTCAACTTGCTGATTATATTGGCTTTGATTGCAGAACCCATGCCAGCTTCACGATGCTCCTCTTCACTGGGCCCACTCCAGAAAAAGGTATATCCAGTTCCAACCTCAGTAAGCTGACTGTCATTTGCCAACCTTGTTTCACTCAGGGCTGCTATTTGAATGTGGTACCTGTTGAGTTCTCTTGCAACAAGAGAAGTTCTTCTTTCAGGTCTATTGGATTTTGTGTCATATATTAGTGTGTGCATGTCCCATGTGCCAATGGTGAATGGAATCATCTTTGCAGAAGTTTTCGTACATTTTTTTGTATTTAGACCACACACTGGGATTCCCTGCCTGCCATGGTAATCAGGCCAGGGTTGGGCAAGCAGACAATTTTTAGGGCACCTTTTCTAGTCCCATTCCTCATACCAGGAGGTGAGCAATGCTATCTTTAAAAGGCTACTCGCACACCTAGGGGGCTGCAGAGTTCCACTGCTGCTTCTGGTGAGAAATGAACCTATGACCTGTACCACCTGTGTGCATGTTTGGATCTGCACCTGCTACTTCATCACTTGCCTATTGCCACAGGACTTTGAGGTATAACAGTAAAATGGTATTGGCGATGTGTTTTGATTCATGCTTAAATTGGATGTAAGTGAAAAGTAGAGTTGCATTAAGTCATCAGGCTCAGGCTGTCCTCCAGAGTCATCATAGTCTAGTGACAGGGCAGAATCAAGACAGCTGGCAATGGCTCAGGATGCAATGGATGCCCATGGTGTCTTTGGTGTCTAACCAAGCTCTAAAGCACTCCACATTGCCTGCTTCAGCTACCTTCATGGCCAGTGGAACAAATTGTTCTCATTCGTCCACTCCACCAGGGGAAGTCGTCACATGCTTGGGGTAGACAGCCCCCTAACTCACCAATGGGTTTGGGACCCCTTGATTACCCTCAACCTGGTTTGACATGTCTGCTAAAATGATTTACTGGGGTGTGGCAGGTTCTTAGAGCCACAGATGAGAGTTGGGTGGAACAGGTAGACACCAAAGGTAGAAAGAGCCCCAAAAGGGCTCGGCATCCATCATAACAAAAGTTCTAGTCCTCCCTGAACACACCCTACACCCCAATATAGAACACCATGTATGTGTCAGAGGGCAAGGGTCACGTGATTTTCTTTACTTTTTTTCCTGTTTTTATATAGTTTTATTTATTTAATTTTAGATTTCGACATTCATTTCTACAAAATTGTGAGTTCCAAATGTTCTCCCCATCTCTACCCTGCCCCACCCCATAACACCTTGCATTCTGATTACCCCTTCCCTCAATGTGCTCTCCCTTCTATCACATCCCACCCTTCCCTTATCCCCATCTTCTCTCTTTTCTTGAAGGGCAAGATAGATTTCTATGCCCCATTAGCTGTATTTATTATTTCCCAGTTATATGCAATAACAATTCTCAACATTCATTTCTAATACTTTGAATTCTAACTTCTCTCCCTTCCTCCCTCCCCACTCATCCTCACTTAGTAGGCAAGCAATTCAGTACAGGCTATGTATGTGTCGTTTTGCAGAAGACTTCACAATAGCCATGCTATGTAAGACTAACTATATTTCCCTTCATCCTACCCTGTCCCCCATTTATTCTATTCTTTCACTGGACCTTGTCCCTTCCCCCCCTTACTCCCTTCTCCCATTTGCCCTCCCTTCTAGCATCCCCCTCACATCACTTGTCCTCTTCTCCCCTACTTTCCTATAGTATAAGCTAGATTTTCACACCAAATTGAGTGAACATGTTATTCCCTCCTTGAGCCATATGTGACAAGAGTAAGCTTCACTTCTCCCCTCTGACCTCCTCCCTTTTCTCCTCCATTGAAAAAAATTTTTCTTATCTCTTTTATAAGTGATAGTTTGCCCCATTCCATTTCTCCCTTCCTCTTCCCAATATATTCCTTTCTCACTCCTTAATTTTATTTTTTGTAGATATCATTCCTTTTGATTCAACTCTACCTGTTCTGTGTGTGTGTGTGTATGTGTGTATAATCCCTCCACCTACTCAAATACTGAGAAAAGTCTCAAGAGTTACACATATTATCTTTACATGTAGGAATGTAAACAGTTCTGCTTCAGAAAGTCCTTTATGATTTCTCTTTCTTGTTTACCTTCTCATATTTCTTTTGATTCTTGTGTTTGAAAGTCAAATTTTCTCTTCAGTTCTGGTTTTTTCATCAAGAAGGCTTGAAAGTCCTCTATGTCATTGAATAACCATTTTTTCCCCTGAAGTATTATACCTAGTTTTGCTGGGAAGGTGATTCTTGGTTTTAATCCCAGTTCCTTTGACTTCTGGAATATCCTGTTCCAAGCCCTTCTATCCTTTAATGTAGAAGCTGCCAGATCCTGTGTTATCCTGACTGTATTTCCACAATACTCGAATTGTTTCTTTCTAGCTGCTTGAAATGTTTTCTTCTTGATCTGGGAACTCTGAAATATTCCTAGGAGTTTTTCTTTTTGGGTCTCTTTCAAGAGGTGATAGGTGAATTCTTTCAATATTTATTTTGCCCTCTGGTTCTAGAATATCAGAGCAGTTCTCCTTAATAATTTCATGAAAGATGATGTCTAGGCTCTTTTTTTGATCATGGCTTTCAGGTAGTCCCATACTTTTCAAATTGTCTCTCCTGGGTCTATTTTCCAGGTCAGTTGTTTTTCCAATGGGATATTTCACATTATCTTCTATTTTTTCATTCTTTTGGTTTTGTTTTGTGATTTCTTAGTTTATCATAAAGCCATTAGCTTCCCTCAGCTCCACTCTCATTTTTAAAGAACTATTTTCTTCAGTTCCATTTGATTAATTCTGCTTTTTAAAACCTTCTTCTCCTCATTGTCTTTTTGGACCTCTTTTCCCAATTCACTTAGCCTATTTTCAAAGGTGTTATTTTCTTCAGCATATTTTGGGGTCTCCTTTAGCAAACTGTTGACTCACTTTTCAAGCTCTTCCATGGCCTGAGCCCATTGCATATTCATTTTGGAAGTACTGGATGCAGAAGCCTCGACTTCCTCTGACAATATGCATTTTTCTTCCTCACCTAAAAGGATGGACAGAGATTCCTGTTCACCAAGAAAGTAATCTTCTGTGGTCTTATTTTTCCCTCTTTTTTTGACATTTTCCCAGCCAGTTACTTGACTTCTGAATCCTTTGTCAAGAGGAGGGTCCTAGTTCTCCTGCTCACTCCAGGATGGTACTCAGAGCTGAGATTCAGATCAGCTGCTCAATTCCCCCAGAGGATTTATGGTCAGTGCTCCATGGACACTGGCTGCTGCTTTCTTGACACTGCTTCCAGAGTCCTCTGCTGCCCAACCTCCTTGGAATGGGGCCAGGGGTGGACTCTGCTCCCTTCTAGCTGAGGTTGAAAAAGTCCTCTCACTGACCTCTGGCACCCGTGGGTTGAGGGATCACCTCTGCTGCTTCTGTGGATTTTATCCCCAAATCCTCCTCTGGTCCTGCTCCTTGCAGAGTCATGGGGCTAATGCTGGGTTGGGCTCTGCTCTGCATCTCCGGCAGACCTTTCCTGTTGGCCTTCCAGGTCTCCCTGGGCTGGAAATCTTCTCCGCTCCATCTTTCTGTGGCTTCTGTTGCTCTAGAACTCCTTGAGAGTCTTTCTTAACAGGTATTTTATGGGCTGTGGGGGAAGAGCTAAAATATGTACATCTTTCTTCTCCACCATCTTGGCTCTGTCCCCCATGAATTTCTTTTCTAACATACAGCAAAATTTGTCTTTCTGTCAACATGATTAACATTTGATTAGTTTGTGCCTAACTCCATGGTGTCAGTTTGAGTTTCTATGAAAATTTAACCTTCGTTTCCTGCTCCAGAAATCTTCAATGACTCCTTATTGAATCAGAATGAAGTACAAAATCATCACTTAGCAATATACAGTCCTTCAGAGTCTGATTGTTTTTTAGCTTTCCTGACTTCTCACACTCCACCTACCAGTAAAACTATCTTTTGTGCTATTTCCCAACCCAGAATTTTAAACCACATTTCTTTCTTTTGTATTACTCCTATAGACTATAGTTTCCTCTAAAGTTTCTCTCTGGTACTGCATTCTGTGGAAAACCTTTCTTGATTTCCCTGTACTAACACTCTTTCTCTCATTAAGGTGCATTTGCTTATCTGTGTAAATGTTTTTAAAGCTTCTATCTATTTCCCAGAGTAAATGCCTCTTGAAGGCAAGGAATTTGTGTATATGCTTCTGTCCCCAGTACCTTGTAATCTAGTGGAGCTCAAGTATGGGAGAATGCTTGGCACATAACAATTAAAGAACAAACATTCATTCATTTCCTAACATGTCTCAAGCACTGAATTAGGCACTTGGGGCACAAAAAGAAAAAGAAAAAGTGACAGTCTCTGTCCTTGAGAGGGTGAGACAACATGGGTATGTGTGAGTGTATCCTATATTAATTAATCTATCTATCTGTCTGTCTATCTATCTACCTAGCTAACTGTGTAGATATAGCTATAGATGTAAAAATATACATAGATACAGATTATATATGTATATATGCTAATTGCCATGTATGTTTAGAGATAGAGATACAAATATAAAGGCACATACACTAAGTATGTATCTCTACATACACATACACTTAATGTCATATGTATATATGTAAATATATATTATATATGTAGAAAGCTCTCCATACAAAAAAAGAGATATATACACACAGATAGATATTGATACAGAGATAGAGACAGAGAGATATATGCATACACTAAGTTCCATAGATAGATGTAGATATATGGATATAGATACAAAATTATAAAGAGATATATGCATATGCACATACACATTTAAATACCTTTACACCTATGTGTATGAATAGACATAGATATGATGTGCATTCACTTTTCATTGCTGAAGAAGACCACACCATCAGAGAAATGATAACCTGACTTGTACTTGACTTTGTTTTCAGTGAGGGTAGGCTGAGCAAGGTCACCAGCCTCACTTCTCCTCCAGAGTCATCTGCTATATATAGCAGCATGTAACAGATACTTAGCCATTGTGCTTTGAATTGGATTTTGTTCCATCCAAATTATAATTTGAATCTCTGTGGGGATGTCTGAGAAGGTCAGCATTCCAAGGATCATGGTATCCATTTTTTAGCAAGTGCATTGAGACCAACAGAAGGTAAAGGACCAACCAGAGCCAAACCACTTGTAAAGTGTCAAAATCAGGATTTGAACTCCAGTCCACAAGATCTGCATCTAATCTCATTCCTACAAGATTCTCCCTCCTCCTCATGTGAACTGGATATGAAGAATGCTCAGATCCACCAGAAAAGCTCAAGGTTCATGACAGTTCAAAATCTGGGGCATCTCACTGGGCAGGGAGATTAGAAAAATATTCATTAAAGGGAGAATGGAGTAGAGCATTTGATCTGGACTCAATGGATAGGCTTCCAAATCTTTCAGAATCAAATTAGTTTGTATGTGTGTGTACATACATATGTACATATATGTATATGCACGCACATGTGTAAACATAAATGACACAGATACATGTTTTTCTCCTCTACTAGATGTAAGCTACTTTGAACTCTTTGATTTTTGCCTCTGTATTTCCAGTAACTAACACTTAGTAGGTACTTAAGAAACAGTTTTCAATTGATGATTTCTAATTCATAAATAAATATTCTTCCCAATGGTTGAATATTAATCTTTAGCAATAAAGAAATGGGAACTTTCCAAACTTTTACATTTTTTCTCAGTCTATGTCAGGCCCTAGAAGGATAATACTTAGGTTATGTCTCTGCTTCTTCTGCCCTTTTCCTTAAACATATGGTGATTTAGGGATAATAGTTGTAAGCATCTGACAGTGAAAATGGATACAGAAATCAAAGGAGACTGAGATAACTTAAGAAAGATTTCTATCCTATGCTAAATTTCTATGCTCCCTGTCTAAAATAGACTCACCATTTGCAAGGAAACAAGAAAGAGAGAGGGAGGAAGGGAGAGAGAGAGAGTGAGAGGGAGGGAGGGAGAGAGAAAGAAAGACAAGAAAGAAAGAAAAAAAGAAGGAAAGAAAGAAGGAAAGAAAGAAAGAGAAAAAATTTTAAAAGCTTAGATAATCATGGAGTCTGCATTATTATGTCCAATTAAATCCTATAGCTTTGGCTCCTGCTCATGAGAAGAGAACTTGAGGTCCACTGCTAAAGTCAGCACCTTGGATTCTTCCTGAGAACACGCATAAGCCTTGTCTCCATTTATTCTCTTTGCTCCTTTTTTTCCTTCAGTTAAATCCAACTTTGTGGGCAGCCTGCCTGATCAGGGCCTATTCAACAACAGCACAGTTCCATTCTTGTCCTCTCATTGGAAACTGCCCTCCTCCCAAGGATGCCATTCTCCTCTGCTGCCTGTCAGAGGATTGAATATTTGTCATGCTTTTCAAGAGATCTGTCAAGAAATCTCAGATGAGACATCTTCGTTTCATGACAATGGGCCACTGGGGTTTCTGAGTTAACAGTATGGAGCACCAGTTTATAGACCTGATCCAAAAAGTCAAGAACATTAATTTTGGCCTGATGGTGAACAAAGACTAACTTGCTTTACCTCACTTCCATCTATCTTTATATTACAAGCCACTCATCCAGTGTGTTGTCTTTACAGCCCTGAGATGCCTTCTGTGCTCTATGGATCCCTATAATCATTTGCACCTACTGTGAATTTATGCAAGAAAGCCACATCAGGGAGCTGGAAGTGTTCTTTTAACCTGAAATGTCCCTTCCTGGGTTCTCCCTCCCACAGAACCTTCTCATCCTCAAATGTCAGGAACATTTTATTCTTTTATTTGGCTATTCATTTTTTCATTCATTTATTTCTCTATTTATTTATCATTTTTATTCTTTCCCTTATGTAAATGTTGTAGATAGGATGAAAATGCAAATGGAATGCAAAAAGGCATAGAAGATTGTACCAACAAAGACCTTCAGCTAGAAGAGACCTCTGAGAACATCTAGCCCGACCTCTTCATTTTACAAAGGAGAAATAGAAGCTGAAAAGGGTCAAAGGATTTACCTAAAGTCACACAGCTGATAAGTAGTAGAGCTGGGGCAGTGTACTGGACACAGTACTGGGTTTGAGTCAGAAAATCCAAGGTTCCAAAACTAGCCTTTGACACACTACTTCTGTGACCCTGGGAAAATTATGTCCCATCTCTAGATTAGTTTCCTCATCTGTGAAATAAAAGATAGGAATCTGTGATCCTATGGTTTGAGCCCATGTCCTTTTCTTTCATATCTAGAGCTCTGTCCATTTACTGATGTATCCAGAAATCAGTAATTCCATCATAAATTACCTTAGAAGCTTACTTCATATATATTTTGCATGCTTCTTGCATGTACCTATGTACATTATAACATGAACTCCTTAACGGCAGAAACTGCCTCACTTTTATTTTTTCATTCTCAACACTTAGGAAGTAAATGAGCATTCAGGTGGCACCTACTATGTGCCAGTCATTGTGCTAAGTGCTTTACAAAGATTATCTCCCTTCATCTTCACAACATCCATTCACAACAACCCTGAGAAGCAGATACTATCATTATTCCCATTTTTTGTTTGAGAAAACTGAGGCAAACAGGTGAAGTAGCTTCAATCTATCAATAAACATTTACTAAACATCAACTGGGTGACAAGCACTGTGTTAGGTGCTTTACAAAGTTTATCTCATTTCATCTTTACAAAAGCCCGGAGAGATTTTTGTTGTACAGTCATTTCAGTCATGTCCAAATTTTCATGACCCTTTTTGCTTTTTTTCTTCTTTTCAAAGATACTGCAGTGGTTTGTCATTTCCTTCTCCAGCGCATTTTACAAATGAGAAAACTGACATAAGCAGGCTTAAGTGACTACAATTGATCAATAAGCATTCATTAAGCACCTATGATGTGCCAAGCACTGTGCTAATCAGTGGGTATACCAAAAGAGTCAGAAGACAGTCCCTTTCCTTAAGGAGGTAATGACTTACTATGAATACTTAGAGAGTAAGTCTATACCAAATTTGAACACAAGTCTTCCTGACTCCAAGTCCAGCTCTCTGAGTACTGTAGTGCCCCCTAGCTGTCTGACTAGCACAGTAACTAGAACATCAAAAACATTAAAGTAAGGATGCATATGGTTCTCTGTTATTTGCTAAACACTTTACATATATTATCCCATTTGATCCTGCCGACAACCTTGAAAGGCAGGTACTATTATAATTACGAGGAAATGAAGATAGACAGAGGTGAAAAGACTTGCCCACAGCTAGTAAGCATTCAAACTCTCAGAATCACTCAACTCCATGTCCAGTATTCTATCAACTAAGCAAGGAACTGAATTTGGTTCAGTGGGATACTGACATCAGGATACGAAGACAAAAGTAAAATAATCTCTGGATTGTTGAAGTACCCTTTTTACTGGAGGAATATGATGCATTAAGTGATATAAATATATATTCAGTGTTTTAAGGATGGGGCATGAGGAAGGGAAGGCAATTCCTGGAATAAAGTGAAATTTCCTCCAGAGATAGCTCCTAGAACACAGTAATCACATACTAAATACTCTTGATTAAATTTTTTTGATTAACTTAATATTTTATTCACTTAATTTTAAATTTTTTAATTCACTTTTTAAGTTCTTATGATTCACTTAGTCTTTCTCAACATTTCTTAATTAAACTTGACAAATATTTATTTAGTACCTGTTATGGGACACCAACAAACTAAAATGAAAAAGAAAATGAAACATTTCTTGCCCTTAAGAAGTTTGTAGTTTATCAAGCAATTCCTTATACACTCAGTGAAATACATTAAGTAATTTTGATAATTCCATAGGGTAATTTTAAGAGGGGGGAAAAAGCTAACAAATGAAGGAAATATTGTGGGAGGCCACAAAGATCCAGAGTACCTTGAACTTTGGGCCATTTTGTCATTAAACTACTTAATCTATTCAGCCCCGCCCTCTTGCCCCCTAGATATTACCAAACATAGATTGGCCAGCCTCCTTACAGATGGAAGAGGGCAAGGAAAACAAAAGCTTATCTCAGATGTTGTTCTTTAGTAGGCCAAAATCATCCAGCCCCCTTGTCCACCCTAATGGACCAGCCCTATCTTTTATAAGTTGGTGTGCCCTCTGCTAATTCTCCAAACACAAAAGGGCTTCATAGCTGTTAGGATATGAGCTAAAGTCCAAATCAGAGTCTACCAATGGGGCCAACCAGAAAGAGCGGCACTGACTCACAAATAGCCCTGGGATATGTGTGGTGTTTTCCCTTTTTTTTTTTTTTTTTGGTAACAAAGCTAAATCATAAAAGAACTTAATTTGAAGAGAGTCCTCTGGCCTTCATTTTCTTTGCCTCCCACACACACTTTTTTTTTCCTTCATGGAATCTGACTGTCCTCTTCCCTGGTCAGGTCATACTAGAGCACCACATTTTATTTTATTTTTTTTTTTATTGTTATTGTTCATTATTTTACTTGGTGAGAAAACTTGAGAATAGCAGTTGAATGCCTCACAGAGTTTAAAATGATTTTGGAGTAATATCTAAATACATCTTAATTGAAAGGAAGAATGATTCTTTTTAGGACTGAACTAAAATTTGGAATGATTACATGTGGACCTTTACATATAAAATTAGATACCTTTCCTAACTTTTGGCCATCTTGGCAAGTCATAACATTTTAGAACTGAATATATAGGACCCTAGAGACTGCTTCCTTATTTTTCTTAACTTTTTCCTTCTTTTTAAGCTCAATTTGAGTTTTTTTTTCTTTTGTATAGACCTGTGATCTGAGTTCCTTCTTAAATAAAGGTTCTGGGAGGAGTCATTCCATCTGAGACAAGGATCCCAGGGACCGAAGGGTACTGCTTTGGTGGGTGTTTCAGGACTGAAGTAATCTTCCAGGATAAAGAGATTTCTGGGAAATATGGAGACATCCTCAGGAGTGTAGCCAACTGGAAATGAAGAGAATTATGTAGTGGCAGATTTGGAGGAGGACCTTAATTATTTAATCCAACTCTTACCTGATCAGGAATCCCTAGTTCGGTATCTCCAGGTAGTTAGTCATCTATCTACTTTTCCCTTAAAGACCTATTCTGAGAGAGCATAATGCCTCCTGAGAAAACCTATTTTACCTTGGGACAGCTCAAACTGTTAGGAGATTTTTCTTGAGTAAGGACTAAAAGTAGCTAGCTGGGCCCAGGGAATAGAGATCAGTCCGAATTCTGTAATTCTGGGTCAGTTATTAAGTACCTGGTGTGTGCCAGGCATTGTGCTAAGCACTGGGGACACAAAAAAAGAGACAAAAACACAATTCCCTGCACTCAAGGAGCTCACATTCTAATGGGGGAGACAACTTGCAAATAGATATGTGTAAACAAGATAGAAACAGGATATACTGGAGATTATCAGCAGAGGGAAGGCACTGAAACTAAAGGGAATGAAGGAAAGGTTTTTGTAAAAGGTGGAATTTTATTTGGAGCTAGAAGTAAAACATGGAATCCATGAAGACCAGCCAGCAAGCTATTTGTAATAGTTCCGATGTGAGATGATGAAGGCCTACATCAGGGTGGTGACAGTGTCAGACAACAGAAAGGGGTATATGTGGGAGATATTATGAAGCAGAAGACTGCTGATTGGAAATGAGGTAGGAGGTAGTAAGGGACTGAGAGTAAAGAATGACACCTAAGTTGCAGGCCTGGGAATGGTGGTATCCTGGACAGTGATAGGAAAGTTTAGAAGGGGGCTAGGTTTGGAAAAAATACGTTCAGTTTGGGACACGTTGAGTTTAAGATTTTCGAAGGACCTTCAGTTCAGGATATCCAATAGGAGGTGGGACACTGGGGATCATTAGAAAGGTTAGGGCTGAACAAATAAATCTGACAGTCTTCTAACAGAGAGATAATAGTTGAATCCATAGGAGTTGAGATGACCAAGTAAAAATAGTATAGAAGAAGGCCCAGGAGTGAGCCTTGGGGAACAGTTATTTAAGTCTGTATTTCTTTTTTTTTTTTTTAAATTAATTTTTAACATTTATTTTCACACAATTTTGGGTTACAAATTTTCTCCCCTTTTATCCCCTCCCCCCCCCAAACCTGAGCTTTCTAATTGCCTCTGTGATGTATCTGCTCTCTCCTCTATCCTCCCTCCCTGCCCTTGTCTCCGTCTTCTCTTTCGTCCTGTAGGACCAGATAGCTTTCTTGACCCCTTAACCTGTATTTCTTGTTACCCAGTGGTAAGAACATTACATTTGGTCCTAACACGTTGAGTTCTAACCTCCTTAGCTCCCTCCCTCTCCACCCCTTCCCCTTGAAAGACAGGCAATTCAATATAGGCCATATCTGTTTAGTTTTGCAAATGATTTCCATACTAGTTGTGTTGTATAGGACTAACTATATTTCCCTCCATCCTATCCTGTCCCCCATTACTTCTATTTTCTTATGGTCCTTTCCCTCCCCATGAGCGTCGACCTCGGATTGCATTCTCCTCCCCATGCCCTCCCCTCCATCCTCCCCCCCACCCTGCTTGTGCCCCTGTCCCCCACTCTCCTGTATTATGAGATAGGTTTTCCTATCAAAATGAGTGTGCATTATATTCTTTCCTTTAGTGGAATGTGATGAGAGTAGACCTCATGTTTTTCTCTTGCCTCCCCTCTTTATCCCACCACTAATAAGTCTTTTGCTTGCCTCTTTTATGAGAGATAATTTGCCCCATATAACTTCTCCCTTTCTTCTCCCAATATTTCTCTCTCACTGCTTGATTTCATTTTTTTTTTAATATATGATCCCATCCTCTTCAATTCATTCTGTGCACTCTGTCTCTATGTATGTGTGCGTGTGTGCATGTGTGTGTGTGTGTACTCCCACCCAGTGCCCAGATACTGAAATGTTTCAAGAGTTATAAATATTGTCTTTCCATGTAGGAATGTAAACAGTTCAACTTTACTAAGTCCCTTATGATTTCTCTTTGCTGTTCACCTTTTCATGGTTCTCTTCATTCTTGTGTTAGAAAGTCAAATTTTCTTTCCAGCTCTGGTCTTTTCATCAGGAAAATTTGAAAGTCTTCTATTTCATTGAAAGTACATTTTTTCTCCTGAAGTATTATACTCAGTTTTGCTGGGTAGGTGATTCTTGACTTCAGTCCTAGTTCCTTTGACTTCTGGAATATCCTATTCCATTCCCTTCTATCCCTCAATGTGGAGGGTGCCAGATCTTGTGCTAACCTGATTGTATTTCCACAGTACTTGAATTGTTTCTTTCTAGCTGCTTGCAATATTTTCTCTTTCACCTGGGAATTCTGGAATTTGGCCACAATGCTCCTAGGAGTTTCTCTTTTTGGATCTCTTTCATGCGGTGTTCTGTGGATTCCTTGAATATTTATTTAGCCTTTTGGTTCTAGAATCTCAGGGCAGTTTTCCTTGATAATTTCATGGAAGATGATGTCTAGGCTCTTCTTTTGATCATCGTTTTCAGGTAGTCCCAGAATTTTTACATTGTCTCTCCTGATTCTATTTTCCAGGTCAGTTGTTTTTCCAATAAGATATTTCACCTTATCTTCCATTTTTCGAATCTGCGCGGTATGTTCTGAGATATCTGTCTTTCTCGAAAAGTCCTTAGCGTCCATCTGTACCATTCCAGTTTTGAAAGATCTATTTTCTTCAGTGAGCTTTTGAATCTCCTTTTCCATTTGGTTAATTCTGCTTTTGAAAGCATTCTTCTCCTCATTGGCCCCTTGCACCTCCCTTGCCAGCTGAGTTAGGCTAGTTCTCAAGGTGCCAATTTCTTTTTTGGTTCTCCTTTAGCAGGGAGCTGATCTGCTTTTCATGCTTCTCCCTCATCCCTCTCATTTCCCTTCCCAGTCTTTCCTCCTCCTCTCTAACTTGATTTTCAAAATTCCTCTTGAGCTCTTCCATGGCCCGAGCCCATTGGGTGGGCTGGGACACAGAATCCTCTATTTCTGTGTCTTTGCCTGATGGCAAGCATTGTTCCTCCCCATCAGAAAGGAAGGGAGGAAGTGTCTTTTCTCCGGTAAAGTACCCTTCAATAGTTTTATTTCTTTTCCCTTTTCTTGGCATTTTCTCCAACCAGTGGCCTGACCTCTGAATGTTCTCCTCACACCCACCTCGCCTCCTGGTCCTCCCAGCCAGCGTTTGGGGACTGAGATTCAAATGCTGCTTCCCGCTTTAGGGTTTTTGGCGGGGGCAGGGCTGCTATACAGTGTGAGAATTAAGTTCAGGTGGTCAGGGGCAGGGCCGCCTCTCAGGCATAGTTCCCTCTGGGGGTTTATGCACAGACCTTCCACAATGGATCCAGGCTCCTGCCCGTTTGGGGAGCCCCCATCCGCAGCCGCCTCTCAGCCCCCACCTCCCAGGGGGTCCCGAACCTTGGGGGCACCCCACTCCTCTCTCAACCTGCCAAAGTGACTCTCTCACCCACCCCTGTCAGTCACCTGTTGGTGGGGGGGCCCGTGCCGCTGCTGAAGATCCTACCTCCAGAGCCCTCCCAGATCTGTGCCTCTCGGAGCCGTGGCCGCCGCCGCCGCCGCAGGTCCAGGCTGGGCTCCGTGTCTGCAGCGCGAAGGACCTTTTGCGAGAGGTTTGCAGGTCCCTCTGTGGGTGGGGGGACCCGCGTGGCCGCTGGAGATCCTGTCCCCGTAGCCCTCTCAGATCTCCTCCCCTCAGTGTCGCGGCTGCGGCAGGGCCGCACTCCGCTCCCCCTCCTGGTGCCCAGTCCGCGGCGCGAAGGAACCCCCGCGAGAGGTCTGCAGGTCTCTCCGGAGCAGGAATCTCCCTCGCTCCAATACTCCGTGGTCTCTGGGTGCAGAATTCGCCCTGGCTTGGTCCCCTCTAGCCGTTCTGTGGTTTGTGTGTTCGGAGCTATGTGTATGTGCATCTTTCTACTTTGCCATGTTGGCTCCGCCCCTGAGCACCACATTTTAAAGGAAAAATATTTATATCCCCAACAGTCTTTGGGATAGAGACTAGAATTAGTATAGTCTGTTTAAGAGGAGGATTACCTGAAGGAACTTGGGTGTATATTCCCCCTCTCCAGGTCTCAGTTTATTTTTCTAAAAGTTGGGCTCAAGAGCCTCTGAAGTCTCTTACAGATGTAGAATTTTTAATTAATTATTTTTTTATTTTATGGAATAAAACATATTTCCATAACATGATATAATAAAAAGAGATGTTTGTGCATGAAACTACAAATCTATTATATACCACTTGCTATTATATTCCTTTTAGATATATAATATATGTTTTATATGCATATGCATAGATAGATTTTTGATATTACTATTCTAAGTAATTTCTCCTTTTGGGACCTCACTTTACGTATTTGGAAGATTCAGGAGCTGGATCAGGTGATTTCTAATATCTTCTGTAGCTCTAAATGTATGGCCACTTATGCTCATGGGAAAATTGGCCTGAATTGCATTTCCTGGCATCAAAGATTTTGAGTGTCTTCTATCCATCTTCCCAGAATGGCCATTGTGCCCCCAGAAATATTTTTCTTGTCAGACGTGGATTTTGTGGTTAAAAAATAAAATAAAATACTCAGTGTGACAGGTTCCTGGAGCAGCTCTGATGAATTCATAACATAGGACCTCAAAGGACCTTGGGCAATTTGTGGTAAGTTTTCATTGTAAAACCCAGAGGGAACTGCAAGTTTGGTCAACTGGGGAATTGGTCATAGAATAATAAATGGATATTAGAAGCCAGCGCCACAGAATTTTTTGTTCTAATTTGGAGCAAGATGCATGTGTGTGCCTGCATACAACAAGAATTATTTAATATATTTACCAATATGGCTAGCACCCAACTCCAGCTGTATCATCTTGGACTCTCCTACCCAAGTTACAGGATTTTAGATTTAGTGATAGACTGGACTGGATCTTAGAAGTCATCATGCTTCATGTCTTCATTTTAAAAATGAAGAAACCAGAGTCAGGAGGAGATGTGAGTTAACCAGAGATATCTAAGTCATATAATAATAGTAGTAGTAATGGCAGCAGAAGCAGCAGTAGTAACAATAGAAATAGTAGTAGTAGTAGTAGTAGTAGTAGTAGTAGTAGTAGTAACAGCAGTAGTAGTTGTAGCAGTAGCAACTGCAGTGGTAGCTATAGTAGTAGCAGTAACAGTAGAAGTAATAGTAAGAGCTTCAGCAGTAATAGTAGTAGTAGTAGCACTAGTAGTAGTGGTAGTAGTAGTAGTAGTAGTAGTAGTAGTAGCAGCAGCAGTAGGATTAGAGCTGGAGGGAACTTTAACTCTATTCCCCTCATTTTGCAAATAAAGAAACTGGAACTCAGAGAAGTTGCAAAATTTGTCCAAGTTGACGCAGGTAGAAAGTGGAATCCAACAGAGAATTTCTCGTTCCAAATCCAGCTTCCCTTTGCACCATGGCGGCTATTCTCCTGGTACACTTGTCTAATTCCCACCCACCTACACCCATAATCTCAGCTCCAATCTGTCCTCTGTACCCATGGCCCCAGATGAATCATCCCTCACTCAATTTCCTCATTCAGAAAATGTATTTAGATACAAAGTGTCTTAGATCAGGAAAAAGAGTACCCGAAAAACTACACAAAAAGACCTTAAAATGGCCTATCCACAATCCTATAGTCAGTAAGATATCTGAACCCAGATTTTCCTTATTTCTGAAGCTAGCTCTCTATCCACTCTGCATATAAGCTAGTTTTATCTGGTTAAGCTCTCATTTCTCATTTCTGTCTAAATCTTGGCCATAGTATCTGGGAATAATGAGGTTTTTTTTTTTTTAAATTCTTTTTTTATATCCAATTTCTTTGTCAAAGAGGAGGGAAAACCAACCAACCAACTAAAAATGTTGTCTAATATCCTTTCTGGCCAGGCATGTTTATCTTTGCAGGGAACACAGCAAATACACAGTGTATTTCTTGCCAAACACTGGTACCTCTGTTTCCTGATAACAGATAGTTAGAGAAGATCAATAATAAATACTTACTGCTTCACTGTGGGCCCAAAGTATAGTTCTGTGGAGCAGCTGCTCTCCCTGGTCATCTGAAGTCCAAGTGGAGGGGATGGTTGGGGCTCAGCCAGAGTGAAGTATAGCATCATGGATGTCTCCTAATTTTTCCTTCTGTTACCCAGTTTCTCTGATAAGCCAAAAAATCTGCTATGAAGAGACAAGTCCATTTAAGCTTTATTTGTTTTTTCAGGCTGGGAGAGGCATGGGCTTTAATTACAGGTAATGAAAGGCATCCTGGTCATTGGCAAGGATTATGGGCCACAAACAGGGGTGGATGGATAGGTGAAAAGAAGAGGGATTATTTTGGTGGGTCCTCACATCCACAGGCCAAGTCAAAAAAATAGCAAACATGCTTTATGTAGACCCAGTTATAATATACCTCATACATATAAATAGTAGCACTTTTTTCAAATCCATGTTAATTAATTAGCATTCAATTAATTAACAATCAGTTAAGACTAATCCAGCCCCACACACATTTAAATATCACTGCAAAGATAGTATAGTAGAGGGGAGAGAGGATAGGCTTTAGCATCATGGAATCCGAGTTCAAACCCCTCCTCTGATACTACCTATGTAACCTTGGGCACCATCATTTAACATCTGTAGATCTCATATTTATTAGCTGTAAAATGAGAAGTTTCAATAAAATGGTCTCTGTGGAAGCAGCAGTGGTACAGTTGGTATAACAATGTCAGGCAGAAGTGAGTTCAAATCTGTCCTTAAACATTTACTAGCTCTGTGACCCTGGAAATGTCACTTAACCTCTATCCATCTGTTTTCTTAACTGGAAAATGGGGATGATAATAATAGCAACTTCCTTGCTGGGTCATTGTGAGTTCACATTTTCCTTTAGACATCTATTAGAGGTGTGACCTTGGGAAAGTAATTTACCCTTTATGTGCCTCAGTTCTTTATTGCTACAATTAGGAACCTAATGACTTTATGGCCCCTGAGACCACTTTCAGATCTAAATGTGCAATACTATGAGAAAGTATAGTCCAGACATGGGAAACAACCTGTGTAAAGTTAAGGAGGCAGGTGATGGAATGCTGAGCTTAGGCGAAAGGAGGTAGGCTAGTTGTGTTCATAGAGGGCATAAAGGAAAGTTCTAAATAAAACAAGCAGTAATATCTGAAGTAAATGAATTTGGAAGGAGAGTAGTCCAAGGCTTAGAAGAACTTTAAGTGCAAAGTTGAATGGGAAGATTTATATGAACTGATGCAAAGTAAAATAAGTGGACAAAGGAAAATAATAGGAACAATGGCCAGAATGATATAATTAGAAAGAAGACATAAGTAAATAGAAGAAAATGAGCATTAGCTAATTTGATAGAAAATATACATTCCTGATTAAGGATGAAAAACTGTTTCTCCCTCTCTGCTTTGCAGAAGTGAAGGGGAAGGGAATGAACATTTGTTAAACAACTATTACACACCAGACGCTACGTTAACCTCTTTTATAAATATTATCTAATTTGTTCCTCCCAACAGTCTCATGATGTAGATGCTGTTTTTATCTCCATCTTATAGATGGAGAAACTGAGTCACACAAAGGTGAGATGACTTGACTAGGAAGTATCTGAATGTAGACTTGAACTCAGATCTTCCTGACTCCACTTAATAGCTGTGTGACCCTGAGCAAGTCATTTTACCTTGTTTGCCTCAATTTCTTCATCTGTAAAATGAGCTAGAGAAGGAAATGGCAGAACACTCGAGTATCTTTGCCAAGAAAATCCTAAATAGAGTCATGAGGAGTTGGGCACAACTGAAAAATGACTGAGCAACAATTGTTTTTATTCTATATCTATGCTGTATCCACTGAGTTATTCTTCTACCTTGATCTAGGGGCGTACAGATGTGGAATGTTTCAAATATTGCAAAATTTAGTTGATGGTTCAGTATGTTGATCTATTTTTTCCTTCTCTTTTTTAAAAAAAAATCATTATTGTAAGTGATAGATCACTACGTAGGGGAAAGAGGAATGATATATTCAAAATTAAAGATAATATAAATGAAAACTTAATAAGCATTAAACATTTTTTGCTTAAAGATCCCCAAAAAAAGACACTTTATTTTATACTAGCATTACTAGGGAACCATTGAAGGTTCTTGAGCAGGGGGGAAAGTAAGATAGGAATTGTACCTTAGAAAGATTATTTTGGCACCTGTAAAAAGGATAGCTTCTAGAAGGGAAGAAACTTACAAACAGGAGTCTGAGTAAGATGGCATTATAGTAGGAGAGAAGGAAGCTGATGAGGGACTGAACTACAGTGGTAGCCATTTAAAAAAATAATTAGCAAGTCATTTTAAAGTGTAACTGAGTTCAGGAAAAGTTTTTGCCCTTCTACATTTCTTTACAAATTATGAATTTGAACATCAAAAATATGTATTTCAGTCTAGAATAGAGTATTGGATATGAATTATTATACTACTCTGCTAGAGTAGAGGTGAGAAAAAAAGACATAAGAAGAGGAGAGGAGAGGAGAGGAGAGGAGAAGAGATCCAAATCCTTAATATTTTGAGAAATGAAAATTAAAACTCTGAGGTTCTATCCCAAACTCATAAGACTGACAAAGTGCACAATAAAGGAATATGGCAAATGGTGGCATGGTTGTGGTGAAACCAGAGCATCTAAGTATTCATAGCTTTGAACTAGTGCAGCCATTTTAGAGAATAACATGAATCTGTGACTCAAAAGTGCATACCCTTTGCCCTCAAATACTCCTACTTGACTTCCCTTAAGTCACAACTAAAATCTTACCTAATCTACAGGGAGCCTTCCTCAACACTTCTTAATTCTAGTGTCTTCCCTGTGTTCATTATTTCTCTTTTATCCTTGTAACTTGTATTATACGTATTTGTTAGCATATTGTCTCCCTTATTAGATTGTAAACTCCCTGAGGGCAGAGACTGTCTTTTACATTCCCAGGACTTAGTACAGTGACTGACACATAGTAGGCACTTAATAAACGTTGATTGACTGATTGATATATACAAGAAATGATTATAACTGTTCTCTTTGTGGAGGCAAAGAACTGGAAACTGAGAGGGTTCCTATCAAATGGAGAATGACTGAGCAAATTTTACTTACATGAGCTCTCCCTCATCCTGTCTACCACTTGGAATCACTGTCTTCCTTCAAGACAGTCAAACCCCATGTCCTCCAAAGGTCCTTTCCTAATACCCCATGTTATTAGTGCTCCCCTTCTCTTTCAGGTTAGCTGTATTTACTTTGTTCATATTTTATACTGACTTTCCTGGATCCATAATGTCTCCCACCCACAATATTCCCTATAGAATTTAAAATACTGTAGAGCTGGGACTCCTGTTTGGATTTGTATTTGTGTCTCCAGCCTTTAGCACAAAGTTTAGCAGAGAGCAGGTGTTTAAGCCCTACTCAATGGACTGAATTAGGAGACTATATAAATCTTCTCCTATTCTTTCTTACTCAGAGGATTCATTTTTCTTTCCCATCCTTTTTTTTCCTACCATGGCCCAAACTAATTAGAACTTGGCTTTATTGTCTTTCAAAAAGACAATGATAATGACTCAGAGTGATAGCAGCTCTTCCCACTTGAGTGCCTTTTTGAAGTTTATCAAGGGGCTTTCCTCTCAATGGTACAAAGAAGTATAAGCACCATTGTGCAGAAAATTAAACAGACTCTAGAAATTGAGCTAACTTTCCCATGGTATTATAGCTAGGGAATACTGGAGCTGGGAGTCAAACCCAGGTCTTGCCTGCTTCAGAGTCCATCATCCTTTACTTAGCACCATACTATCTCTCAATAGGACAAAGGATTAGGGAAGCATGTCAAGATCAAGATGCAAATGTCTCAAGAATCTTATAATAAAGATTAAAATGCATTAAGGGGATGGACAAGGTGATTTCTCAAAGTTTAAGGTTCAATAATTTCATGAAAAAAAGGATGGCATAATAGTTAGCTTCCTTGACTTAGGTCAAGAAGACTCAGTTTCAAGTTCTGCCTCTGACACATATGGACTGGGTGACCCTGGGCAGGTCATTTGCTTTCTCCATATACCAGGCATCTCTCTAAGACTGGAAGAATCAAATGACCCAATAGCAGTTTCCACAGCAAGGAAATCACAAGTCCCTGATGTATCAATTATTTTTCAATGCATCAGTCCATGTGATAAGTCTACCAGGTGCTGCTCAAGACAATGAGGAATATTAGGACAAAGAGTAAAATAAAGCTCCCTCTTGGAGAGCTTAAATTCCACTAGAGGAATTTGTGCCTATACATTCCTCCCCACCTCTTCCAAATCCTTTCACTTATTCCATATATAATTCCAGAAAGAAAGGAAGGAAGGAAGGAAGAACAGAGGAAGGGAGGAGGGGAAGGAGGGAAACAGCAAAGAAAGGGGTGAAGGAAGGAAGGAAGGAAGGAAGGAAGGAAGGAAGGAAGGAAGGAAGGAAGGAAGAAAGGAAGGAAGGAAGGAAGAACAGAGGGAGGGAGAGAGGAGGGGGAAGGAAGGAAAGAGAGAGGAAAGGAGGGAAGGAAGGAAGGAGGGAAGGGCGGAAGGAAAGAAGGAAGGAAAGAAGGAAGAAAAAAGAAAGGAAGAGAAAAAGATAGATTATAGATAGATAGATACATAGATGATAGATAGATAGACAGATAGACAGATAGACAGACAGACAGACAGATAGATAGACAGACAGATAGATAGATAGATAGATAGATAGATAGAGAGATAGAGAGAGAGAGAGATAGAGAGATAGATAGATAGATAAGTGATAGATAGATGGAAGATAGAGATGGGAAATATATACATGTGTGTGGGTTTATAGATAACTAGATATATAGTTATATAATGTAATTATATTAGTGCTGCAATATAGAGGTAAATAGATATGTAGTTCAATATACTTTTAGAGTTAGTAAAGTTTTATTAAGTGCCTACTATTTGTGAGGCACTTGGCACTGAGGATACAAGAAGAATTAAAAGACAATTCCTGCCCTCAAGGAGCTTACAATCTAATGTGGGGAGAAACAAGCAAACAAATATGCACAAGTAACTCTATATAGGGAATAATTCAAAGAAGGAAGGGATTAGAACTAAGAGGGACTGAGAAAGACTTCCTGTCGAATATGGGATTTTAGTTGGGACTTAAAGGAAGCTAGGGAAGACAGAAGGCAGATATACAGAAGGAGAGGATTCTGGATTTGGGGAACTCCCAGAGAAAAGGCCCAGAGTTGAAAGATGGAATGTTTTGTTCAAGAAACAGCAAGGAAGTCAGTGTCCTTGGATAAAAAGTATGTAACAGGGAGGAAGATGTGATAAAAATGGAAAGGTAACGAGGAGGAGGGCTAAACTATGAAGGATTTTGAATGTCATGGAGGTGACAGGGAATCATTGAAATTTATTGAGGAGAGGAACAGTCAGATTTGTACTTTAAGGAAATCACTTTGATGGTTGAAGGGAGGGTGGGTTGGACAGCTATCTCTCTATCTCTCTATCTATATCAAATAATATGATTATTTTGTGTGTGTGTATATATATATATACCTACACATTATATAGAATGTAATTATATATTTATATGATTTGTATATTATATGTATATTATGTTTATCTACAGTCATTTATAGCCATCATTATCATAATGCATGTAAGTAATTGTGTATGAATCAGGGAAAAGGATTTATAAGGCAGAGGATAGAACACAGAAGGAGATAAAAAGAAGGAAATTTCAACCCAGACTTCAATTGGTCACCCCAAATTTGCTCCCAATATTTCAGCTAATAAAGAGAATAATTTCTAGTCAGAACAAATGTGAACTTTTTTTAGGCAAATATATCCAGGAGAACGTGAGCAGCAGATGCTTGCTTCCCTGCTGCCCTGAAATGATGTTAGCCCAGTGTGTGACAGCAATTAATATCTTATTTCTCAAATCAGCCCATTAGAAATAATCATGCAGGTAACTGTGGGCCATTAATCTGCCTTGGAACCCAACATACACTGTCTGATGAGTGGACTGAGCCCAGAGGGATAGAAAGTTATTTTTACAGTCATTAAATGGACCTCAAAAGAGGGTGGGAGGGACCTGGGGAACATTTGAGACCAAGGGCACAATCAGAGACTGAAACAACTAGAAAGGAGCATTGTTGGCTTTCTCTGTAAAGGAAAAGAAGTGCTGGTAGCATCAGAAGCTCCTATCATCCTCATTCATTTTCAGTCTCAGACATCATCCTTCCAATAGTCCATTTTCCAAATTCAGTTCAATTCAAACTTATTCTGTGAAGGGTATTGTGCTAACTGCTGAAGATACAAAAAACAAAAGTTGAAACTAGCCCTGCTCTCAAGGAGATTGCAATATACGTGGCAAAGTTGTGGTGCATATACACAACCATAAATGTATAAATTAATAGAGAGGGAGACAAAGACAGACAGACAGAGCCAGAGAGGAAGATAAAGACAGAGAGACAGAGACAAAGAAAGAGAGAGAGAGAGAGAGAGAGAGAGAGAGAGAGAGAGAGAGAGAGAGAGAGTTTAAGGAAAGTCCTTTTGTTGTGTTTTGTGCTTTGAAGGAAGTTAGGAGTTCTAGGAGGCAGAGGTGAGGAGAGACTTCATTCCATGTGGGAGAGATATCTCAAGTTCTTTTAACAAAGGAACACAATTCCTCATGCCAATGCATGGAGGTAGAGGGCAATAATACTATGGAAAAGGAATGATTTATTTTTCCTTGAATCACTTCGTCAATCGCTACCAATATCAAAGAGTGATAAAAAAAAAAAATATGATGTCAAAAAGGAAGGATCTGAGGTGCCATCTAATTCAATCTGTAGGAGAAAACACTGAGACCAAAAGAAGGGGAAGTTACTTCCCTCCAAATCACATGATTTCTGTCTTGAAAGAATTTCCCATAGAATCATTGATTTAGAGGTGGAAGAGTGCTAACAACTCTTCATTTTACCTCTGACAGAAATGAGGGTCATACCCCAAAATGAGCTAAGCACTCAATCTAAACAATGTCATGCCATGCCACTGCTACCAAAGGTAATCCTTAGTGATAAGGCCAGGTGCATCAGAGACCACAGATATATGTGAGAATGATGAGGTCGAGTGAAACAAGATTGAGAAGTCTGGAGGAATTTCTTTCATTTACGGTTTATATAAGCAGATCTTCATTGGGAGTCTGGGAAGCAATCAGCATCTCTTTGTTGGCCATAAGGAGGACAACACAGAATTTTGTCTTACAATGTTTCTTAATTATTTATCTAGCTTCTGATCTGAAGGAATAGAAAAGTGTGATCCTGTACCTCTGGGGAGGCAGACATATTTATTTTGCATGCTAAAGAATGTGTGACCCTTCCTCACTGGTTTTTGTTTGAGCTCCACATAAATATCATTATTACTGTTATAATTTTGCTTAATATTTTGTTGTTGTGTTTATACAAAGTTAGGGGTATTGTGGAAAGAAAAAAACTGGGTTTAGAGTCAGAAAAGCTGTGATCATAGATGTACAACTGGAAGCAGTCTTAGAGGTTTTGTAATTCAACCTCTTCATTTTACAAATGAGGAAACTAAGCTAGAGAAATTTGAGATTGTAAGATCATAGATTTGGAACTGGACTTGACTCTAGAGGCCAACTAGTTCAATTCCTTCTTCTTACAGATGAGAAAAAAGTGTCCCAGAGATGGGGAATGATGTACCCTAGGGAATATAGGTAGCAAGTACCAAGGTCAGGTTTTCAACCATATTCTTTTTACTCTACGTATAATATTTTTTTTCCATTGCATTATACTATCACTCTTTCTCTCCATGTGACCTTGGACAAAGTCATCCTTAGGGCCTTAATTGTCTCTAAAATAAAGAAGTTAGTATCCTCTTAATAAATAACAATGTGAGTAATACCCTTTAATAAAATGATTTGTTATGTGAAGTTTGGATTCAGTCAAAGGGCAGTTCCTGAGGACCTAGAGGATGAGGCTGCAGGTTTCTCACTTGGTCCCTTCTAGGGATGCTATGGGTCCACTGGCCTTACCCTTGTATTTCTGTTCCTATTCAATCTCTGCCTTACTTAATGCTTTTTTTTTTTTTTTAGATAAGCAAAAGAATTGTTGTTCCATGTCATAAATGTCATTGGGGGCTGGGGAAAGCATCACTTTTCATATCATCTTCATCTTCCAATTTCTTAACTAAGTGTATGTATATAGCCCCATCCCCCACAACTCCCAATTTTAAACAGTCAATAAAATACATCAAAATCTGGCTTCTTCAAAAATTAATTTGGAGACAAAAACTCATTTTACAACATGAGTTGCTCAAGACAACAATAAAATCAAAACTAATTAAAATTACATGATATAATATTAATGACTATATTTAGTCCCAAAGAAGAGATATGACAATGTGACCCATATCCTTCTCTGCAGAAATAGGAGACTATGGGTGTGTAATACTTGGTATAGTGTCAGACTTGGTTGATGTACAACTAGGTGACACAATGGAAAGAGTGTTGGTGTTAGAGTTAGAAGGACCTGGGTTTGAATCTATCCTCAGAGAGTTAGTTAGCTGAGTCATGTTGGGAAAGTCACTTCAACTGTGTTTGCCTCAGTTTCCTTATCTGAATAATGTGAATTATGACAACACCTTCCTCTCAAGTTTGTTATAAAAAATAGAATAAGAGGTTGACCATAACTGCTCTTGTCAGGCCTGTCCCAGACCCTGCCACGCCCTTTCCCCAACCCTTCCCCCAGGCCACAATGAAAAGATTCTTTCAGGAAATTAGACATCAAGTTCAATAGCTTGGGGCTAGGGCAGAAACTCACTGACCAGGCTGGGGGGAGTGAGGAGGGGGTGGGGGAGAGAAGTTGCCAATGATGTCTAAATGGTAGCAGCAGCAGCAGTGCTGACCAGGCTGGAGCAGAAGCCACCAAGGTCCAAGGGATACATGTCCTAAGATTCTTTTCAGGAACAAGTGAAGAAGGAATTACAAGCAGAAGTCACCAGCAATGGGAGTGCTGAGTCTACTGGAGCAAATGTGGTACCCGAGGAGGAGGGGTCTTCAAACCTGTCTATGAGTGGGGTTTATCTTACCTGCCAAAGAAGCCATTAACAAGCATTCACACAAAGACTGTTTCCATCATGAAGATCCATATGTTCAGCAGGGACTGAGAGAAAGTAAAATTGGGGGTGAACATCATTGGCAAGTGCCTGGACAACTTCTTCACCCAGAAGAAGAGACATACAGGAAAATCAAATTGCAAAACAAAATATTTCAGGAGTTGGTCAACTGCTTAGAAGGGGCTAATGAATTTTTTGAGGGCATTGGGTTTGAGAAGATGACCTTCCTTATTCCAGAACAAGAGACCTCCAGGGGCACTGTGAGCTGAGTGAGGATGCCTTGACCCAGGTAGAGAAGCTGGAACAGCACAAAGTCACCTTGCAGAGCTTGGAGCCTGTGCTGGCTCAGCAGTGACGAATCTTCAAGCCCTTCCCACTGGCCACCTAGTTTGACTTACCTGAGGACTTCTTCCACCTCACAGCATAGGAGTTCAAAGGAGAGCAGCAGCTAAGGGCAGACACTGTGGAATGGCTGAGAGTGCTTCAGACCAACACCATGAGGGAGAAGGAGAAGCAGAGGGAAATGCGAAAATACACCTATTCCTTCTTACAGGTTCGCTTTCCAGATGGGCACATCCTCCAGGATACCCTCTAAGCTTGGGATCTGTTATCTGCACTCTACAGCTTAGGGAAGGAGGCCTTATTCAATGACTGGCTACCCTTTGAACTGCTTCCTACAGGCAGGCATAAACTGTTGGATGAAAACCTGGCCTTTAAGGAATGTGGCCTTCAGCTCTTCTGACTCTCTCTTGGGATATAGGTATCTTGGAAGACATTAAGGCATCAGGGGCTGAGCAATCCCCTGGAATTCTGAAACCTGAACTTTTTGCAACTGTGGAAAACCTCACATAAAATTAAACCAGGCTTGGCCCAGTTGTTTCTGTCTCATGCTCCTCCCCTCTTGTAATCCTTCCCCTTGTCCCTTGTCTCCAAGATTTCGAGCAGAAACTGATTTTCATAGCCTTTTGCTTGGGGAGGCAGGCTGCAATGTAGAGGTGGAATTAGTTCAAGAATTGAGGAGAGTTGTCCTCCCAACATAGGCAGACTAGGATATATGGTGTCCCTTTCCTTGCACCCTGACACTTTGGTTTCCAGACCAGGGTCATAAGAGCTTTCCCTGATCTCAGAGAACATGGCTGGATATAACTTTGTGGAGGCTTCCCACCTACCTTGGAAAAGCTAACTTTGTGCTGCTTTTCGTGTACATGATCTAAAAACTTGCTCTAAGTAGCTATTCACAGACAGGTTATTGAACTTAAGGTATAGTTTGAGTAGAGAGATTCTTGGCATTTCACTGGTGGAGGATCAAGTCTAGGGCATGAGGGAAGGACTTCCTTGGCTGGTGGGATCTACTTCATAGCTAGGTTCAGCTACTCTCTTATGTTCTTGTATATAAAATGGACAAAGAAGCAACTGGTGCATCATTACGTGATACCTATAACACTAAATTATGAACAGGATTAAACAGAATAAGATAATATTTGTAAAGAGTTATATAAGTACTGGGGCAGCTATGTGGTACAGTGGATAGAGTGTCAGGCCTGAAGACAGGAAAACCCATCTTTCTGGCTTCAAATTCAGCTTCAGATACTTACTGTCTATGTGATCCTAGGCAAGTCACTGAATGGTATTTGTCTCAGTTTTCTCATCTTTAAAATAGGAAGGGAAAGGCAAATCACTCCAGTATGTTTGCCAAGAAAATCCCAAATGGGGTCATGAAGATTTGGACATGACTCAAATGACTTAACAACAAAGAATCTAAATGCTACCTCATGTTTTGTGTTTGCTGAAATGATCTTCTTGTCCTCATTAGTGGTGTTGTTTTTCTTTTTTTCTTTTCCAGTTTGTTGATATTAGAGCTGGTTTTCTAGGTCAAGAAAGCAGCAGGGAAATATTGGGAAATAAATATATCAAAAAAGTATTTTTAATGACTCACCATAAGATTTCTTTAAGGTTGTCTTTGAGCGCAGTTTAATCTTCAGGTACAAATTTATTGTGTGCATATGTGGAATGGTATAGTCAGCAATATTATAGTGTCATTCATTTTGAGTCAAAGGTTTTGAATTGGAATACCAGCTTTTCTGTTCAATACTAACCCTGGAATCAGGATACTTTGTTGTTCAGTCATGGTCTACTATCCCTGAAATCATTTGGGATTTTCTTGGCAAAGATCCTGGAATGGTTCGCCATTTCCTTCTCTAGTTCATTTGACGTATAAGTAAACTGAGGCAAACAGGGTGAGGTGACTTGCCAGGGTCACATAGCTAGGAAGTGTCCTGTACTGGATTTGAATTTATGTCTTTCTGACTCCAGAGCTGGCACCTAGTTGCCCCTGAAATCAGAATGAGTTTAGTACAAATCTAACCTCAGATAATTACCAGCTGTCCTATCCTGGGCAAATCACTTTGCCTCAGTTTTCTCATCTCTAAAATGGTGATGACAGCACCTGTCTTGCCAAGTTGTTGTGAGACTCAAATGAGATAATAATTGTAAAGCACTTAACGCTGTGTCTGGAACATTGTAAGTGATACAAAAATGTTAGCTATTGTTATTATCCCTGTCTGTTAAAAAAGAAGTTTGGACTAGATATTCTCTGAAGTCCTTCCCAGCATTACCTGCTTCAATCTTTCCAAAAAAAAGTATGAACAGTATGTGTATTCACACCTTCCCCTAGGATAATATACAAAAGTGTCAATGGAACTGATGTGCTAACAACCTCTAAAGAATTCAGCAGCCATCTAATAAATATAGCAGTAAGCTTAGAATGGAAGTCTCAATTTGGGCACAACTAGCTAGTGGTTGATGTCTCTCCTTCTTGTTCTACACAATAAATGCTTACAAGATCAACGAGGAAAGCATGGGGAGGTCCTTTGATTTAGCTGTGCTCATTGGGATGGTTCAGAGAAAAGGAATTTACATGCACACACACACACACACACACACAAGCACATTTTGTGTGTATATATACAGAAAATATATTAGGTACCTATGTGCATATAGGTATATGCAAAATTGAATACATATACACATATATTAATGTATGCATCCACATCCATACACACAGTAGATTTCTCTATATATCTATAGATGAACATATGGATATGTTGATTGAATCCAAACACTCCTATCGGCACCTGCTATAGGTTTCTCACCCTATGCAATAAAACAACTGGTGCTTCCTGCACCTCCCACTAAGCTTCCTCCTGCTGATTACCAGTGCTAATGATCATTAATGACCGATAATTATTTCACAGAAACAGTAATAAAATTACCTGGTGTGGCATTAGCTGTAAATTTTAGCCTCCTTATTTGCCCACGCCCTTCTCCTACCTCCCATACTCAATGAGATCCACTTTCTTTGCTAACAACGAAAATGTGATTTCTTTCAGTTTTTGTCCCCTGGGCAGAAACTCTTGGAAAGTCTGCTTGGCAGAGAAACCGGATAGTATAGTTCCCAGAGAATCCATTTGGAGGGTTTGATTTCTAGAGGGAGGAAAGGTCTGGGGCCTCATGGCTATACATCATCAATTATTAGAGGAAGGGTAAGGCATAAGCATTTATATACCACCTACCCGACTGGCAGGCACTAGGCTGAGCACTTTACAAATATTATTTAATTTGATCCTCGTAGCAATCTTATGAGGTAGATGCTATTTCTCTTTCAGTTTTACAGTTGAGGAAAGTGAGGCAGAGAAGAAGAGACTTCCTGGGGGTTATATAGCTAGGACATACCTGAAACTAAATTGAATTCCAGTGTTCTTTTCTTCAAGCTTAACACTCTATCTGCTGTGCCACTTAACTGCCAAAAATGAATAGGCAAAGAATCCAATTCCAGAATCACAGAATCTCAGTATTGTAATGTTAATCTATAAAATGGGGTTAATAAAATAGGGATGTTAATTTTCAAAGTTGTTGTGAAGATCAAATGAAATATTTATAAAGCACCTTGTAAATCTTAAAATGTTATATGAATATTATCTAATATGTTATTATTAATTATTAGAAAGTAAATCAGCTATCAAAACTTTAGAACCCATCCCTGAATAAAATGTTCTTAAAAACAATATCCTTAAAAATATCCCCAGCTAATGACTAGCCAGTCTGTCTATGAAGAGTTCTTAGGATAGTGAACATACTACTTTCCAAAGCAGCAGCCTCTTCCATATATTTCTCTAATAAGTTAGAAATTGTTTCTGATGTCATTCTTAAATTTTATATTTTAAATTTCTATCATTCCTACTTCTGCCTTCTGGGAACAAAAGAAAACCAAACATTCATATCTTGAGGACAATTTTTTATGTCACTGTGTAAGAATATGTGGAATATATAGATTTGGCATCATTGTAGACTGAAAACTGTAAGGGACGTGAGGATCATCTAGTGCAACTCCACTCAGTTTTCAGATGGAGAAACTGAAGCCCAAAGAGCTCACGTGACTTTCCCAAGTTCATACATGTAGCAGGCATTAGAGGTGGGATTTGAACCTAGTTCTTTTGATTCTGCAGCCAGGGGTGGCTATCCCGTACTGCTTCATCACTTAGGCAAAGAGTTAAAAGACAAAACCATGAAAGAAGATATGTCAATTCAAAGCCTGAAAAGGACTCAAGCGAACAGAGCTAAGGTGGTGGAGTGAAAACATGGACTCACCTGAACTCTCCCACAAACTCCTGCAGATACCTCTAAAAAGTGAATCTGAATATATTTTAAAGTGGCAAAATTCACTAGGAAACACAGTGTGGCAGATTTCAAGCGCAGGACAGCCCAAAAGGTTTATGGAAAGTTCTGTTACAATGTTACAATGGATGGGGTGAGCGCAGAGCACATAGGCTGCATCAGAGCAGACTCAACCATAGCAGAGTCGGGAGGGAAAAACCCAGGTGATCTGAGTCACCAGCTGCAGTGCTGATTCCCCAAACTCTCAGTAAAGGATGCGAGTCAGGCAGAGTTGGGTGAGAGAGAAGCACAGGGTCACCTCAGTCATAAGATTGCTCCTAGGGCTATTAGTCCATAAGCTGAATGTTTGAAAGTCACTTACTTGAATGTCCAGGAGTCAAGATGGTGGAGTAATCTGTAAGTACTCTCACCCTCCCTTGTTGCCTTTCAAAAATCTAGAGAATATTGGCCCAGTAAAAATACGGGAATAGTAAGACCAGCAGCAAGGGCACATCAGTCTTTTAGCTAGGGAGGTTGGTGACATCAAAGTGAAGAGTACTTCTTACTGTGGCTCAAGAGGACCAGGTCCCTAACTTCCAGTACAAAATCGTGGGACAGAGTCCCCTGTGCCCCAGAAATAGAGACCCACTATAAAAGCCAGGAAAAAAGGCAATCACCATGAGCAAGAAGAAAATTAGAAAAGCAAAGATCATAGAATTTTATTATGAGGGCAGGGAAGATCAAAGTATGAATTCAGAAGACAACCAAACTGATACTATACCCACATCTGAAGCCTCAAATGGGAATATGAACTTCTCTCTAGCCCAGAAAGCATTTTTGGAAGCCTCAAGAAGGATTTAAAAAGCAAATTAGAGAGGTAAAAGAAAAATTGACCAAGGATTTTAAAAATACAACTGACAAAATAAAAAAAAAATTCAGTGAAGAGAACAGCTCCTTAAAAAGTAAAATTGACCAAATGGAAAGGAAGTACAAAACTTAACTGAAGAAAATAATTCCTAAAAAGAAACAACTGAACAAATAGAAAAGGAGGTACAGAAGCTAACTGAAGAAAATAGTTTATTAAAAGTCTGAATTGGGCAAGTAGAAGCTCATGACCCTACGAGGCATCAAGAATCAATTAAACAAAATCTAAAGAATGAAAAAACAGAAGAACATGTAAAATAGCTCATTGGAAAAGCAACTGAGCTATAAAATAGATCCAAGAGAGAAAATCCAAGAATTATTGGTCTACTGGAAAGCCATGATGAAAGAAAAAAGCCTGAAGAGTATCTTCCAAGATATCATAAAGGAAAACTGTCATGAGGTCCTAGATCCAGGGGGCAAAAATAGTCATTGAAAAAATCCACTGATCACCTCCTGAAAGAGATCTCAAATTGAAAATGCCAAAAAATATCATTGCACACTTCCATAATTATCAGGTCAAGGAAAAAATACAAGTAACCAGAAAAAAGTAGTTCAAATGTCAAGGAAATACAGTTAGGGTCACAACTTCTACATTAAAATATAAGCAGTATTGGAATATGATATTTCATAAAGCAAAGGAGCTTGGACTACAACCAAGTATCAATTATCCAGAAAAACTGAGAACAATCTTTTAGGCAATGAGGTGGGTATTCAGTGAAATAAGAGATTTCCAGAACTTCCTAATGAAAAGGCCAGAGCTCAATAGAAAATTTGGTCTTCAAATACAAGAATCAAGAGAGGCATACAAAGGTAAACAAGAAAACAAAAGAAAAAAAATCCTTGTTGTTTAATATGGACAAACAGTTTACATTCCCATATAGGAGGATGATACTTGCTACCCTTGAAAATAGTATATTTAATGAAACCTGTTAAAGGGATGTACACAGATAGAGGTTGTGGGTATAAATTGAATGATATGATGCTTAAAAAAACTAATTAAGGGGTATAAAGAGAGATGAGGAAAAGAAGAGGTAGAAAAGGGTAAATTACATCACATGAGGAGGTTAAAAATAACCAAAAAGCAAAAAAAAGCAGAGGGAAAATGGGAAGAAGATGAGAATTGTTTGAGCTTTCCTCTAATCAGATTTGGTTCAAGGAACAAACAACATACTCAGTTAAGGACAGAAATCTAATTTGTCTTAAAGGCAGTAGGAGAGCAAAAGAGAAAGAAAATGGAGGGTGATTAGAAAGGACGGAAGAAGGAGTAAGGGGAAAGTGAAAGAAAAAGGAGGGGGGCTGATAGCAGGGAGGGAAGATTGAGGGAGATGATGATCAAAAAGAATCTTTTGAGGAGGGGAAGAGAGATATAAAAGCACAAATGGAGGTGGATGATATGATAGAGAGAAAGATACATATAGCAATTATAACAGGTAATTAGAATGGGACAAACTCTCCCATAAAGTAGAGGCATATAGCAGAATGGATTAAAAAACATAATCCTACAATATGTTGTTTACAAGAAACACATTAGAAACAGAAAGGTACACATAGGGTACCTAAGGTAAAAGGTTGGAGCAGATTACATTTGGTTCAGCTGAAGGAAAAAAAAAAAACCATAGATAGCAATCATAATCTCAGACAAAGCAAAAGCAAAAATAGATCTAATCAAAAGAGATAAGAAAGGAAACCACATCCTGTTAAAAGACACCATAGAGAGTGAAGTAATATCATTACTAAACATATACACATCAAGTGGTATAGAATCCAGATTCTTAAAGGAGAAGTTAAGGGACTTATAGGGGAAAATAGACCACCAAACTATAATAGTAGGGGACCTCAACTTCTCCATCTCTGAACTTGATAAATCTAACCTCAAAACAAGCAAGAAATAAATTAAGTAGATAAATAGAATTTTGAAAAAGGCACATATGACAGACGTCTGAAGAAAATTGAATGGGGATAGATATACCTTTTCCTCAGCAGTACCTGGCACATACACAAAAATTGACCATGTACTAGGGCATAAAAAAACCTCAAAATCCAGTTCAGAAAGGCAGAAATGGTCATTGCATCATTTTCAGGTCATGATGCAGTAAAAATTATATGTAACAAAGAGCCATTGCAAGATAGAACAAAAATTAATTGAGAACTAAATAATCTAATCATAAAGAATGAGTGGGTCAAACAACAAATCACAGAGACCATCAATGACTTCATACAAGAGGATGACAATAATGAGAAAATCCCCCAAAATTTATGGGGCACAGTGAAGGCAGTTCTTATGGAATGTTTTATATCTCTGAATGTTTATGTGAATAGAAGCAGCGAAGGGGAGATCAATGAATTGGGCATGCAACTGAAAAATCTGGAAAAATAACAAATTGAAAATTCCCAATTAAATGCAAAATTAGAAATGTTGAAAATCAAATTATAGATTAATAAAATTGAAATTTAGAAAACTATTGAAATAATAAAAGAAACTAAGAATTGTTTTTATGAAAAAATGCAATAAAATTGATAAATATTTGGTCAATTTTACTTAAAAAAAGAAGAAAACAGAAAGACCAGTATCAAAAATGGAAAAGGTGAATTCATCTTTCATTAGAATTTAAGTAATAAGAATTTAAATTAAATTAATTTATTAGGAATTAACAAAGAATTTAATTATTAATTAATAAATAGGATTGTTATTTACTAATTAATAAATAGGAAATCAAAATAATAGTTAGAAATTATTTTGCCCAACTGTATGCCCATAAATTTTACTTTGTTAGTGAAATGAATGAGTTTTTTACAAAAAACATAAATTGCCCAGATTAAAAAAATAAGAAGTAAAATATTTAAATAACTTCATCTCAGGCAAAGAAATTGAATAAGCCATAAACGAACTTCCTAGGAAAAAAAATCTCCAGGGCCACATGGATTTACAAGCTAATTCCATCAAACATTTTGAGAGCAATTAATTCTAATACTATGCAGACTACTTGAGAAAATTAGAGGAGGAGTCTACCAAATTCTTTTTTTTTTTAATTAATTAATTTATTTTCAGTTTTCTGCAAAAACTTCCGTGTATCTTTTTGAAAACGTATTTGTTTATTTATCTGATATTCTACAATCACTACCAAAAACTTAGATCTTTCCCCCGCACCTATCCCCCACCACCCCCCTCCCTCCCCAAGATGCCATACAATGCTATATAGGATCTACATACACTTTTGTATTGAATACATTTTCACTATAGTCATGCTGTGTAGATGAACTAAGATAAATGAAAGAAATCATATAATAAATCAAAACATAATACACACACACACACATATACAAATATGATCTGCTGCATTCTGCAAATGAATTCCATAGTTCTTTCTCCGAGTGTGGAAGGCATTTTGCCTTAGAAAACCATTGGGAATTATTTTTTTTTTAAGTTCTTGCGTTATTACGAAGTTCCAAGTCTACCAGAAAAACCTCTCACACGCTGTGGTCGTTGCTGTGCACAAAGTTCTCCTGGTTCTGCTCCTTTCACTCAGTGTCAGGTCATATAAGTCCTTCGAGGCCTCTCTGAAGTCTTCTTGTTCATCATTTCTTATGGCACAATAGTACTCCATTACATTCATATACCACAACTTATTCAGCCATTCCCCAATTGATGGGCATCCCCTTGATTTCCAGTTTTTGGCAACTACAAAGAGTGCTGCTATAAATATTTTTGTACATGTGGGACCCTTTCCCATTTTTATGATCTCTTGGAGATACAGTCCTAGTAGCAATACTGCTGGGTCAAAGGGTATGCACATTTTTGTAGCCCTTTGGGCATAGTTACAAACCGGTCTCCAGAATGGTTGGACGAGCTCACAGCTCCACCAACAATGAATTAGTGTTCCAACTCTCCCACATCCTCTCCAACATTTATCATTTTCCTGTTCTGTCATGTCTGCCAATCTTATAGGTGTGATGTGGTACCTCAGAGTTGTTTTGATTTGCATCTCTCTAATCAAAAGTGATTTAGAGAACTTTTTCACATGATTAGAGATATCTTTAATTTCTTCCTCTGAAAATTGCCTATTCATATCCTTTGGCCATTTATCAATTGGGGAAACACTTCCATGTATCTTAGCCTTGAGATGGTGTGCAATCTTATATAGATTCTACACATACATACTTATTAAATACATTTTCACCTTAATCATGCTTCATAGAAGAATTAAAATGAGTGGGAGAAACTATGAAAACAAAACACAACATAACACAAGGGAAAATGGTCTGCATCATTTGTGACCCAATTCCATAGCTGTTTCTCTTGATGAGGAAGGCATTTTGCCTGAAGAGTTCATTGGAAATTTTTTAGGTCCTTTCATTGCTGTGAAGGGCTAAGTCTACCAGAAAAATTCCTTGTACTTTGTGGTTGCTGCTGTGTACAAAGTCCTCCTGGTTCTTCTTTCAGTCAGTATCAGTTCATAGAAGTCCTTCCAGACCTCTCTAAAGTCTTCTTGGTCATCATTTCCTATAGCACAATAAGATTCCATTACATTCACATGCCACACCTTGTTCAGCCATTCCCCAATTGATGGGCATTCCCTTGATTTCCAGTTCTTGGTCACCATAAAGAGGGTTGCTATAAATATGTTTTCACATGTGGAACCCTTTTCCATTTTTATGATTGCTTTGGGATACAGTCCTTGAATCGACACTGCTGGGTGAAAGGGGATGAACATTTTTGCAGCCCTTTGGACATAGTTCTAAATTGCTTTTCAAAATGATTGGAACACTTCACAGCTCCACCAACAATAAATTAGTATTCGAACTCTCTCACATCTTCTCAAACATTTATCATTTTCCTGTTTTGTCATGGTAGCCAATCTGATAGGTATGATGTGGTACCTCAGAGTTGTTTTGATTTGCATCTCTCTACTCAATAGTGATTTTAGAACATTTTTTTTCAAATGACTATAAATAGCTTTAATTTCTTCCTCTGAAAACTGCCTGTTATTATCCTTTGATAATTTACCAATTGGAGAATGACTTGTATTCCTGTACATTTGACTCAATTCTCTATATATTTTAGAAATGATACCTTTATCACAGACACTAGTTGCAAAAATTCTTTCCCAGTTTTCTACTTTCCTCCTAATCTTGGTGAGATTATGTTTGTTTGTGGAAACACTTTTCAATTTCATGTAATCAGAATTATCTATTTTGCACTTCATAATGTTCACTATCTCTTGATTAGTCAAAATTTCTTCATTCTCCATAAATCTGACAAATGCAGTATTCCTTGCTCCCCTAATTTATTTATATTATCAGTCTTTATACTTAGATTGTACATCCATTTGGACATTATTCTTGTGTGTGGTGTCAGGCATTGGTCTATGCCCAGTTTTTGCCACACTGTTATCCAGTTTGCCCAGCCATTTTTGTCAAACAGTGAGTTCTTATCTCAGAAGCTAGAGACCTTGGGTTTATCAAACAGTAGATTGTTATATTCATTGACTACTGTGTCTTCAGTACCTAACGTATTTCACTGGTCTACCCTTCTATATCTTAGCTAGTACCAAGTGGTTTTAATGCTTGTTGCTTTATAATATAATTTGAGATCTGGTAGGGACCAAATTTTGTTTATGATACAATTATGGTGCTGATACCTAAACTGGGAAGAGCCAAAATAGAGAAAGACAATTATAGACCAATTTCCTTAATGAATATAGATGCAAAAATTTTAAATAAGATATTAGCAAAAATATTGTAACAACTTATCATGAGAATAATATATTTGATTAGGTAAGATTTATACCAAGAATGTAGGGCAGGTTCAATATTAGGAAAACTATCAGCATAATTCATCGTATCAACAACAAAACTATCAGACACCATATCATTATCTCAATAGATGCAGAAAAAGTTATTGCTATTGAAAATATTGGAAAGCATAGGACTAAATGGAGACCTTCTTAAAATAATAAATAGTATCTAATTAAAACCATGATCAAACAGTATATAAAATGGGGAAAATCTAGATGCATTTCCAGTAAGATTGGGGGAGGGGGAATGAGCATATCCATGATCACCACTGTTACTCAATATGGTACTAGAAATATCAGCTTTAACAATAAGAGAAGAAAAAGCAATATAAGGAATTAGAGTAGGTAGAGAAACTAACTTACCACTCTTTGCAGATGAAATGATGATATATTTAGAGAAGCCCAGAAAATCAAGTAAAAAACCACTTAAAATAATAAACAACTTTAGCAAATTTGCAGGACATAAAATAAACCCACAAAAATCATCTACATTTCTATATATTACTAGCAAAGCCCAAAAGCAAGAAAGAGGAAGAGAAATCCCATTTAAAGTTACTGTAGATACTATGAAGTATTTGGGAGTCTACCTGCCAAAACAAACCCAGAGACTATATGAATACAATTATAAAGCCCTTCTCACACAAATAAAGTCAGTTCTAAATAATTGGAAAAGAACATCAGTTACTCAAGGGTAGGCTGAGCTAATATAACAAAAATGATCATTCTACCTAATTTAATTTACTTATTCAGTGTCATACAAATCAAACTACCAAAAATATTTTATAGAACTAAAAAAATATCATCAAAATTCATCTGGAAGTACAAAAGTTCCAGAATATCAAAAGAATTAATGAAAAGAAATTCTAGGGAGTGTGGCCTCGCCATGCCAGTTCTTAAATTGTATTATTAAGCAGCAGTCATCAAAACCACTTTGTACTGGTTAAGAAATAGAGGGTTAATGTTTGGCCTAGAGGTCGATGAGCTACCCGAGTCTACTTACCTTTTGCAGGTCTTTGGAGGCCAACCAGATAAACATATTGAGAGAAGAGACTTTCCAGAGTCAAACAAGGGTAAGGCTTTATTCAGGGTCTTAGTTAAGTATCCATATGCAGGGTGAATTCTTCCCCAGGAGAGAGGAATCCTCCTCCTCCCAAGGGGCAAGGATCATACAGCAAGAGGATGGGAGTGGAAGAGGGGAGGAACCCTCTTCCCTTCAAGGGCCCCGCAGCAAGAAGAGCCCCCGGAGGGGACTCCGCATCCAGAAGAGAAACTTCAGGCTTTCCTGTCCCTACTTAAAAGCTCTCCCGGGCACATAGTTTGCACGTGAATACCGTGCGTGCTCTCAGCCCCTAGCTAATTAATAACAGGTGTGCTCAGACCACGGACCAATCTCAAGGGTGGGATGCTCTCCCCAGCAAGTTTCCCCTCTGAGAAGAGGTGGAAATGCACGAGATAGCCCGTGTTTCATGCCTCAATTCCCAGCTGTTCCCTGGGGGGCCTCGTGAGAACTCTGAGGTTTAGAGGTCCTTACTTTTACCTGCCTGAGACTGTCCTCATGAAAACTGAGCTTATACCCCCAACAGGTTAAAACAGAAGATTAAATTTATAAGCATAGTAGTCAATGACTATAACAATCTACTGTTTGATAAACCCAAAGATTCCAACTTCTGGGACAAGAACTCACTGTTTTGCAAAAATTGCTGGGAAAATTGGAAAACAGTGTGGCAGAAACTGGGCATAGATCAATGTCTGACATTTTATACCAGAAAAAAAGTCAAAATGGGTATATAATCTATGTATAAAGACTGATACTATAAACAGCCTAGTTCATTTGTCAGATTTATGGAGAATGGAGGAATTTATGACCAAACAAGCGTTAGAGAATATTATGCAATGCAAAATGGATAACTTTGATTACATCAAATTGAAAAGTTTTTCTATAAACAAAGCCAGTGTAACCAAGATTAGGAAGGAAGCAGAAAACTGGGAAAGAATTTTTACAACTGGTGTCTGTGATGAAGATCTCACTTCTAAACTATAGAGAACTGAGTCAAATTTGCAAGAATACAAGCCGTTTCCCAATTGATAGATTGTTAAAGGATATGAGCAGGCAGTTTTCAGAGGAGGAAATTGAAGCTATCTACAGTCATATAAAAAAATGCTCTAAATCATTATTTATTAGAGAGATGCAAATTAAAACAACTCTGAGGTACCACGTCACACCTATCAGATTGGCTAATATTAGAAAACAGGGAAATAATAAATGTTGGAGAAGATGCAGGAGATTTGGAACACTAATTCATTGTTAGTGGAACTGTGAGCTGATCCAACCATTCTGGAGAGCAATTTGGAACTATGCCCAAAGGGTTATAAAAATGTGCATACCCTTCAACCCAGCAATATCCCTTCTAGGACTGCATCCTAAAGAGATCTTAGAGATGAGAAAAAGAATCACATTACAAAAATATTTATAGCAGCCATTTGTGTGGTGGCCAAGAACTAGAAATCGAAAGGATTCCCATCAATTAGAGAATGGCTGAGCAAGTTGTGGCATATGAATGTAATGGAATACTATTGTGCCATAAAAGATGTCAACAGGCAGCCTTTGCAGAAACCTGGAAAGACTTATATGAACTGATGCTGAGTAAAGTGAGTAGAGTCAGTAGAATGTTGCACACAGCCACAGCCACAGTGTGCAAGGAGTGTTTTCAATAGACTTGGTCCCTCACAGCAATGCAAGGAACTAAAACATTTTCAAAGGACTCATGATGAAAATGCTGACCACATCCAGAGAAAGAACTATGAAATCATACAGTAGAATGAACCAGACTATTTTCTCCTTTGTTACGTGTTTTTTTTTTTTCCCTCATGGTTTATCCTGTTCATTTTAACTCTTCTTTGCAACATGACTAATGTGAAAATGTGTTTAATAGGAATGCATGTGTTAGAACCCATGTAAGACTGCATGCCATCTTGGGGAGAAAAACGGGAAGAAGGGAGAGAAAATTTGGAACTTATGAAAGTGATTGTTGAAAACTGAAAATAAATTAATTAATTAATTTGGGGAAAAAAAGAAAGTGGCTCAATCCTTTGGCACCATTACACTTGACCACACTGTTGGAGGTGGTTGGTCAAAGTTCCTGAATCTCCCTTTTGAATGGCTAATCCAATCCACTAAATATTTATTAAAGGTCTTCTATGGACGAGTCTCTGTGCTAAGCACTGGAGATTCAAAAAGGACAGCAAAATAACCCCTACGCTTGAGAGATTTACTGCTGGAAAAGTATGATATATAAACAGACTTCATGATAATCTATGTCGGAGGAAGAAAACCTTATCTGTGATGGAGGTCAAGAGGTAGTAGATGGGTTACAACTTAAATAAATTTGGGATATTTCTAAGGATACACTTCTAAATTTTGTATGCTGTGGGGAGGAAGTGCAGGGAGAGAGAATTTAACTCAGCATAAGGAAGAATTGTCCCAGAATTAGAGCTTCCTGCAAATTGAAGGAAGTTCCTTATAAGTAGAGAGTTTAATTCTTTGTACTTGCATCCCCCAAGTCTCCTAGCATGAGGCTCATAGTAGACATCTAATAGATACTTCTTAACTAATTAAATGAACTTCAAATTATGAATCCCTAAAAAATATAATGTATAAATGTAAAGCAGTGATGTCAAATTCAAATCAAAACACATTTGTGAAGGCTGTACTTTAACTTAGAAAACCACAAATCAATATTATGTATGCTATATTTATTATTTACTTAACATTTTCCAATTATGTTCTACTCTGGCTCACATTGTGGCTAGGGAGTTTTGTAGGATGAATTTGACACAGCTAATATAAAGGACCTTTATTATGCTATAACAAGTAATGAATATAACAAATTCAGAGAAACATGGAAAGATTCATAAGACCTGAGGAAGAGCAATGGTAGTAGAACCAAAAAGGGAAACACTATATATCATTGTTACAACAATGGAAATGCAAATAGCAACAATTCAATGATTTGTCATTATGGTGGTCCTTAAAGGACCTGTAAGTTAAATCTCCTTCCTTTCAAGGGAGTGGTAGGGTTGTAGATGTGACTGCCAGGCTAGAATGATGCATTGACTGGTATTGATGAAGGAAGTTCATAGATAGATAGATAGATAGATACATAGATAGATAGATAGATAGATAGATAGATAGATAGAGAGAGAGAGAGAGAGAGAGAGAGAGAGAGGATAGATATAGATAATTTTTATTTAGTTATTCATTTTCTTCTCTTTGACTTATTTTGTCTTTTTATTTCCATAAGAGACATCTCACTCACTCAGGAGAAGGGATGGATATGCTACAAAGAATAAGAAATAAGGGGAAAATAAATATGTCAATTAAAAATGAGATGTTTCTGATTTATAAAATTCCAGATGTAGAGCTGAATTAGTTTCATAGAAAGGAGTAAGTTTCTGTTCTGTAGAAGGGATTCAGGATCCCAAGTCCCCTTAACTCTTGTACCTTCTCTCTTGCTAATCTCAATTTCATCCCATATATATATATATATAGAAAGAGAGAGAGAGAGAGAGAGAGAGAGAGAGAGAGAGAGAGAGAGAGAAATAGAAAGGGAGGGGGAGACAGAAAGAAATTTCCAAGGATTTAGAGTTGCTGATAGGAACATCAGAGATAATGTAGACTGACTCCATCATTTTACAGATGGAGAAATCAAAGTTTAGGCTTGATAATGTCATCCACACCCTCCCCCACTCCATCAACTCCATGTCTCTCTGTTACCTCCAGGATCAAATTTGAAATTCTAAGTTTGATATTTAAAGCACTTTAGTCTTCTCCTTTAATTTCCTCCACATTCCTTCTTACTGTTCCTCAAATTTAACACTGCCTCTCCTAACTCCTTGCATATTCACTTGCTATATCCCAAATCCAAAATGCTTTCCCTCCTTGCCTCTGCTTCCTGGATTCTTTGGCTTTCATCCAGACTTATCCAATATCCCAACTGGGGGACGATCTCCAGTCATCCTGATCTATATCTTGAAACTGGACCCAGGTGTCTCTAGAGGAGAAATGAGGCTTTTGACTATGCACAGCCCCCTCTCACTGTCATCCATTTCACCTGCAAGTTGGGACATCACCTTCCTGATGTCATGGTCCTCTTTCAGAATGAAGGACAAATAACAGTAACTTCCCCACTTCTGCAGGAGACCTTTCCTGGTTTTTCTGTCCTGTCTTTCCTCCCCTTTCCTTCCCATCTTTCCTCTGAGATTACATTCCATTTTTACTGTATGTAACAGGTTGCATCTTGTTTCCTCCATTAGAATGTCAGGTCCTTGAAGACTAGGGCTTTATTTTTCCCTTTCTTTTCATCTTTAGTAGTTAGCACATTGGTTGGCACATGAAAAGTGCTTACTAATGATTTGTTGATTGACTGACTGATCAAGGCACAGAGTGGACTTGCTCAAGGTCAATACAGGCAATAAAACTAGCAGAACCAAGATGTCAAGATCTCAGTAGGAAAACCTCATTTCTCTCCCAGGTACATTTTCTAGGTAATTATATATCCTTGTGTTTTGGTAAAAATGATTCCTCTTTCTTTTTGCATAAAGTTAGGAATGAATACTAAATTCCCTAATGACTCCTAGGAACTTAAAAAAAACCCACTGGAATAAAAATACTGCCCCAAATGGAGCCTTCTGTAAACAGTAAATCTGCTACCTAGCATGGCCTGCTTTTCTAAAACAAAAGTGACTGCAGCAAGCACTTTTTATTATTGCTCATATATTGTTTAAATATTTCAGCTGGGAAATGCTGTTGGAAGAGAGAGACAATAGCTGGCTTGACATAAGATTTATTAGAGAGGGTTGGCACAAATATATTTGTAGTGCACAAAATATGTTAGCAGAGATTATTCCAGATTTACAATGATTAATAATGGATCGGACATAGCAGATGCCAGAAGCCTGCGTCTTTGGAAATTTTGATGGCAGGTTGAGGCAGGATAAAACATTAACTTCAGGATTCCCCCTAATCTTTTGTTAAAAACAGTGAAGTTGTTTGAATTGAATGAACTGACCAGACAGAAGGCCTTCCCTTCCAATCCAGATGCATGGCAGACAATTTCGACAAAATTCACCATACCAGCATTGCAGTTATGGGGTGCCCTGAGGTTTGCCAAGGTCTTTCTTTACACTAGCCCTGAGAAGGAGACAGTAGAAGAATCATTAGCCTCATACGACAGGGGAAGAAACTCAGGCTGATGTGGGATATATGACCACAGAGCCAATAATTGTGTTTGTTTCTTACCCCTTCTCTTCATTCACAAGGTCAGCACTTTATTTCTAGAATTAAATACATATTCCTCAGCTTGCCAATGAAAGCCCTTACCATTCTGGCTCTAGCTCACCCATTTAGATTTATTTGATATTGCTTTCCTTCAGACAATCATGCATTAGGAGCTAGAGAGGACCATAGAGGTCACATAGTCCAATTCTCACATTTTCTAGACAGGGAAATGGAAGGAGGCAGTTTAGTGCAGGGGAGAGAGCCCCACTCTGCCATCAAAGGCCTATGTTTCAAAACCTACATCTGATGAGTAGCTCCTGTGTAACCAGGGGAAAATCCCTTCAACTTTGGACACTTCAGTTTTCTCATTTGAGAAATGAGTGATTTGAACAAGTTGATCCCTGAGGCTCTGGATCAATGACCCTAAGAGACCAAGGGGATTAAAAAGATTTGTGCAAATTCACATAAGTAGTAACTATGAGAGTGGAATTTCATCACAAATCCTCAGATTACAAATCCCATATACTTTTTTGTGGTATACTACCAAATAAAGAGAAACATATGTATATATATACATACACACACACACACACACACACACATATATATATATATACACACACAAATCCATGCATGTGTGTAGGTATGTGTGCATATAGATATCTATATGTCTATACATGCTGATCTATACATAGATGCCTATATACATATGTGCACGTGCACATGTGTGCATATGGATATGTGCACATATATGTCTATATTCACATTGTCTGTGTGTATACCTACCCCAGGCAAACTGGTCTACTTGCCATGACCAAACTGGACATTTCATCTCACAGGTTGCCCACAATGCCTGGAGTGCACTGCTTCCTTCCCTCTCTTCTTCCTCTTAGAGTCCTGAGCTTCTATGAGGCTCACCTCACAGGCCACCTCTTACAAGAAATCTTTCCTGATCCCACTAGTTATTAGTGCTGTCTCCTCAATTTCTTCCATATAACTTTATCTTACTTTACTTATATGAGGGTTCACTTCCAAGATAATATAAGCTCCTGAGAAAGGACAGCTTAAAATGTTATCTTTGCATCACCACACAGTTGTATGTAGCAGTTAATAAATAATTTCCGGATTCATTTAAAGAACCTGATTTGAACCTGCGATTTGTTTTCCTTTGTCTAACTCTCTAGCTGCAAAGCCATGATGCTTTTCTAAACTTTAGTGGCACAGTTTTTCATCCATCCATCCAATCATTCACTCATTCTTCCATCCATCCATCCATACATCTATCCATCCATACATCCATCCATCCATCTATCCATACATTCATGCATGCCTTCATTCATATAATTACAGAATCTCAAATTTGGAAGGCAACTCAGAATCCTAGGACTAGATTTAAAAACCAGAACAAAACAAAACACTGTATTGTGTTTCGCATTTGCAACTGGCTGGTTCCATTAAATTCCTGTGGGGTCAGTGAACCTGCAAGACATTAACTCTGCTCCAGGAAACAGAGAAGACAAAAATATTGGAATTCCCCAACTTGTGATGTCTCATAAGTGAATTTTCAGAAAATTTTCCATGTTGGGAAGAGGTGCTTGTGAGGAAAAAAGTATGAAAGAACTGTCCCACTTTTAAACACTTTTCCACAAACAAGAATCACAAAGTCAAGCAAACAGGGAAGGATTTGAGAGTCAGAACAATCTCTGCCCAAGCAGAAACATTTGGTTCTGTGTCAGACAAGTCGATAGATGAGCCATCAATAGCACATGGACAAGCAACAATAGCTGCTGGTACTGAAGCCCTGATGTTTCCTCATCCCTAGGGTTAAGGGCTACCAAATTACGATGTTTTGTTGTTTTGGTTTAGACAATCAAGTGCCTCTCATTGAATCTTGCCTTTATCAACCAAGAGTTTTTTTTTTTTTTTAACTAGTAGTAAAGTACAGAAAAAAGAGTTTCTTTAACTAGAAACAGTATATATATACGTATATATACATATATATATACGTATATATGTATATATATATACATATATATAAGTATATATATATATATATATGTATATATATATATATATATATCTTGTTAACATGATTAAAGATCTTCCCTGTCCATTATTGGACCTGCTCATTAAGGGGAGTTTGATTAGGGAAGATTTGTAGAAAGTCCCACACCTGCTGTTAATGAGGCACTGGTTCTCTAGGGTTGGGATGCCCTCTGGCTCTAAAAAACGGTATAAATACTCTGAGGTTCAGGTTTTACTTTGTGGTTTGGTTTTTGGATTAAGGTTTGTGTGCCAGATGAGACTCCAGGAAGTCCCTAAGCAGCCTCTGGCTTTGAAAAGGCAGATGTTGCTGCTTCCCTCTCTGGCAACTGTGGTCAGACAGTTGGACCTTTCTCTCATTTTGTGATATATGTATTGCTTATGTCAGACGCTTTGAATGTTCTGTCTGTTGATTTCCTGAACTAAGTGAATGATATGTGTCCTTGATTAAAGAAGATTGTTAACCCCTCAAAAATTGCCTTTCCTTTTAGAGGTAAAGATCTAAGAACCTGTGATAACAAGCTCCCCTGTGTGTGTTGGGGTACTTACTAATAAACTCTTCAGTCATGTACACTGGCACTGAAATAGCTCTTCATAAGCAGCCAATAATCAGAACTGCCTTATATAACAGATACATGAAAACAATCTCCATTTAATAAATGATTTTTTTTTTAAATTTTAATTTTAAGGATCACTAAAACCAATGCTATTACTTCATAGCCAATCTATTGGAGATTATCATATCTTTATGTATTTGGTTAGGTCTTCAGAGAAGAAGACTGTTGCTAGGGTCATGCTTAAAGTCTATCCAAGATGGAAGACTGCCAGTTCTTGGTTTCTGTTGACATAGTCTTCAAGACAACAGGATTACCTTTATACCATGACAGGTCAAAAGAGATCATGAGTTCATTGGTGGTAAAGGAATACACAAAATCACAGGTTTAATGCAGAAAGGAATCTCAGAAGTCTTTTAGTCCAAACGCTTCATTTTTTTTGTATTTAAAATTTTTTATTTAACTTTTCAACATTAGTTTCCACAAAATTTTGGGTTCCAAATTTTCTCCCCATTTCTCTCCTCCCTCCACCCCAAAATGCCGAGCATTCTACTTACCCCTATCACCAATCTGCCCTCCCTTCTAACATCCCTCCCTTCCCTTATCCCCATCTTCTCTTTTGTCCTGTAGGGCAAGATAAATTTCTATAACCCATTACCTGTATTTCTTTTTTCCTAGTTGCAAGAACAATACTTAACAGTTGTTCCTAAAACTTTGAGTTCCAGCTTCTCTTCATCCCTCCCTTCCCACCCATTCCCTTTGGGAAGGCAAGCAATTCAATAAAGGCTGTATCTGTGTAGTTTTGCAAATGACTTCCATAATAGTCGTGTTGTGTAAGACTAACTATATTTCCCTCCATCCTATCCTGCCCCCCCATTTCTTCTATTCTCTCTTTTGATCCTATCCCTCCCCAAATGTTGACTTCTGATTGCTCCCTCCTCCAACTGTGGTCCTTTCCATTATCCCCCCTACCCTGTTTATCCCCTTCTCCCCCACTTTCCTGTATTGTAAAATAGGTTTTCATACCAAAATGAGTGTGCATTTTATTCCTTCCTTTAGTCGAATGTGATGAGAGTAAGCTTCATATTTTTCTCTTACCTGCCCCCTTTTTCCTCCACTGAAAAGTCTTTTACTTGCCTCTTTTATGAGAGATAATTTGCCCCATTCCATTTCACCCTTTCTCCTCCCAATATATTTCTCTCTCACCGCTTAATTTCATTTTTTTAAGATATGATCACATCCTATTCAATTCACCCTGTGCTCTCTGTCTCTCTCTGTGTGTGCATGTGCTTGTGTGTGTGTAATCCCACCCACTACCCAGATACTGAAAAGTTTCAAGAGTTACAAATATTGTCTTTCCATGTAGGAATGTAAACAGTTCAACTTTAGTAAGTCCCTTATGACTTCTCTTTACTGTTTACGTTTTCATGCTTCTCTTCATTCTTGTGTTTGAAGGTCAAATTTTCTTTTCAGCTCTGGTCTTTTCATCAAGAATGCTTGAAAGTCCTCTATTTCATTGAAAGACCATTTTTTTCCCTGGAGTATTATACTCATTTGCTGGGTAGGTGATTCTTGGTTTTAGTCCTAGTTCCTTTGACTTCTGAAATATCATATTCCACACCCTTCTATCCCTTAATGTAGAAGCTACTAGATCTTGCGTTATCCTGATGGTATTTCCACAATACTTGAATTGTTTTTTTCTAGCTGCTTGCAATATTTTCTCTTTGACCAGGGAACTCTGGAATTTAGCCACAATGTTCCTAGGAGTTTCTTGTTTTGGATCTTTTTCAGGAGGTGAGTGGTGGAATCCTTCAATATTTATTTTGCCCCCTGTTTCTAGAATATCAGGGCAGTTTTCCTTGATAATTTCATGAAAGATGATGTCTAGGCTATTTTTTTGATCATGGCTTTCAGATAGTCCCATAAGTTTTAAACTGTCTCTCCTAGATCTGTTTTCCAGGTCAGTTATTTTTCCAAAGAGATATTTCACATTATCTTCCATTTTTTCATTCTTTTGGTTTTGTTTTGTGATTTCTTGGTTTCTCATAAGGTCATTAGCTTCCATCTGTTCCATTCTAATTTTGAAAGAACTGTTTTCTTCAGTGAGCTTTTGAACCTCCTTTTCCATTTGGCTAATTCTGCTTTTTAAAGCATTCTTCTCCTCATTGGCTTTTTGCCAATTGAGTGAGCCTATTTTTAAAGGTGTTATTTTCTTCAGCATTTTTTGGTCTCCCTTAGCAAGTTGTTGACTTGCTTTTCATGATTTTCTTGCATCACTCTCATTTTTCTTCCCAATTTTTTCTCCACCTCTCTTACTTGATTTTCAAAATCCTTTTTGAGCTCTTCCATTGCCTGAGCCCATTGAATATTTATTTTGGATGCTTGGGATACAGAAGCCTCAACTTTTATGTCTTTTCCTGATGGTAAGCATTGTTCTTCCTCATCCAAGAGGATAGGAGGAAATACCTGTTCACCAGGAAAGTAACCTTCTTTAGTCTTATTTTTTTCCCTTTTTTGGGCATTTTTCCAACCAGTTACTTGACTTTTGGGCCCTTTGTCAAGAGTAGGGTATACTCTGGGAATCTGTAAGATCTCAGTTCCTCTAAGGTGGCACAATTAAGTGTGTACTAGTCTGGGTGTAGGGAGGGATTTTTGTGCCTATAATCTTAGCAGTTACCTCTCCACAGCCACCTGGCCTCCAGTTCCACCAAGTCAGCAGTGGGGGCTGATTTTCAGATATGCTGGATGGGCAGGGTCGCCATTCAGTGTGAGACAAAGATCAGCTCCTCCAGGGCCTCCACACGTGGCTGAGGCAAGAATCAGCTCCTCAGTGCCCCCAGGGTTTTTACGCTCCAACAATGGATGATGCTGCTGATGTGGCCTCTGCAGCAGCTGCCTAAGGCCAGAGCTATGGGAAGGCCCTTCTCCCTTTCCAGCCAACTGAAAAAACCCTGTCACTGACCTTTGGTGCCTGTGGGTTGAGGGGTCTGTGAATCTGCTGCTGCTGGGACTGGGGATTCTGCAACTGGAGATTCCATCCCCTAGGGCTGTTCACAAGCCATGCCTAGTGGCCAAGGCTGGGCTGGGTTCCACTCTGCATCTGATGCAACCGACATTTCCTGTGGGCCTTTCAAGTCACCCTGGGCTGGAAATCTCCTCCACTCTGTTGTTCTCCACTTCTGCTGCTCCAGAATTTTTTGAGAGTCCCTCTCTCCAGGTATTTTATGGGCTGTGTGGGGGACCCTCTGTATCTGTGTCTTTCTACTCTGCCATCTTGGTTCCATCCCCGTTTCAGTTGACAAAAAAAAAAAAAAAAGAGAGAAACTGAACCTGGAGAGGCTATTTCACCTGCCAAGGTCACATGATGATAAGTGATAGCTGGAGGATATCCAGAAAAGAGTGATGATTATGGTGAAAGCCTCAAGACCATGCAATATGGAAATCCATTAAAGGAACTGAGAATTTATAAAATTGCATACTTGGTAGCTACCTTTAAAAATTTGAAGGGTTTTCCCCTTGAAGGAATGATTAAATTTGTTCTGAATGTGGGGTTTGTGACCCTTTATCAAACTTTCTGACCACAAAACCATGCTACTTTTCTAAACTTTAATCTCGTACTATTTCATTCATCCAATCATTTGTTTATCCATCTATTCATCCATCCATCCATTCATGCATTAATTCATTCATAGAATCAAAGAACATCAAATTTGGAAAATAACTTGGGACCCTAGAACTTTGAGAGCAAAATGAGAAGAAATGGTTTTAAACTGGAAAGAATGAAGCTTTGAGCATGACCCTAGCAATAATCTCCTTGCTCTTGAAAGACCAGCTTAAATACATAAAGATATACAGACTCAAGTTTGACAACCATCAGCACCATCCAAAACAGGAAGTTGCTTCATGCTTTGGGAAACAGTGATTCCCTTCTCACAGGTGGTATTCAAGAAATTTCTGGATAACCACTCACTGGGGCTGTGGTAGAGTGGATTCAGTTACTGGTTGCACTAAAAATACTCTAAGGACCCTTCCAATTTGGAGATTCTATGATTCTGTGAATGAATGAATGGATGAAACATGGTAACACGGAAGAAATAAACTCCATCCTCAGATGTGCTTTGTTACCCATAAAATATCAACTATTTGTGCAGACATTCACTAGGAAAGAGATAAATTGAAGCCAATATTTTTGGGGAGGAGACTTTTCAGATGTAATTCATCTTGTTCAGGAGGCCTGAGTCAGCCAGAGAAAACAAGCCTGATTAATAAAAAATGGCAAGCAGACCCCAAGGGTGAGTATAACTGACTTCTAATAAGCAGCTCCCAGATAAGCATCTTATCACCTTTGGAGGGTAAGTTGGCTTGTTGAGAGATGACAGCCCCGCCAATCTGCCTTATCAATGACAAATGACCCACTATTCATCAGAAGTTATTGCAGGTTTATGCTAGAAGGCAGGAGGCCACTAATGAAGATCTGTTTTTTTTTCTTTTCTGTTTTTTTCCCCATTGCTTGCTGTCACTATCTGGTCAGGAAGGATGAGGTGGAAATTTGGATTGGGCACACCAATAGGTAGCTTCTGGGGTTTCTAGGCACCCCAGTTTGTTGCCATGGAGAAAGAGCAAGATCACTTTTCTGCAGCTGTGTAAATGTCTCCCTGGAGTTTTAAGATGACAAGTTAGCCTGGGAGTAGCAAATTAGAAGCTATAATCTCTGAAGTGTATGGATAGGTGATTGATTGGGTGTGAAGGCTGTAGGCAGATCTCAGGGTTCTGGCAGTGTATAGGCATATAGAGAGAAGCTCATTTATCCATAAGAGACAAAACAAGCTCTCATTTTCCCCTGTCCTTCTTTCTTCCTTCCCTGGTGGATTCAGGGTCAAAGAAGTCTGTTTTCAGATGCTCAGGCATCTCAAAGGACTGTCTGGGTATCAGACTCTCGCTACCATCTATTACATGTGGGTTTTGGATAACCAAGCGAGATGCCTTGCCTCTGTCTCATTAACTAGATCCTCATACTTTTCTGCACTGGTATATTAAGGCTGCCCAATGTGTTTGCTTGACTTATTGGAAAATACCATACTTTGCTGAGATCAGCAGAATTCCATCAGACATCTCTCAGGAAGTGACTCTGATACTCTACAAAGGCATTCCCTGTAACGGACACACATTAAGCTCATAAATGAGATTTTGATCTGGAATAGGCCTAGGAGTGCTTATGGTTTAACCTTATCCATTTCCAGTTGAGAAAACTGAATTCCAGTGAGGAAAAATGACTTGTCTAACATCATAAAAATAGAATAAGATACTAACCCACTTAATTCCTTCTACCAGGGATTCTTAACCTTTTTTTTGTATCATTAACACCTTTGGTAGTGTGGTAAACCCTTCTCAGAATCATATTTTTAAAAGTAGAAAATAAAATGCATAGGATCATAAAGGAAATAAAGTATATATCTAATTATATAATATCCACTTCATTTATACCTAAGGATTTCAATAATACTAAAGTGTAGATTGCAGGCCATAGACACTAATTCAGTATATGTAATTTTTGTCCACATTTTTCCATAAATCATTCATAGATATCTACCACAACATGTGAAAGACTTCCCTCTGGCTCTTTTAAAATTTCATGGATACCAATATAATGCTTGGTTGTATAACTGAGAGACAGAGTAGTATGGTGTGATGATGCCAAACTCAACTAGAAATGGGACAACTAAACTATAATAAGAATCCTTGTTGCTACATGTTAACTTAGAAAACTACAAATTAGCATTATCTATGTCCTGTGGTGTTTTTATTTATTTGATAAGACTTTCCAATTATTTTTAAACTGGTTCCTGCTGGACTTGGGAATGCTGTGGAACAAACTAGGAGTGTGTTTAACATGTGCAGTGGAGTGGCTGGGTCACTAAACCTGTAGTATTGAAGACCTGTATTCTAAATCCCACCTCATATACTTACTAATTATGTGACTCTGGACAAGTCACTTTGTGTCTCAATATCTACACTTGAAAAGTGATGAGGATGTACTGGATAGTGTCTAAACTCTCTTTTAGCACTAAATGTAACAACTTATGATCTCTCACATTCACTACATGGACAGCATACCTTCTTTTCCCATGCCTTTTCTCCTTGATGAAGAAGTCTTTGATGTCATCTCCTGCATTCAAACTATCACTGGTAATATGTGGTAAACTATTTTTACTATCCTTCTTTCCATTACTCTTTGGATCATCTACAACTTTGATTCACAGAATAGCAATTCAAAATTAAAAAAGAAATGTTTTTTGAATGCACCATGACTTTATGTCATATAATGATCCTGTGCAAATATATATATGCATATATATACATATATACATATATGTATATATATATACGCACACGTATATGACTAAAAACCCTTAATTATTTGGAAGTTTAGTTAACAAAACGTCTCAGTTAACAAAGATCTTTTTGAAACTACATGTTTACGCTAAGAATTGGACTTAATTCAATAAATATTAAACAGCTATGTTTATTAAGCAACATTTATTAATCACCTATATTACAGACACTATGCTAAGCACCAGGGATACAAATAAGAAAAAGAAAGACAGTCCTGCCCTCAAGGAGCTTATAGTTTAGTGAGGGAAGAAAACACCAAAAAGGAAGCTTGAAAGAGGCCTAGACAAAAAAAAAAAAAAAACAGGAAATGGGAAGAGGGGGCAACTCATTTTGTGGAGCTGAAACCAGGCAGAACTACAGATGGAAAGTGGAGTGCATTGAAAAGTCCAGATGCTACTGTTTGTAGAGGGAAACTTTGGAAGGAGTTTAGTCCTTCATTCTCAAGTCCTCAAGCAGAGGGGTGAGAAGGCTAAGGGAAGTAAGAAGGGGTATGAGCATTGAAGGCTGAGTTAGTAGTATGGTGAAGAGATTTGCAGTGATCAATGGATTTAGCCCAATCTCACTTACCTGTATAGTGCCATTTAACCTCTCAGATTCTCACTTTCTGCATTTACTAAAATATAATAATAACTATTGTAATTGTTATCATTGCTGTTATTAATACTACCCACCTTACAGGGTAGTTATAATGACTAAATGTTGATAAGATGCAGAAAATCCAAAATGTGGCATTATTTTCATTGCAGGAATGTGAATCACAGATTTTATTTAATTACAAGAAATCTCAGTGCTACCCTCTAGACCAACCCATGCCTGAAAAAGCAGTCCAGCAGAACTAACCAGTGATTAACCAGCTTCAGCTTCCATTCCTTCACTGATCCGAAATTAGCCCATCCCATTTCCTAGTGACTCTAAGTATGAGGCAGTTTCCTTCCTTACACCCAACCTAAAGCAGTTGCTTTGCCACTTCTAGCCATTGTTCCTAGTTCTGCCTTCTGAGACCAAGTAGAACAAAGCTAAAAGAGTCACTATCTGGCACCAGCCCATCTTCTCATTTCCATTTACACATCACTGACTGCCTCTCTCCTTTGATGTCCCATTGGCAACCCAAATCCAACATGCCTCAAGTGAAACATATTATTCATCATCTCCCTCTTCCCCTTCCCAACATAGCTATTTCTGTTGAGGTTGTTACCATCCTGATAGTCAGCCAAGACATAACTTCATATCCTTCCTTGACACCTTCCCCTCCCTTACTCCAGAAATCTAATAAATTGACAAGTCTTGTTGATGCTATCATCACTTCCCTCACATCTGTTCTCTTTCATCTTCGCACATAGCCACAACCTTAGTTCAGGATGATGTGATGCAATCAAATAAGCCTTTATTAAGTTCTCATTATATATACTAAGGATATAAGGACAAAGCTTCTTTTCTGGCCTTTTGGAACAACTTCCTAGGTCTCAAACCTCTGTTTTCTGTAATCCATCCCATACACAAGCAGCCAAAATGTATTTCTAAGGGATGACTGACCTCTTCAAAACCACTTCACTCTTCAAAATCATGCAATGCTTCCCTTATGTCTCTAGGCTAAAAAATGTAAAATCCATGCTCTCATTTAAAAATGTATCTTTCCAGCATCATTTTGCATTATTTCTTTTCCATTAGAATTCCATTTGATTGTCTTAGGAAGATTCTAAAGATCAACTGGCAAGAGACAGTAGTGAACACTAAGGTCCCCTCTCAAGCATTCAAACATGACTGCACAGAGTGCTTCTCTAATGGGCTGGCCACATTATCTGAATGCAAAACATACATTTACCTAAAAGATTATTTTATGAAAACCTTTCACAAGGCAAACACACAAAAGTCAGAAGAAGTGGTACAAGGACACTGTCAAGGTCTCTCTGAAGAGTTTTATCCTCAATTTTGAAACATGGGAGATACTGACATAGAATCACCTAGCATGCCATACCTGCATCAAAGATGGTCCTGTGCCCTACTAGCAAAGCGCAGTAGCCCTAGCACAAAGAAAAGGTGAGATGTGCAAAGTTAGACACAGCTCCACTCCAAACCTGCAAGTAGCCTGTTTTTGCCTGACCTGTGGTAGAACCTTCTGAGCATATATTGATCTGATCAGTTGCAGTTGGACACAATGTACCTTGACCACAACATAGCAATATTTTTTTGGTCCTCGTCAAGAACAAAGGACAACAATCAATCAATCAATCCATTATAGAGGGAGTTCTTTGAGGGCATGACCAGTTTCAGCTTAGTCTTTGTATCCCCATCACTTAGGGATATACCTGGTCCCACAGAGTAGATCATCTCTGAATTCATCATCCATCTCCTACCTTCATGCATTTGCATATGGTATCTACCATACCAGGAACAGACTTCCTTCTCATTTCTGCTGCTCATAATCCTTATTGGATTGGAGATCAATACCTACTGAAACATAACAGATTTCCAAATATTCCTCTCTTCAATCCTTTGAGGATAGATCTAGATTGGGACTAAAAGGTTAGCCTCTATCCCACCCTAATGGAGAAGAGAGGGAAGAGACTTCATAAAAAGAGAGAGACCTGAGATCATGGAGCCAGCATGACATAGGTTTAAGTACAAGGCACATTGGAGAAAAATTGGAGAACTCCTGAATCCTCTAGTATGAGTGAAAGCAGTGTTATATGAGACTGAGGACTGAGATCCTGGGAAAAGCATCTTTGGAGATCAGGAGTGGAGGAGTAAGTGATTGGGATAGCAGATGCCATGAGGCACAATAACCGGGGGGAGGACAATACCATTAGTGGGACCATTAGGAGAAGACTCTGAAGACCTAAAGTATGCCCGGGCCAAATGCAAATATTATTTCATCAAAGGGAAAGATTCAAGATAGAGATGGTCATTCTCCACTTTTTTATCATTGCAGGTGGTTTTCCTGGGTGGGGGGCATTAAGACTTTAATGATTTTCATTTCTTTTATAATGTCACCAAAATAGTTGGCAACATGAATCCAGATGAGTCCTAGACACAATTGTGAGTAAATTGAAATTAATAAGACTTAGATGGTCACTTCATGCAATTCCTTTCACTTTTTTTTCTTTTTGGGTAGGTTTGAGAGGAAAAACTTTCTTTCCAACTTCATTTAAAAAAGCTGACCAAAGTCAAATCCATAACCCAGTAGAGGAGCTAAGAAAGACAGGTGCTGTCCATATGAAAGGAATAAGCCAGAAAGAGATAGTCACTATCCTTGCTCAACATACCAATATCTGCTTCAATCCAATAGCTAGACACAGAATTTCCTTCAAGAACCAGTTTCTACAGTCCACCTCCTCCATAAAATCTTTGCAGTTCCCCACTTGTTTACATTCTTTTCTTGAAATTATTTTGAATTTCGTTATCTGTATACCTGTTTTTCTTCCAGCAGAATGTAAATTTTTGTGAGATTGGAGACAATTTCTTCTTTATTTTTGTATCGCTATCATCTAGCACAGTGTCTAGCACATAGGAACTGTATAACAAATGATTGTTGTATTGAATTTTAAAAAGTTAGTTGTTTTTTCTTCCCCCAGAACCCAAATACAGTGTCAGTGGTGATGCTGATGAGAAATGAGGCACTTTCATCTGTAAATCTAGCACATATCCCTTTTTTTCCCCAGGTCTGTCATTACAATTAACTGTTCCTACAATACTCATCCTGATGAACAGGCATTCAATGGAGAATTAACCAAATTTCCTTTTGCAATGATGCATTTTCATAAAACATTTAATGTTTAAATTTGCATCAATTCCTTAAAATGATTGCTTTTTCTAAAAGATGTCTTCATGAGAACAATTCTTAATTAAAGGTTCAACAACTATATAATTGGCTCATTTTAATTACTCCTTGACTTTACCCCATCATTTTTATCAGCTGCATAGTTTTCTCACTCTTTGGACTGTTCCCCCAGACTTAGAATTGAGATAAAAGTACTATGATGAGCAATGGGAAAATCATTCAAAATACAGGGATGTCAAGGCTATTGCATAGGGCTTACATGGAAAAAGCTGATGATGAGGCAAATGGAGGTTTGTTCTGAACTCAGTTCTTTCACCTTACATTCTGACAACCAAACATCATGGAGTAGATCAAGTCTTCCAGGAAATCTTCAATCTTTCACTCACTCTTCCAGTAATTCATTCATTTTATTAATTCAACAAAAAACGACTGTGCCCTTACCATGCTCTCGGGCCATTTTGAGGTGTATGAGGCATACAAAAGCATAAATTCAGCCCCACAAAAGGTGGCTATTGCAATCTCTTAGAGGAACAAAGAACCTGGAAAGGAGAAGGTTTATAGAGAAGATGATAGCTGTGTTCAAGGCAACTAAAATGTGTACTTAATGGAGTACTGCATTTGGAGTCAGTAAGATATGAGTTATAAACTTGCCTGAGGCACTAGTCACAACTTCTCTTTGCAGTAGTTTTCTCATCTGTAAAATATTGCAATAATGACATCTCCCTCAAAGGATCATTCTGAGCACCAAAGAGATAATACACAAAATACTTTGTAAACTTTAAAGTGATATATAAATTCTAGCTGTGCACCTTAGCATTATCATCATCATCATCATCAAAGTCTGGATAGGTGTGTTATACAGAAGATTAAACTTTTGCTTGGACCTAGAGGATAAAACTAAGAAATGAGAAGTAATGAATAGAAGTTGTAGAGGACAAATTTAGCCTTAATATAAGAGAAAACTTCCTAATAATCACAGCGATCCCAAAGAATGGTTAGTCTTGAGAATGGCAAGTTGCCCATCATTGGAAATTATCCATCTGTAATGCCAATGTAACATTCATAACAGCTGCTATAAATATACATGCTAATTTCCAGGGTTGAACCCCAAAATATAATAAGCTCTCTTCATTCAAGAATAAACATTTATATGGAATATCACTATTGAGATACCAAAACGCAAAACTTAATCAAGTCACAAAAATATTTGTAAACATCACTAATACACAGAGCACCAACAACCTAAACATTCTTTCCATCCAAACTCCCCTCAAAGAAGCCTCCTGAAAGCAAATCCCACTAGACAAGTTCCTCCATTTTCCACTTCCTCTCCTGCCAAGCAATATTATATATGTGGCTTTCAATCAAAGACTTGGCACCTGATTGGCTTAGTGCCAAAAAGCTTGAAAATCTACATTCTTCAGCATTTAATTGGAGAGGCGTAGAAGTTCTCCTGGTCCAGAGGCTGATTGTCTCTGTCTCAGGGCTCTGTCACAGATGTGAACTGGACTGGAGGTCAAAACAGTAAGACATCCATGATTGAAATACCTGTGTACCTTTAGACCTGGGAAAACGGCTCATGTTCCATGGGAGAAAAGGAGCACATGTGGTCACATAGGTTTATTAATGAACAGGGAAGATCTTATATTCTTATATTCCATTAACCCTACACCATCAAAGGCTGGATGATCAATTCTTGGGAAGGAGATTATTGTTTAGATATGGCTTGAACTACATTACATGGTCATTGACATTACTTCTAAGTCTGAAAACCCATTAAGCTATGATCTATAGTTTTTAAAACTTATGTTTCAAACATGAATGACAGAACAGAAGTGCCAGTGAGTTTTACTTATTCTTCAAAGACTGGGAATAATCAAAGAATCTAAGAATCTAATATTTGCAAGGAACCCAAGCTATTATCTAGTCCAAGCTGTACCTGAAAATGAATCCCCACTACCACATTTTTCTCAACAACTGGCCATTTTCTTGAAGACTTCCAATGAGGAAAAGCACTCAAGAAAAATGAAGGAAGGCAGGGATAGTTACATGAGTTTTGGTTCAGAGATTATTGGGTCATATATAAATATCCCCACCTGCCATTCTTTGAGCACAGGAGCAGGACCTGTGTGACTGCTTAATAGCCAGGAAAGCAAAACAAAACAAAATGAGTAAAGTTATGAAGCATACTGACACATATACAGATGTACACACACACACACATACACACAAACACATGCTTTGGAGAGCAAATAGACACATACAGAGGAAAGGAGAAGGGAAAGAGACACAGAGGAACAGAAATGAGGGGGAGAGAGAGAGAAAGAGAGGGGGGGGAGGGAGGGAGGGAGAGAGAGATCCTACTACAGAAACTGCCCCTGAGATTTCAATAGTATTCTTTTTGAAGCTGTAGAAACGTTAGTTAAAAGGGGTTCACTGAAGCAGAAATGAAATAAATAGAATTGTCAAAGTCTAAAAGCCTTAAAACTATCCCAATAGGGTTCATGCAGTCTTCAAGGAAGAGCATTGAATGTCAGACTCTTGGGCTTGGAATTTATGGAGTGGCTTGTGGGAATTACAAGAATTTTTCATCAGAAGGGCCATGACTTTAAGAAGACTTGGATAATGGTATGTAAGTTGGACTGTATGGTAGAGAGACTGAAAGTGCAGAATTATCATAGGAAAAATGGTCATATAACAATCAAGGCCAGAGGAAATTAGGGCTTGGACTAGAGTGACCATAAATGAAGGGGAAAAGAGGATACAAATGCCAAAAACAGTAGAGATTAGAATCTTTCTCCAGTTTATCTGGAAGACTTGTTACAGATTAATTTACCTCTCACCCTCATCATCCAGGCACAATTTTCTACTTCCCCAAAGTTGACAAGACATCTCTCACCTCTTCACCTTTGCAAAGGCTGTTCTCTATGCCTATAATGGCCTCTTCTCCCCATTTCTGCATCTTGGAATCTCTTATTCCTTTCAAGGTTCAGCTCCAATGTGACCTCATATCAGAAGACATTTTTGATTTCTTCAGTTTTTAGTGCTCCCTCACCCCCAAATTATTTTCTTTGTTTGCATACATTGTGTATGCATATATGTATACATGTGTACATGCATGCTTATATTTATATGCTGTATTTGCATAATTGTGTATGTTTCTTCCCTGTGAAATGTAAGCTTGCTGAGGAAAAAGTCTTTCTCATTTTTTTTCTCTGAATCCCTAGAACCTAGTATGATACTCGGTGATGAACTAAATTGAAGATCACAGAATCTTATGGTTGAAGGATCCTCAAAAGCCTAAGAGATTAAGCCATTATACCTAACACAGTGTCCCTTTGAAAAAAATCTGTCACCCGTCATATTGTGTATCCCTCCTTGTCACCTGTAAACTTGGAAAATACATCAATAAAATGTCCTCTGGGGCTTTTCCAAGTCATTCATTAAAATGTTAGTTAATAACCTAGGATACGAGGATGAATCTATTTGTGACACACATACTCTCTCCCCAAGAAAACTTGCTTCTCAAGGTAGTTGATTCACGTTGCTAATAGCAACAGCAGCCACTTATTGAGAATGGGCATGGACAAATAATGTCACATTAATAGCTCATACCACCTACCCCTCTAATACAGTATGATACACTATGAATGTTTGAGATGGTGCTGAGAATAGTTATTTGGCAGATTGAGTAAAAAGAATTCTCTCCACCACCTCTCCTCATACACACAGTCTTCCTGGCTTCTACTAGATGGCCAATAATAGCCACCTAGAATAGGAGCAAGAGGTGAGGAGTCAGTTGAGAAGAAATAAACTAAAATTGCCATGTATCCAGAAGGGCTATGTGACTTCTTCCTGCACTGTTTATCAGTGTGTAAGGGAAAAGAAGCACCTAGGTGTCACAGTGGATAGAGGACTAAGCCTGGAGTAAGGAAGAACATCAGCCTCAGATACTCACTAGCAATGTGACCTTGGGTAAGTCACTTAACCAACTTCTTTTTGCCTCAATTCCCTCAACTGTAAAGTGGGGATGACAATAGCATCAAGGGAGCAGCTAGGTAGTAAAGTGGTTAGAGTGGGCCTGCAGTCAGGAAAGGGTGAGTTTAAATCTGACCTCAGACATTAGTTGTGTGACTCTGGACAAGTCACTTAACCCTTTTTGTCTCAGTTTCCTCATCTGCAAAATGAGCTAGAAAAGGAAATGGGAAAGTACTTCAGTATCTTCCCACCCAAGGAAAAAACAGAAACTAAAGCTAAAGTAATAAGGAGTTGGACATGCCTGAAATTACTGAACAACAATGAAAAATAGTAGCTCCAATTTTAGTCTGACTATGGCTGAATGTAGTAGGACAATCCCCTTTTATATGGATTATCCATATTCCTTAAGTTCATGATTATATAGTATTATTTTTTGCTTCCCCAAACTGCCTTATATTGAGGTTACAATCTAACAACTTTCTTCCTCCACATTTTGCCATCATTCTTTCCATATTTGTGCATATGGAGTTGATTTTTGGAACCCAACTACATGATGCTACATTGATTCCTAGTAATTTTCATCTTATGAGATTTATCCCAATATTCTTCTCTGTCAGGATTGCAGACCCTGACTCTGCCATCTAATGTCAGGTATCCCTCTCATTTTTGTGTCATTTTTAGATGTTTACAAAACATTTAAAATATTTTATAAATGTTGGATGACACCACCATCATCACCAAAATAATAACTAGCTTTCATACAGTACTTTAAAGTTTCCAAAATATTTTACAGACATTACCTCATGTGATCCTCACGACAACCCTGGAAGATAGGTCCTATTATTATCATCATTTTACAGATGAGGAAACTGGAGAAAACAGATAAAGTGACTTACCCAGGGTCATACAAATAATGTATCCAATGCCAAATTTAAACTTTGGTCTTCCTCATTTTAGGTCCAGAGCTCTACCCGCTGTGACACCCAAATACCAACTATTATCACAGTGAATACCATCATTGATTGGTCAAAATATAGTTCAGTTGAGGGGCAAGGACATGAAACAGTTGTTTGTTCAAGACTCTTTGAAGAGAGATCATCCCACTCCAATTTCCCTTTAAAATCTACCTAAGAAGCAACTTTGATTTGGTTAATTCAATCTCTCTCTCTCTCTCTCTCTCTCTCTCTCTCTCTCTCTCTCTCTCTCTCTCTCTCTCTCTCTCTCTCTCTCTCACACACACACACACACACACACACACACACACACACACACACGTTAGATGTGTACATACACATATGTATATATGCATTTATCCATGTATACATGTGCATATATGCACACATACATTTTTCCTGGAACATTTTTCAGTTTATACACTGCTATTGTCCTTCATGTAGGAGATTGTGCCTGTGTCCTCTCTCTGTCTTTTTCATCTCAAAGTCACCTGTGCATCAGCAGTAGTTCAGAGGCTGTATCTGGTAACTCATGATAATATGGCTGGGGGTGGGGAGTGAGACTACTACACGGTAACATGTATTGATTAAATATGTTGAAAGAGATTATGATATTTGCAACAATACTTCTAAGAGGCTTAGGACTCCATTTCACCTTTTGCCAAACATCTGTTTTAGGGATTTAGATAAGCAGTTGACGCGCTCTCCAGAATGATGTCACCACCCTCCTTGGGGGACAGAACAAACACAATACAAAGAGATAAATTTTGTTCTGGGTGTCAGTTTGAACTTTTCCAGTTCAAGTCTGGACCCAGTGAAATGGAACAGCAGGGAAAAAAAGTCTACAAACATAATCTGGAAACCAGTCCTCTGGACACAAAGCTTGCCATCACCTACAATTGCCACAATACCAAAAAAAATCTGTTTTGTTTTTTTTTTCTAGATTCAGCAAGGGCAACTCAGTGTGTACCTTGCAGTGGAGCCTCCTTTAGTGTGGGTTTCGACAAGATGACTGCTGAGGTCATGAGATCATTTGATAGGATCAGAATAGAAAAGGACCTTAGCACCCACTGAATCCAACTCCTCCATTTTGCCAATAAGGAAACTGAGAAACAGGGATATTAAGTGACTTGGCCAGTCACATAGCTAGTAAGTAACTCAGGAAGTATTTGAACTCATATCTTCCTAGCTTCAAGTCCAGTCTTCTATCCTTTATGAACTGGCAGATTCCATGATTCTGATTGAGATTTTACAATGAGCTTCTCAACTCCAGGATATGTAGGAAGCAGTAGAATACTTGGTAAAATGAGGTGACAACTTCCTTTGACTTTGAAAAGAGCACAGGTCTTGGAATCAGCAATACACGAGTTAAAATTCTGCTCTGACCCTTGCAAGCTATGTGTCACAACCCCTTAAGGTCTCAAGTTTCCCCATTAGTAAAATGCACATGATTATAACTGTAATACCTAGCACACAGGGTTATGGTGAGGACAAATTGCTAATATTGGCAATGATTTTTTTTGCAAACCTTAAAAGAAATACATCAGTTATTTTTATCATTTTCCCCTCTTCACCTTTGCTATGATGATTATAATTACTGTTATTACTATTGTTATTATATGGAGTTTCTCATTTTTTCTATTAATGATATGGATATCATACATCACATCATACCCCCATAGGACCTTCGCTCTCCTCTGCTGAGTCTCTGTAATTTGAAAGCTTCTCATTCCATGTAGCTAATTATTTTGGGTGATAGTAGGGGGTGTTATCACAACTTGTATTTGTATTACACATTATAATAAAATGTTTTCACAATTTCCAAGTTGTAATGAGCCTTGATGGTTATCTCATTCAATCCTTCAAATAATCCCTACCATAATATACCCAATGTGTGGCTATCAGCCTCCATTCTGGAACATCCAAGGAAGGGAAATTGATTGTATATATTTCAAGTTGGAATGGACATTAGAAACCATTTAATCTATATTCTTTTTTTTTTTTTTCAGAAAAAACCAAGACAGAGAAATTAAATGACTTGCCCATGTTCAAATAGCTACTAAGGGGTGGAGATGGGATTTCAATCTCCAAATCCAGGGCTCCACTCTACCCATCATATCCTGCTGTACTTCTGACCAATGAGCCCATGACTGGGTAAAGACTTCACAGGTACTAAGTTGCAGATCCAGGATGCAGAACCATATTCATATTCAATACAAGTATTCTTTCCATTAGAAAACAAGACATGTTTTAATACCTGTGGTTCTCAATCCCATACCACCAGTTTGAGAAGCATTGACTGGTCATAACTGGAAAATGTTGAAGAAGTTCTGTATAAAAGACAAAACTTATAAAGAGACCTGAAACCAAACATCCTAAGTTAAGAATGCATTCTTAGGATTCTTTAGTTACATATTCAGAGCTGGAAGACAACTTAGATGTTATATAGACCAGCTCCTTTTTTATATAATAAGAAGAAAAAGGTCACGCATGAAGTAAATAGAAGAGTCAAGATTCACATTCATATCCGATGATTAGAAGTTCATTGCTTTTTTTTTTCTTCTCATTCATTGATCATGGCATACGCAGGAGAGCATGGAACATGTACAATTTAATGGAACAGATGACTTTATTTTTCTTAAATTAATGTTAACTTATTCAGAGGCCAAAATAAGAGAAAATATTTTCTCAATTCTCAAAAACAGATACTAGTAACTGAGCTAATTCCCAATCAACCAAGCTAATGGAAGACAGGAGTTGTGCACTTATTATGAAAAAGCAAATATATTTTGCCTAACTTTGTAACGTATTTGATGATTTCTTCAGCTTGATTTATAAGTGTCCATTTCCCAGTAAATGATGACAGACAGAGGAAATGCAGGTTTGTGTGAAGAAGGTAGGGAGAAGCTAATCTACAGAGATGCCTTTACAGACCAGGGTAGATTTAAAACTGCACTATACCTTTGAAGTCATCCCATCAAGCAATACTGCAGTCTTACATGTGAGGAAACTGAGACTCAAAGAGGTTCACTAAGGTCATTCAGATGGAAACTGACATAGCAGGAATGGGAACACAGGACCTCTTGTTCCAATCCAAGCTGGTGCCTCCATTATACTATATGGCAGAAAATGTAACTGGTGGTTCATCCCAAAGCCTCTGAGATGTTTTACCTCCTAATTAACATGCAAGCTGATTTACTCTTTTCTGTAAATATTTAAGCCAAAGAAGAAAGAAAAGAAGGAAGGAAGGAAGGAAGGAAGGAAGGAAGGAAGGAAGGAAGGAAGGAAGGAAGGAAGGAAGGAAGGAAGGAAGGAAGGAAGGAAGGAAGGAAGAAATATGCTAATCACAAAGAAGGCAGGAATAAGGTATAACACATAAATACCATTTGCTCCATTGGTCTCTTTGGAAGGTCAAGATTAAATGAGGAAAGCTACCAGTATTCTATAGGTATCCTTTGTAGCAAACCTTGCAGGGAGACAAGAGCAAAAGTCCTAGGAGATAGGAGGGCATGGAAGAATTGCAATCTGCATTGTTTATTATATTATCTTCCACTGATAGAATGTACATTCCATGGGTTTTCTGTTAGTCCCAAGTGCCCAGGGCTTAAAAATAATTTACCAACTAGGTGAATGGAGGGATAGAAGACTCATAATGATGAGATCACTGTGAGGGATGCCTTTACACCGTTGACTTTTTGTTTCAGGTAATTCACAACAGGGACAACCCAAGGAGAGTAACTGAAGCTTGAATGAGCATGAATGTTGGACCAGTAAGACTTTCCTGGATTAAAATAGCTAGAATCAGGACTCTGATGAGAGTATCATGCTTCAATACAAATAATTCTGGTTTTGCAGTTAGATTTCATGGCTTAAACTCCTGACTTTTCTTTTTTTTGACACGTGTGACCTTCAAGTCACTTAGCCTCTCTATAGATGAAGAGACTGGGTTAGATGACCTCTGAAGTCCCTTAATCTATACTCATGATCCTATGGAGGGGTAACAACAATGCAGAAGCTAAAACAGTGACTTATGTTGGCAGAGTTAATACAAGGAAATGGAACCTCAGTCTACTGATAAGAGGAGAAGACAGATGTTTGGGGCCAGGGGGAGAAGGCAACTTGGCAACAAAAAAATATTTTCTCCCTACTTCATAATTCTTTATTCCAAGAGGTATCATTTCAATGAGAGAAGAGCAGCAAATCTAATATCTACCAATAAAGGCAGTGAGTTAACAGGGAGAGAATAGGAATCTAAACTCAGGGAGTCTTCGAGAGCTCTTTGATTGGATTAAGTGCCTGGTGCAATATTGTGCTGAGTGGTTTGTTTCATAATTAGTTTATGTCCTTTGTCTCAGGTTGAAATTGTGTTTGCCAATTAGATATAGGACAGACAGTTCAGTACTCAGATAGTGAATGGGGGAAGGTGTTTGAGGTGGGGTGGGAGGAAGAAAGCAGCTGAATTCCATGGAGATAGACCAAGTGAAAGGGTTTTAGTGCTTTCCAGATATGAACAAACACCAGAACAGAGTAGACCAGAAGCCACATAGCTCCAAATATCCCCATCAAGATTATAAATTCAGATTTAGAACTAGAAAAGACTTGACCTTAGAGGTCATCAAGTTGATCCCCTGCTTCATTTTTTTTTCAGACCTATGATTCTCTTGGTAAAAGGAGCTCATGATGTGTGAACTCTTTCTGCCAAAGTCAACTGTTATTCTGAAATTTGAAATCTTAAAGAGCTCTCTGGAGTGCTGAAAGGTTAATTGATCCTTGCTAGATTATACTGTAAGTATGGGTCACAGGTAGCACTTGAGCCTAGATCTTCCTGACTCTGAAGACAATTTCCTATCTATAATATCATATTGTTTCTTAACAATTTTTATCTTGTACTTGAGGAAATGGAGGTCATAAAAGTGTGAAGATGCCCAAAACTGCACATGTTCTAGGATCATAAGGCTGGGAATAACCTTGGAAATCAATTAATTCTTCCCCCTGTCACTTGAAAGACAGGAAAACTGAGCCCAGAAAAGTTAAACTGCTTTCCCAAGGCTACCTAATGAATAAGGGGGCAGATATGGTACTCAAATTCAAGTCTAGTAACTCCAAGCATAATGTTCTTTTCCCTATACCTTGCTGCCTCCAGGACATGTATTGACATTAGTTATGTTTTGTTTTGTTTTGTTTTCCATCTCTATAGCTAATCTGACTTCAGCATTCATCTGTCCAAAAGTTTTAAGTGGATCTTTGTTGCCTCTGGGAAATGCATACCCCCAAACCTGATATTTAATGCCGTCTATGATGTTGCTTCTGTTTAACTTATCTGATTTATTTCAGGTTTCTTCACATCATGCATAGTAAGACTCTAAAATAAAATTTTATTGATATCATTTCTTTTTTTACGTTACCTACCGTTCCCAGTGAATGTCCCCTAGAGAGCTATCCCTCATAACAAATACTTTAAAAGAAGAGTGAGATGGGGGAGGAGGAATAAAAGAAATTGTTTGACAATGCTAACCAACATTTCTTAAAGCTCTGTCATTTACAGTGTCCCACACCCATAGTCTCCCATCTCTGCAAAGAGGAAACAATGGTACCTTCTTCTCTCTCTTCTTTGGACCAAGGTTAGTCATGATAATTTCATAGTTTCATAGTTGTTCTTGTCCTTTCATTTGCATTATTGAGATACTTGTGTATATTATTTTCCTGGTTCTGCTTCCATTTTGCATCAGTTCATGTAAATCTTCCCAGGTTTCTTTGTATTCATCACAATGATAATTTCTTACAGAACAGTAATATTCATTTACCATTATGTACTAGAACTTTGCTTAAATATTCTCTAGTATTAGGGTATTTCCTTTGTTTCCAATGTATTGATACTTGTTAGGCTAAATTGTTATGACTAAATTGTTCTATTTGCCATTCCTCAAATTCTATCTGCCATCTTTCATCTCTATATCTTTGCAAAGTTGTCCCTCATTCCTACAATGCACATAGCAGCTAGGTGATGCAATGGAGAGACCACTGATCCTGGAGTAAGGAAGAACTCAATTCAATAAGGTCTCAGATACTTACTCTCCATGTGACCTGGACAAGTCCTTAACCTCTGTCTGATTCAGTTTCTTCAACTGTGAAATGGGTTTGATATTAGCACCTTCTTTCCAGAGTTGTTGTGAGGATCAAACAAGCTGATATTAAAGTGTATGTAAGGTGTAAAGCACAGAGTAGGTGCTTAATAAACGTTTGTTCCTTCCTACCTCCTTCAGCATGTCACCTCTGCTTAGAATCTTTAGATTCCTTTTGTTTCATTTCAGTTACCATGCCCTATTTAAAGCCCTCTCAATCCCTGCATCATTCTTACTGTTCTCCTGATGATCTTTGATATTTATATATCCAGGTACATATTGTATGTCTCCGGTTTCATTTGTGTCTTTGAGTCCCCAGTGCTTAGTACAATGGCTGGCACAAAGTACGTGTTTTGTAAATGCTGTCTGAATTGAACATCTTTACCAAATGACTGGAGCATGTTTTTCTTCCCCATCTTATCTGTTTGGTTCTTGAAGCTAGAGCTGCTGTTAATTCCTAATATAAACGCAATTTTCCCATAAAGAGCCTGAAGATTTTATTAGCAATTAATTTCAGCTTTTATATAACCTTTTGAAACTCAGCTCAGATATTGAATTGAATTATCAAAAAGTTTAGGGTGACAAAAACCTCAACTTTCCTACAATGAGACTTATGTTTTTAAACACACATTTAAACAGGCAGGAAGGTCTTAAAGAAAAAATTAATGATTTCTCCACATTGACTATAATGTTGGTCATGTTATTTCTCTTAAGAATGGGCACTACTATTTACAATTTTGTTACCATTCTCCCATTTTCCCCTTATGGGGCAGAGGGTGGGGGTTTTGGACTCTTTCTAATATTTTTTATCCAAAAATTGTATAAGATTTTTCTATGTGAAATATTTAAAGGAGCAACAACAAAAATGTCACCTCCCTCACTGCCCTAGTTGGGGCATTGTTGTGATTTGCATTAAATGCAATTTTTTCATTGAATTTTGCTTACAGTCAATATTCAGTCTGAGGTATGATGAACTTTGCTGTAGAAGACATGGGTTCAAATTCCAGATTGAAAGTATATTACCTAAGTGACTTCCTCTTTCTGGACTGTACATTTTTGTTGTTTACTCATTTGTTTGTTTGTTTGAGTTATTCTGTAACAGGGGGAAGCCAGAATAGATGACTTCTAAATTCCTTTCTAAATCTAAACCATAGTGTCACTTGCTCAACACATCAGATGAGTTCAAATCCTACTCAGGCACTGATGGACTGTGTGATCCTGGACAACTCACTTGCTCTTTATGGGCTTCAGTTTCTTTATCTGTAAAGTAGGATTAACAGCACAATGCATGTCACAGATTGCCACAAGGATCAAAGGAAATATCATGTGATCACTTTGTAAACTTAAAACTGCACTATATATACCAGCTATTGTTGCTGCCACTGTTGTGAGCTTGCATGGTCCTTAGAAAGTAGACATCGTCTACTTCCAGGATGATATTTCAAAGCCTTCCTAGAATTGTAGAATCTATCAGTCTGTGGGATGTTTCTAAGCCTTTAAGAACCCAGGGTCACCTCTGTATCATGTTGAGACTTCAGAGTAGATAAAGGATGTCTTTTATCCATACTATGATCTGAAGGTGGATAAACAATTCTTAGAAATAGGTCTATCATTTTGGATAGACATCACATATGGGCATGGATCTTGGTTCAAAATTGAACAGAAAGAGTAGGGCTTTGGAAAAACTTTATAGTACTTTTCATGACCCCACACTTCTCCATAAAATAAAGGACTATTTCAAAATAATACTGTTCTACTAAGGATGCTTTATTATTACAATTAAAGAAATATGTCTCTAAAGAATGAATGTTTAGACTGACCCAAAGAGTGTTAGAGACACATGGTGAACATGAGTGGATTGCAATATATGACCAAGGATTATCCAAAAGAAGAGGCATACGAGATGTCACCAAAGGGATGCAAAGTCAGCAATGAAGATAAGTCAATCATGAGATAATAAAAAAAGTATAATTGATGAACCACTCTTGCAGATTTCATTTATATCCACACAACTTCAAGAGAACTAGAAGGAAACCGCACATACATGTACAACATGGACAATCGTTATCTACAATGAGAGAGCATACATGGAGTAGGATAGAAATCTGGGTCATTAGAGGGAAGTACCCATCTCAAAGCATCAGAGTAGAGTCTTTGGTTCCCTGTTTTTATTTGTAGAATAGGTAACAGTGTAATGACCATGTATTTGAAATAGAAATAATAAATATTCTCCTCCACAATTTCTCTCATTTCTGATCCAAGCCCCAGCTTAAAAATCAAAGGTTAAAAGGACACCAAGTTGGTATAATGAAAAGACTATTGGCAATGGTGGAATCCACTCTTAATGCCAAGCTTAGTATGCATTTATTCCATTTGTTCCTCTTCTATAGTAAATTATCCAAATTCTAATCAATCTTTGCCAGTCTGTTAGACATTTCAGGAAATAGTGGAATGAGCATTTCCTGACAGTGGATCATAACTATTCCTGAAAAATGGAAAGTCAGAAGAACCACCACGTTAATCTAATTCTGAGTCTGGAGGCAATTCCTGTGAACTTGGGTGGAAGGCTGAAGGGGTTCAGCACCAAGTTTCACCAATTCCCTATGATTTAGGGGACAGGAAACATATGAACCCACAATCTGGGGATCCAGTATGCCATAAAATGGGGCAAAGGAATAATTTCTTTTCTGAGTTCAGGCATGCTTTTCCATTTTCCAAATGATCCAAGACTTGAAACATTATCCCTAATTTTCTTTCCTTCTTAGAAACTTTTCCAGCAAGTGTATAATAATTTAAATAGGTTGATCTGCACAAAGGAGTAGTGTATCTACTTAACTCCATGGATATTGATTGCTAAGCTCTTTTGGAAGGGCCACCAATGATGGAAATGCCCCCTTTTGGACTTCAGTAGATGAGAGATGCTCATTAAGGGCAGTTACATCCTGCCTTTATGGGGAGTAATGCCCTTCCCCCAATCCTTCCTTAAACTGTCATTCTTAATTATATCTCCTAAATTTGACTCTTTGTACTCCTCAACTTCCTTGTTTTCAGTGATTTCAAGCTAATTTTGCTAAAACAACTTAAGAAGTATTACCTGGTAATTCCATTCAATGGGGTATAGAGATACTTTTCCTTTTTGTCTTTTAGACTATCACAGTACAAAAGCATACTCTAAGAAATTATCCAGTGCATTGAAAAAAAGAAGTCACTAGCACAACCTCAAATACTGGCTAATCAAAAATCATATGTTTCCAAATTATTATGAACAAAACAAAAGACTTTTGTTGCTGGAAAGAATCCCAATAGCCACCTAATACAACCCAACCATGAAAAAACTCCCCACCATCACATACCCAACATGTAGCCATCCAGATTCTTCTTTTGAGAAGCTGTATGTCCTAGATTTTTCTCTAAGAGTAATGGTCTGCAGTCAGAAGAGATCTGGATTGAATTGCAACTATGATTCCTCTTCCATGAGACCATCTTTCAAAGACTTGGATATCAAGTTCAAACTTGAGTCTTCTCTTCTTCAGGAAAGGCATTCCCAGCTCCTTCAATTGATCTTCATATAGCATGATCCGAGATGTTTCACTATGCAGACTGCCCTCTCTTGAATGCCTTCCAGGTTTCCATTGTCTTTACTCAATGTCCTACCTAGAACTAAAACTATCTTAAGGATGTAGTCTGATTAGAGCAAAATACAGCAGGTCTATCCTGTATCCTATACTTCTTTTAAAAGCACATTTAAAATCACAACAGTATTTTTGTCATGCAGCTGACTCATATTGAATCAACTATAATGTCACATACTTGACTCATGTAGAGCTTTTAGTCCACTAAAGCCCATGGATGTTTTTTGTCAGATTAATTGCTATACAATTTAGAAGCATGCCAAACAAAAAATACCCTAAAATGTGCATATATTTTGACCAAACTATACCACTGTTATTCTCCAACAGGCCAGGGTAAAAAAAAAAAAAAAAGCTGAGGTCAACAATGTTAACTTCTCATTCAACATTGCTTCCTCCTCATCCATCTGCTCTTCCACCACTATAATATTTCTTCTGTATGGGGTAGAGCACCAGTGCAGGAGTCGGAAGGACCTGAGTTCAAATCTCGCCTCAGACACTTGACACTCACTAGTTGTGTGACCTTGGGCAAGTCACTTAACCCCAATTGCCTCATGCTGGGTCATCTCCAGTCATCCTGATTAATATCTGGTGACTGGATTCAGATGGCTCTGGAGGAGAAGTGAGGCTGGTGACCTGCACAGCCCTCCTTCACTCAAGAGAAAACCAAAGTTAAGTGCAAGTCATGTCATTATTTCTCTGATGGCATGGTCTTCTTCTGAAATGTAGAATGAACACACACACATTTCCTCTCTATCCTCCTCTATCTAAAACCTTCCTTATTCAAGGATGTATACCTGGGAAACACATGGCTACTGCTACTGCAGACATAGAAGATGACTTACTCCAACATCCAGAGATGTGGGCAAAAGTAGCTATTCTAGCATCTGTTATTGTTTTCATTTCACTTTCTTTTTGAGTGGCCCTGTCTTTCTTCTTATTTTAGCCTCCCATATGTTGGAGTCCATGTGGCATGGGCTAAAGTAGTTATTGACAAATACTTTCAACCATGCTGAAGTTTCCTTTGGCTATCCTATTGTCTTTTGTAACATTAAAATTAAATACTGAATTATTGCCTTCTTCTAGGGTTTTATCCTATGATGTTCTTATTTCAAAGTGATTTTTCATTATATTAGGAGTTATTCTTCTCTTTCTTTCCCCTGTGAGGGTTTAAATCCTGAAGTTCCAATTGCTTGGATCGCTATTGAGATGATGGTATATTAATTTCTGAAAGTGATGAGATTTTTTAAAAATTTTATTAGTTTATTTATTTTACTCTTCAACATTCATTTCCACAAAAGTTTGACTTACAAATTTTCTCCTCATCTCTCCTCTCCACCCACCCCAAGATGGCATGCATTCTGATTACCCCTACTCCAGTCTGCCCTCCCCTCTATTGCCCCATCCCCTTCTATCCCTCTCCCCCCTCACTTTCTTCTACAGCAAGGTAGATTTCTATACCCCATTGATTGTACATATTATTTTTTTTAATTTGTTAATTTATTATCAGTTTTCAACATTCATTTCCACAAGATTTTGAGTTTCAAATTTTCTCCCCATCTCTCCCTCCACCCACCTGAAAACATGGTGCATTCTGATCATCCCTTAGCCCAATTTGCCCTCCCTTCCGTCATGCCCTTCCCTTCCCTCATTCCCATCTTCTCTCTTTTCTTGTAGGGCAAGATAGTTTTCTGTACCCTATTACTTGTATTTCTTATTTCTCAGTTGCATACAAAAATACTTCTCAACATTCGTTCCTAAAACTTTTGAGTTCCAACTTCTCTCCCTTCCTCCCTCCCAAACTATCCCCACTGAGAAGGCAAACAATTTAATATAGGCTATATATGTGTAGTTGTGCAAAAGACTTCCAAAATAGTCATGTTGAGAAAGACTAACTACATTTCCCTCCATCCTATCCTGCCCCGCATTTATTCTATTCTGTTTTGACCTTGTCCCCTCCCCAAAGTGTTTACTTCTAATTACTCTCTCCTCCCATTTGTCCTCCCTTCTCTCATCCCCTCTAACCCACTTCTCCCCTTCTCCTCTACTTTCCAGGAGTGTAAGATAGATTTTCATGCCAAATTGAGTGCTCATGTTATTCCATCTCACCTCCCCCCTTTTCCCCTCCATTGAAAAAAGCTTTTTCTTGCCTCTTTTATGAGAGATCCATTTCCCCCTTTCTTCTCCAAATATATTGTCTCTCACCCCAAAATTTTATTTTTTAGATATCATCCCTTCCTCTTTAATTCACCCTGTGTTTCTGACTGCTTGCAATATTTTCTCCTTGACCTGAAAACTCTGGAATTTGACTACACTCTTCCTAGGAGTTTTTCTTTTCAGCTCTCTTTCAGGAGGTTATCAGTAGATTATTTCAATATTTATTTTACCCTCTGGTTTTAGAATATTAGGGTAGTTTTTCTAGAAAATTTCATGAAAGATGATGTCTGGGCTCTTTTTATGATCATGGCTTTCAAGTAGTCCCATAATTTTTAAATTTTCTCTCCTGGATCTATTTTCCAGGTCAGTTGTTTTTCCAATGAGATATTTTACATTGTCTTCTATTTTTTCATTCCTTTGGTTTTGTTTTGTAATTTCTTGGTTTCTCATAAAGTCATTAGATTTCATCTGTTCCATTCTAATTTTTAAGGAACTATTTTCTTCAGTGAGATTTTGAACTTCCTTTTCCACTTGGTGAATTCTGCTTTATAAAGAATTGTTCTCCTCATTGACTTTTTGGACCTCTTTTGCATTTAAGTTAGTCTATTTTTAAAGGTGTTATTTTCTTCAGCATTTTTTGGGTCTCCTTCAGAAAGCTGTTGACTTGCTTGGCATAATTTTCTTGCATTATTCTCATTTCTCTTCCAACTTTTTCCTCCACCTCTCTTTACTTGATTTTAAAAATCCTTTTTAGTTCCTCTATGGCTTGAGATCACTGCATATTTATTTTGGAAGTTTTGAATGTAGAATCCTTGATTTTATGTCTTCCTCTGATGGTATACATTGTTCTTACTCATCTGAAAAGATAGAAGAAAATACCTGTTCACCAGAAAAAGTAATATTCTATAATCTTATTTTTCCCTTTTTTGGTCATTTTACCAGCCAGTTACTTGACTTTAATGTCCTTTGTCAAGAGGAGGATATACTTTAGAGACCTGTAAGTTCTCACTTCCTCCAAGGTGGCACAGTCAAAGGAAAGGCAATTACTCCTCTCTTGGCCTGCACTCTGGTCTGTGAGCAACCACAAGCCTTTCTGCCCAGGATTTGAGAGCAGAATTCCCTCTCCAGAGCCTCCATCACTCTAGGCTAGTGCTCCTTCTCACCTCAGAACAGCCATTCAGGGCTGAGACTCAGATCAGGTGCTCAATTTCCCCAGGATCTTTAGCATGAGGGCTCCAAAAATGGAAGGTGCCATAGCTATGACTGCTGCCAAGGCCAGACCACGTTCCCTTTTCACTCAGGTGAAAGATCTTTCTTACTGACCTTTGAAGCTGTCTTTGGCATTTGTGGGTTGAACAATCTGGGAACTGTATCCGCTCCCTGCGATTCTGTGCCTGGAAGCCTTCTTTGGTCCTGTTCGCTCTGCCAAGACTGGACTGCACTCTGCTCTGAGCTTGATGTGATAGAACTTTCTTGTTGGTTTCCAGGTTGCCTTGGGCTGGAAATCTCTTTCATTCTGTCGTTTTGTGATGTCTGCTGCCCTAGAATTTTGTTTGGAGTCATTTTTTAAAGCTATTTTATGAGCTATGGGGGAAGAGCTTCTACAGGTCCATCCAGCTATTCCATCATTTTAGCTCTGTCCCCCACCCATACATCTTATTTCCTAGTATCATGTAAAAGCAAATTTTAACATTAATTTTTAAAGCTTTGAATTCTAAATTCTCTCCCTTCTTCCCTACCCACGTACTCTCATCGAGAAGGCTAGCAATTTGATATAGGTTATACATGTGTAGTTATGCAAAACACTTCCGTAGTAGTTATGTTATGAAAGACTAACTATAATTCTCTCCAACCCATGCTGCCCCTCATTTACTATATTCTGTCCTTTAACCCTGTCCCTTTTCAAAAGCATTGGCTTCAGACTGAACCCATCCCAAATCTACCCTCATTTCTATCACCCCCCCATACCCCTTCCACCTACTTTCCTGTAGAGTGAGATTCCAAATTGAGTGTGTGTGTTATTCCCTCCTTAAGCCAAATATGATGAGAGTAAGATTCACTCTTCCCCCCTCACCTTCCCCTTTCCCCCTCCATTGAAAAAGCTTTTTCTTGCCTCTTTTATGCATGAGATAATTTACCCCATTCTATTTCTTCTTTTCTCCTTCCCCAAATATATTCCTCTCTCACTACTTAATTTTGTTTTTTTAGATATCATCCCTTTATATTCACTTCACCTTGTGCATTCTGTCTATATGTATATAATCCCTTTAATTCCCTTAGCACTGAGAAAATTCTTAAGAGTTACAAATATTAGGAATACATGTAGGAATGTAAACAGTTCATCTTTAGAAAGTCCTTTATGATGTATGTTTTACTTTCCATACTTCTCTTGATTCTTGCATTGGAAAGTAAAATTTTCTATTCAGCTCTGGTCTTTTCATCAAGAATGACTGAAAGATCTCTATTTCATTGAGTGCCCATTTTTATCCCTGAAGGATTATAATAAGTTTTGCAGGGTAGGTCGTTCTTGCTTTTAACCCCAGCTCCCTTGACCTTTGAAATATCATATTCCAAATCCTCTGATCCCTTAATGTAGAAGCTGCTAGATCTTGAGTTATGCTGATTGTGTTTCCAAGATACTCAAATCATTTCTTGCTAACTTCTTACAAGACTTTCTCCTTGACCTGGGAACTCTGGGATTTGACTGCAATATTCCTAGGACTTTTTCTTTTGAGATTTCTTTTAAGAGGAAATTGGTGGATTCTTTTAATTTCTACTTTACCTTCTGGTTCTAGAATATCAGGGCAGTTTTCCTTGGTAATTTCTTGATAGATGATTCCTAGGCTCTTTTTATTTATTATGGCTTTCAGGTAGTCTAATAATTTTAAAAGTGGATCTATTTCCCAGGTAGTGTTTTTTCAATAACATATTTCATATTTTCTTCTTTTTTCCCATTCTTTTGGTTCGCTTTTATATTTTCTTTCTTTCTCATAAAGTCATTATCTTTTATTTGCTCCACTATAATTTTGAAGGAATTATTTTTTTCAGTGAGCTTTTGGACCTCTTTTTCCATTTTGACCTATGCTTGTTTTTAAGGCACTCTCCCCCTCATTGGCTTTTTGGACATTTTTTGCCATTTGGGTTCTATTTGTAAGGTGTTATCTTCTTCAGTATTTTGGGGTCCCATCTAAGCAAGCTGCTGACTCATATTTTCATGATTTTCTTTCATTATTCTCATTTCTCTTTCCAATTTTCCCTTTACTTCTCTTACTTGATTTTCAAAATCTTTTATGAGCTCTTTCATGGACTGAGACTAACTCATATTTTTCTTGGAGTCTTATAATGTTGGAGCTTTGATTTTAGTTTCTTCTTCTGGTATGTTTTGATCTACCTTGCCAACAAAGGAAAATTCTATAGTCTGTGATTTTTTTTACACTTTTTTGCTCATTTACCCAGCCAAATACTTGACTTTCTAAATCTTTTTAAAGATAAGACTCTGTTTTTAGTATGTAGGGTTTCTTCTCTCAAACTTCAGGGATTTTGTTCAGCTGTTTTCAAAGTGCCTATAACTTTTCCATTCCTCTAAGGTGGTATCATAATAGGAGAGTTGTTTACTACTGTCCTGGCCTGTGCTCTGGTCTGTGAATGACCACAAGGACTTTTTTGTGTTTTGGAACTTTGAGGAGGGTTCCCTTTCTACCACAGCCACAAGCTCTACATCACCAGTGCTCCACCTTGTCCCAAGTCCAGCGCCCAGACCTGTTACCCAGATCTAAGCATGGACAAAGCAAGAAAATCCTGCCTTATTGCCTCAACTAGATTGCTGCAATCCTCTTTCTGATCAGCTGCTTGATCCCCACATTGTCTATGAGTAGGGAGCTCCAGAAGCAGCCACTTCTGCTACTGCTAATGCAGCCACCTCAGTTGCCTAGGACATGGGCCAAATTATGCTCCTCTCTCATCCTGGTCTGACAGATTTTTCCCACAGACCTTCTATGCTATGCTATCCGTGGCTTTTGTGAGCCAAAAAGTCTGGAAACTGCCACAGCTTCCAGTGATTCAGTCACCTGAGGCCTGTTCCTGCCTACCTAGACAGGTGCGGCCTACGCTGAATGTGCTCCACTGTGAGCCCAGCGTAATAGACCCTTCCTGTCTACCTTCCAGGATGTCTTGAGCTAGAGATTTGTTTCACTACATAATTCTGTGGGTTCTGCAGTTCTAGAATTTTTAGTCATTTTACAATTATTTGTATGTTTTAGGAAGAGAACTCAAACAAGTCCCTGCTTTTACTCTGCCATCTTGGCTCCACCTCCAAAAGAGATGAGATTTTTGATCAACACTATTGTTAAGGGTGTCCATATAACCTACTATTTGTTCAAAACCTAATAAAAAGTTGAAGAGAGAAATGAGAAGCAAAATTAGAGTTCTGAATTTAAAACTTGATAGGAGTAAAATAATTGTCAGAATAGAGACTGGGAAAACAAAACAAAGTCATGAACAATATGAAAAAATATATAAGAAACTACTGAAAAATTAAATCATGAAAAGAAATGTTACAAGGAAATAAAAAGAACAAAAAGATTGCGTAAGTTACCTTTGATCACAATCATCAGACCTGAAGAATAGGGTATGAAGAGACAATCAAAGGATATTAGTTTCCTGCATGATAGTGATAAAATGAAATTAACAACAGCAACAAAAACCTAGATACCATATTTCAAGCAAATATCACAGTAAATTGTCTTAAAGTGAGTAAACCAAGGGCAAAAAATTGATTGAACCCATCAGTCACTAGCAGAGAGAAAACTCATTTGTAACACATTAAGAATTGAGATAACCAAGCTTCAACATTCAAAGGAAATATGTTCTAAAATTCCAGGAAAAATTTCATATACTAAGGAATTTTCATTCAGAATTACAAAGGAAAAGAAAATCAATAAAGTCTAGGAAAGAAAAAGGAAAAAAAAGTAATATAGTACACCCCTAAAGCATAGGAAAATGATTTGTATCCAAGAATAACAACTTGCAAGGTAAGCATGATAAGAACAGGAGCTATTATCCCTTTTTGTACCATGAACTAACTACTTTAGCAGTGTGGTGAGGCTTATGGACCTCTTCTCAGAATCATGCTTTTAAATGACTAAGATAAATTATATAGGGTTACAAACCAATTATATTGAAATGTACTTATCAACACATGCATGTCCCAAGTTTACAGATTCTAGGTTTTGTAATCTAGAACCAAATGAACTTTTAGCAAAATTAATGACTTCCCAAATTCATGTTGAGAATGGAACAGAGTCAGTAAAAGACAAAAACAGTGTGTAAAAAGAACTCAAGAAAGGCAAAGAATTTTGAATAATTAACAAAAGATTAGAGATGACCATGCATTTATTTATATTCTAAAAGGGAGAGGGAAAAGAGATTATTTTTTTTTCCTTTTGGAATTCTACTCTTTCCAAGAGTTGGTGATAAAAAGTGAGAGTCAAACTATAGAATTTGCTGTTCAAACTAGTGAACAAATAGGGGTGTGGTAGGGAGAGATTACCCTAGGAAATTATAGGGTAGTAAAGGGAAGAAGAGATTAGTTTTTTTTTTTTAATTAGGGAACTATAAGTGAAAGTTATTCAAATATAGAGGTGACATTGTTGGCAGATGGTGTCATATGAACTCTTCTTTCATCTGAACTGAACAAGTGAAGTTTCAAAATGAAAATGGAGAAAGACTATAGTGGTAGACAAGTATAAAAGAAAGCTTCTGAATGGGCTAGAACTAAGAAGGAATGACTCAGTGTTTGAAAAGGAGGATGGAATGGGGAGAGGGGAATTACTTCAAGTGGAGAAAACTACAGTTATATCATAGCTATAGTATTTCACAAGCTGTCATGTAGAGGAGGTACTATATTGTTCCATTTGGTCACAGAGGGAAGGAGTAGGAACACATGGTAGATGCTGTGAACAGACCTATTTAGCTTTGATCTGAGAGGGGAAAAACATTTTCTAACAATTAAAACTTGTCATAAGTGTAATTGAGTGCCTTGGAAGTAAAGGTTTCCCCTTCTTGAAGCACAGTCTGAACAACTGTTCATTGGGCATGCTTATAGTAGAGAGTCCTTCATGAATGGGTTGGACTAGATGTCTACCTATGATGTCTTCTGTTATTCTGTACATTACAAATAGCTAAGAAGGAAAATAAAAATGACAAGTCAATGATTTGGCCTTGTCTAGGAGAGAAGGGAGAAAGAAAAGGAGTGAAAATTGATTAGTGCAAGCTTCAGAGAAATGTTTGGAGGACTTGGGAGAAGAGACACCAGTTAATAGGAAATTGGTAGAATTGCAAATTGACCCAACCAAACTAGAAATAAAGCTGTGAAACTGGGGGAAAAAATGTTATCCTTAAACCCAATGATCCTGTGACTGGACTCATGTCCCCAAGATAGCCAATGATAGAAAGAAAGGTCCATGTTAAGCAAAAATATTAATAGCAGTATTTTTTCTGCTTTAGATACTCCCCATGAGTCTCCTAATGTTTAGACACATGCAAGGAATTCTCTGATATTTCTCTCAAGCTGCCTCCATTTCCCTGATGGTATTAACCTATTTTCACGCCAAATCTTCAAGCTCTATTCTTTCCCTTCTAAATATCCCCTCTGATGTCTACATTTTGTTTTCCTAAAGCAGAAGTAATACAGACTTCTCTGAGCCATAAAGCCTTATCTTCCACGACGAGTGCTCTCCTCCCTCAATTCTGCTTCTTGAAATACACCCCCCCACACACACACTTTTCATGGTTCTCACTACTTCTAGGTACTACTGGAATCATTTTGTATTCACTTTCATATATTTGTCAGTCAAAATGCTATTTATCCCTAAGAAAATATAATTTATTTGTGGGAAGAAACTATCTTATTTTTGTCTTTGTATCTTCTGTACCTAGCACAATATCTGGCATGACATAGATAGCAAATTAGTGATTGTTGAATTGAGTTATCATTAGTTCTTTTCTTGTATCTTGACATCATTTAATTCCCAGTTTTCTCTATTTTTTAGTTATGTTTTAGTAACTATTTTGTTGTCATGTGTAAATCACCAGAACCCATTCTTTGATGGTTTAAAACCTCTTCAGTTAGAGTTGAATGACTGTGTGTGTATGCATGTATGTATATGCACTTACATATAATGCTTGTATGTATATGTGTGTGTACATGTGTATATGTTGCACGTATATATGTATGCATATGTGTCTACATACATATATTTTTTAACCATCTCTTACTACGTGTAAGAGATCAAGAACACACCATTCTCATCTATTACCTCCAGAATCATAAATTCCGCTCCCAGATAATATTATGTTAAAAAAGAAAATAAATAAAATTTTTCACAGGAATATTTGCTCCAAAGATATAGCAAGAACAAAGGACAAATATTCCCTGCCCCTTGACATCTCAGGAAGCATGCTCTTCTCTATACCATTTTGATCTTTAAGAAGACAAAATTCAACATTTTTTCATTTTCTACATAGCATTAATCTTACTAGGATCTCACACAAAGAAGGCAGAATGCCTGTCAAATAAGTCCTTGTCTCACCTAGGGCTGGAAAGAAGTCCAGAAGGTCACCCCTAAATGTTGCTCTTTACTCCTGGGGGTATCAATGTTTGACTGGACTCTGATCTCCAGATTCCTTTGGCTCATTTTCACCACCTTTCAAAACTCCCAAGGTCAGTCACTCCACTCCCTTCACTTAGAAAGAGAAAGTACAAGTAGAAATGTCAATAACCCATGCCTGTGCCTCGCAGTGATGGCTTCAAAGGGGAAAATGTCCTCAAGTGAGGTCAAAAGAACCCAGGCAACACTATCTTAATAAGCTATTCTCATCCTTAATCTACATTTTTCTTCTGAAGTCCTGCTTTCCATTGATAGCAATGTTGAAAACACCAGCTCTCCCCCTAAAGTCTTCCTTGCTCAGGATTTAAATGATTAGTAATGACTTTTTTTGGCAATATCATTTCTAAAACATCACAAATGATCAGATATTTAAGTAGGATAGGCTTGAAAAAAATTAGTTCATGCTTCCTTTTATATTCACACATTAGCATGATGCTGTGAAAATAAAGTTAGATAAGGAGAATACTGTCAGTGAGGATTTCATAAGAGCATAGAATTAGAGCTAAAAAGGTTTGAAATGATTGATTCCAGTATTCTTTTTTTTTTTAATTACAAAGGAGGAAATTTGGAGAACAAAAGTGATGTGAGTTTCCCAAGGTCACATGGCTCATAAGTAACTGAGGTCAGTTTAGAACTCAGATCCTTCTGACTCTAGGTCTGGTGACCTATTTAAGATATTATGGTGCCTCTTAGTTGGGGATTAGATTTCCCCATATGTCCTAAAGCTAGTACTCCTCAATAATCATCATTTATGCCAATCAAAGGTAATCTTGGTTAAGAATACAGATCTATGGGGTGGAGCCAATATGGCAGAGTAGAAAGGTGCACATACACATAGCTCCGAACCCACAACCCATAGAACGGCTATAGGGGAGTAACTCACGGCGAATTCTGCACCCAGAGGCCATGGAATATTGGAGCGAGGGAGCTTTCTGTTCCAGAGAGACCTGCAAACCTCTTGCGGGGGGTCCTTCGTGCTGCCGACTGGGCGCCGGGACTGGGAGCTGAGTGCAGCCCTGCCGTGGCCACGGCACTGAGAGAAAAAGATCCGAGCGGGCTTCAGGGATGGGATCTCCAGTGGCCGCACAAGTCCCTCCACCTACAGGTGACGGGGGTTGGTGAGAGAGTCTCTTTGGCGGGTTGAGAGGGGAGTGGGGTGCCCCCATAATTCAGGCCCCCCCGGGAGGTAGCAGCTGAGAAGCAGCGGCAGACCAGGGCTTCCCAAGCGGGCAGGAGCCTGGATCCATTGTGGAAGGTCTGTGCATAAACCCCCTGAGGGAACTGAGCCTGAGAGGCGGCCCTGCCCCAACCTGAGCACCTGAACTTAATCTCACACTGAATAGCAGCCCTGCCCCCACCAAAAGCCCTAAGGCTGGAAGCAGCATTTGAATCTCAGACCCCAAACGCTGGCTGGGAGGATCAGGAGGTGAGGTGGGTGTGAGGAGAATATTCAGAGGTCAAGTCACTGGCTGGGAAAATGCCCAGAAAAGGGAAAAGAAATATGACTATAGAAGGCTACTTTTTTGGAGAACAGGCGTTTCCTCCCTTCCTTTCTGATGAGGAAGAACAATGCTTACCATCAGGCAAAGACACAGAAATCAAGGCTTCTGTGTCCCAGCCCACCCAATGGGCTCAGGCCATGGAAGACCTCAAAAAGAATTTTGAAAATCAAGTTAGAGAGGTGGAGGAAAAACTGGGAAGAGAAATGAGAGAGATGAAAGAAAAGCATGAAAAGCAGATCAGCTCCCTGCTAAAGGAGACCCAAAAAAATGTTGAAGAAATTAACACCTTGAACACTAGCCTAACTCAATTGGCAAAAGAGGTTCAAAAAGCCAATGAGGAGAAGAAAGCTTTCAAAAGCAGAATTATCCAAATGGAAAAGGAGATTCAAAAGCTCACTGAAGAAAATAGTTCTTTCAAAATTAGAATGGCGCAGATGGAGGCTAATGACTTTATGCAAAACCAAGAAATCACAGAACAAAGAGAGAAGAATGGAAAAATGGAAGATAATGTGAAATATCTCATTGGAAAAAGAACAGACCTGGAAAATAGATCCAGGAGAGACAATTTAAAAATTATGGGACTACCTGAAAGCCATGATCAAAAGAAGAGCCTAGACATCATCTTTCATGAAATTATCAAGGAAAACTGCCCTGAGATTCTTGAACCAGAGGGCAAAAAAATATTCAAGGAATCCACAGAACACCGCCTGAAAGAAATCCAAAAAGAGAAACTCCTAGGAACATTGTGGCCAAATTCCAGAGTTCCCAGGTCAAGGAGAAAATATTGCAAGCAGCTAGAAAGAAACAATTCAAGTATTGTGGAAATACAATCAGGATAACACAAGATCTAGCACCCTCTACATTAAGGGATCAAAGGGCATGGAATAGGATATTCCAGAAGTCAAAGGAACTAGGACTAAAACCAAGAATCACCTACCCAGCAAAACTGAGTATAATAGTTCAGGGGAAAAATTGGTCTTTCAATGAAATAGAGGATTTTCAAGTATTCTTGATGAAAAGACCAGAGCTGAAAAGAAAATTTGACTTTCAAACACAAGAATGAAGAGAACCATGAAAAGGAGAACAGCAAAGAGAAGTCATAAGGGACTTACTAAAGCTGAACTGTTTACATTCCTACATGGAAAGACAATATTTGTAACTCTTGAAACATTTCAGTATCTGGGTACTGGGTGGGATTACACACACACACACACATGCACACACGCACACATACATAGAGACAAAGTGCACAGAGTGAATTGAAGAAGATGGGATCATATCTTAAAAAAAAATGAAATCAAGCAGTGAGAGAGAAATATATTGGGAGGAGAAAGGGAGAAATTGAATGGAGCAAATTATCTCTCATAAAAGAGGCAAGCAAAAGACTCATTAGTGGAGGGATAAAGAGGGGAGGTGAGAGAAAAACATGAAGTTTACTCTCATCACATTCCACTAAAGGAAAGAATAAAATGCACACTCATTTTGGTAGGAAAACCTATCTCACAGTACAGGAAAGTGGGGGATAAGGGGACAAGCAGGGTGGGGGGAATGATAGAAGGGAGGGCATGGGGAGGAGAGGCAATTCGAGGTCGACACTCATGGGGAGGGATAGGATCAAAAGAGAATAGAAGTAATGGGGGACAGGATAGGATGGAGGGAAATATAGATAGTCCTATACAACACAACTATTATGGAAGTCATTTGCAAAACTACACAGATTTGGCCTATATTGAATTGCTTGCCTTCCAAAGGGAAGGGGTGGGGAGGGAGGGAGGTAAAGAAGTTGGAACTCAAAGTGTTAGGATCAACTGTCGAGTAATGTTCTTGCCACTAGGAAATAAGGAATACAGGTAAAGGGGTATAGAAAGCTATCTGGCCCTACAGGACAAAAGAGAAGACGGAGACAAGGGCAGAGAGGGATGATAGAAGAGACAGCAGATTGGTCATAGGGATAATTAGAATGCTTGGTGTTTGGGGGGGGAGGGGATAAAAGGGGAGAAAATTTGTAACCCAAAATTTTGTGAAAATGAATGTTAAAAGTTAAATAAATAAATTTAATTAAAAAACAAAACAAAAAAAGAATACAGATCTATATAATCAAAAACTTATTTTAGAATATCTTTGAGAATAGGTTTTTTCCTCATAGACTCACAGATTAAGGCCAATTTCTGACTCTGCACTAGTAGCAATGAATAATAACGAACAGTTTTTTGTTTGCTTGTTTGGTCTTATTTCTAGTCAAAACTTATCCAAACCAAAAAAAAAATAAAATAAAATAAAAAGGATCTACATAAAGATAGAAAACATTTTTGAATATAAAACTAATTACTTAAAACTCCTGGTTAAGATTTTTAAAAATTGTCCATTTCCTCAGTTTGCCCTTTTTATGTGCAATTGTGTAATCTGTATACCTGTACTTAAACACTTTTCAACGTGTGAGTACACAAGGAGGAAAGTTTCCCTTTTTTTCATTTTTTTTTACCACCAAGTATGTCATACTTTAAAAGCCCATAAAAGTCATGCCAAACTATTTTGAAACATCTTTGATTCCTCTCTGTGAATCAGCTCGTTAGACCATAAATCCAAACGTCTGCCTTGATGTCGACTGTCATTGGCTCTTCTTCTCAAATAAATGATCTGTGCTGAGAAGCCAAATAGACAGCCGGGTAAAATTTATTCCCCATGTTCAGCCCCATATAGGAGATGTTAGTAACCCTCCTAATGATTCTCAGATACATTTGAACTATGTGTCTTGGATTCATCTGGAGAATAATTCAGATTTAAGCAAGCCTGTGGTATTATTAAATAAAACCCAATGAAGTGGAGACACTCTCTTATACAGCCTCAGACCAAAGACCTAAGAAATAGGATGAGAGAAATTCTCCATACCAGTTTGCATATGGAAAAAGCCATACATTTACACAATATTAACAAGAATTAATCCTACCACACTTGTGAAAATCAACTCTAGATTCAAAATTATAATGAACCACATAAATTATCCAGTCCAACTCTTTTACAATGAGTTGAGGAAACTGAGTCCCAGAGATCCAGAGAGTAGAATAAATTACTTGGGCTAGTTCAGAAGAGAACTACATCTGAACCCAGAATCTCCTAGTCCAAATCTAATCTCTTCTCCATACTGCTGCCATCCTAGCATAATAACAATATAAAAAAGTTATCAAATATATGATGCCACAAATTTCATGGTCCTTAATAAAAATTAATAAATTTACCAAAAATATTAAGCTCATATTTGAGAATTATCACAAGATGATTGGAGTTGCTGATATAATTGTCAGATGCCAATTTTAAGAATCCAAAATGTTCAGGTATCTAATTAGGTCCCAAAGTCTTTCTACAGTCTCAGGTAAAACAAATCTGGGGCATTTATAGTATTCATATTACCCATGTACATGTATGCATCCTTTCATGAGGGTACCACTGGTATTGTAGTTTGGGATATAAAATACAGACTGGCTTCAGAGTCTAGAAAACCTCCATTGAAACCCCACCATTGAAACATGCTGGCTCTGCAACTCTGGACAACTTATTTAACCTGCCAAAATGGAAATGCTGCAAGATTCTATGTTGTTAATTTGTAATTGTAGGAATTTTCTCACCAGGACATCCCTACACCAATTAAACACACAAGTCTAAAGCAAGACAAAGAAAAGGGATTTTTAATACATACCCTACAAGATATAAAGCTTATCTATACATATATACATACATATGCACATGTATATGTATGTGTGTGTATATATATGTATGTATGTATAGATAGACAGTTAGACAGATGGATAGGTGGATGGACGAACAGATAGATAGACAGACAGACAGACAGACAGACAGGTAGATAGATAGGTAGATAGATAGATAGATAGACAGACAGATAGATGTAAAATCTCAGATAAAATGGCTGTATGAGTCAGTGCCTTGTACATGCCAAGCAAGCACCAAATGGGGTCACAAAGAGTTGGACATGATTTAAAAAATGACTGAACAAAAAAATGGACCAAAGAGTTGGACTCAAGATTAAACAGGAGGACTAGAGCAGGTAGGATAGCCTTTGGGAAATTATAGAACTCTTCTGAAGAGCCCAACCTTCTCCCAGAAGCAAAGATTCATCTTTCTAAAAAGAATCGACATTTTGATAGTGTTGTTATATGCCTGAGGCATGGAATAGAGCAATCTCTAATGAGTTGAAAATGAGTATCATCCAGAGGGTAATGGGGAAGAGGGACACAATGAATAAAAGCATGAGAAATATAACCAATGAGGAACTGAAGGATGAATGTAAAAGATGTCAATAGAAAAATGTATAAGAGGAGGAGAAGATGGACTGGTTGTGTGGTCTGGATGAGGAAAGATTAGTGAGCAGCCAAAACATCTCTATATACTAGTCATGTCAGGAGAAAAGAGTCAAGACTGCATTTCCTCTCTTTATCTATCATCAGCTTGAGGAGAGAGAAGTCTTTCTACCCAAAATTTCCATCAGTTCCACTTTTGGCAATCAATTCATTTTGGATAATGAGAAGTAGATTCAGATTTAGATGTCCCCTTGTTCATATCTCCATTTTTGAAGGATGAAATTGTCAGTAAGTCAGGCGAAGAAGTGATTCATGGGGGAGAGAGAGAAAGAGACAGACAGACAGACAGAGACAGAGAGACAAAGAGACAGAGACAGAGACAGGAATAAGAGAGAGAGAGAGCCTGAGAGAGAGATACAGAGACAGATACATAGACGCAGAAAAAGGCATAGAAAAACCATGATGGAAAATTGAAGCTTCCTATCACAAGTAAATTATGCCTCTGTATCAGGCCTCCTATTCCCCAGACTCATCTATATCCTCTTTCTACCCAGGTGGTCTGAAGTGTATTCCAATGACAAGGGCTTTTATATTGTTCCTCTATCTCTAGATCTTTTCTCATTCATTGACTTTTTACCCAGAAGCTCTGGTATACTTTCTGGTTTTTGTTCCTAGATTTAACTCACATGAGTATATCTCCTTAATATATCATGCTATCTCATCACACTCCTCTTTTGTCTCATTTATTTTGAATGAGATATGTGAATTCAATGCTCTAGATCAGGATTAGGTTTCTTATGAGTCTCAGTGATAACTATGGGATCAAATTGCCTCCTTATATGTATGGTTGATTCCTCATATGTTTTGCCCAAACTTTGGGCATTTGGGGTAGAGGGTTTTATTACAAATTCTTTTCTTGGATTCTTGTGTCACAACTACTGAGTGAAAGCTAGATTAATAGAGTTTAAGATTCAGGAAGACCTCAGCTCAAATCTGGCCTCAGATACTAAGAAAAGTCACTTCATCTCTCCTACCTCAGCTTCCTCAACTGTAAAATGGGAATAATAATAGGATCTACCTTCAGAGATGTCAAGATGATCAAATGAAATAGAATTTGTAAAATACTTAGCACAGGGTCCAGCACAGACAGGTACTTAATAAGTGCTTGCTTCTTCCAAACATCTTTCCTCCTTTATATTCAACTCTCCACCTAAATATCTAACTAGGGGGTTGTAATAGGCACTCCTCTTCCCTTTTTCTGGCTAAGCCTTTGTTTTGCTTTTTAAATTTAAAATAATTTTGAATATATTTGTAAATTCCTTGCATATGTATCATTACTAGCTTTTACCAGACAATATTAATGTTGATAATAGCTAGTATTTACATGAAATTTTCAGGTTTGCAAAGTACTTCACAACTATTATCTCACTTAATTTTTCACATCAACCCTGGGCGATAGGTGGCATTTTATTTTTTATAATTTATTTATTTGGCTTTTTTAGTTTTCAACAATCACATCCATATGTTTTAAATTTTCTTCCCCTCCTTGACTCCTCTTTCCCCAAGATGGCATGCAATCTTAGATGGACTCTACACACACATTCTTACTAAAGACATTTTTACATTAGTCATGTGGCATAGAAGAATTCAAACAAATGGGAAAAAGCATGAGTAAAACTAAACAAAATCAAACATAACAAAAGAGAAAATAATCGACTTCATTCTGAGTTTTGACTCCATAGTTCTTTTTCTGGATGCGGATGGTATTTTGCAATATGAGTCCTTTGGAAAATGTTGAGGTCCTTGCCTTGCTGTGGTGGAGTACATCTATCAAAAACAGTCTTTACACATCATGGCTAGTACTGTGTACAATGTTCTCCTGGTTCTGCTCACTTCACTCAGCATCAGTTCATATAAGTCTACACAATTATTTCTGAAGTCAGCCTGCTCATCATTTCTTATAGCACAATAATATCCCATTACATTCATATACCACAATTTGCTCAGCCATTTTCCCAATTGATAGGCATTCCCTTAATTTCCAGTTCTTGGCCACCACAAAAAGAGCTGCTCTAAATATTTTTGTACATGTGAGTTCTTTCCCATTTGTATGACCTCTTTGGGATATAGCCCTAGAAGAGGTATAGCTGGGTCAAAAGGTATGCACATTTTTATAGTCCTTTGGGCATAGCTCCTCTTTACTCACCGGAATGGCTGGATCAGCTCACAGTTCTACCAACAATGAGCTAATGTCCCAACTCTCCCACATCTTCTCCAATATTTATCATTTTCCTGTATTTTCATGTTAGTCAATCTGATAGGTATGATGAAGTACCTCAGAGTTGTTTTGATTTGCATCTCTCTAATCAATAGTAATTTTAGAGCATTTTTTCCTATGACTGTAGATAGCCTTAATCCCCTGTTATTCAATATGGTACTAGAAATGTTAGCTTAGCAATAAGAGAAGAAGAACTGAAAGAATTAAAACAGGCAAAGAAGAAACTAAGTTGTCACTCTTTGCAGACAAGATGATGATATATTTAGAGAATTCTAGAGAATCAACTAAAAAACTACTTGAAATAATAATCAACTTTGGCAAAGTAGCAGAATACAAAATAAACCCATAAAATCATCTGCATTTCTATATACTACTAACAAAAGTCAAAAGCAAGAGATAGAAGAGAAATCCCATTCAAAGTTCCCGTACAAGCTATAAAATATTTGGGAGTCTACCTGTCAAAACAAACCCAGGGACTTCATGACAAAACACTTTTCACAAAAATAAAGTCAGAACTAAATATTAGGAAAAACACCAGTTGCTCGTGGGTAGGCTGAGCTAATATAGTACAAAATGACAATTCTACCTAAATTAATTCACTTATTCAATGCCATACCAATCAAACTACCAAAAACTATTTTATAGATCTAGAAAAAAAATAATATCAAAATTAATCTAGAAGAACAAAAGCTCCAGAATATCAAGGGAATTAATGAAAAGAAATGCTAGGGAGGGTGGCTTGGTCATACCAGACCTTAAATTGCATTATAAAGCAGATATCATCAAAGCCACTTTGTACTGCTAAGAAGCAGAAGGTAGATCAGTGGAATATGTTGGCTGCACATGACATAGTAGTCAGTGAGTATAGCAGTCTACTATTTAATAAACCCAAGGACCCCAGCTTCTGAGATAAGAATTCACTGTTTGATAAAAACTGCTTGGAAAACTGGAAAATAGTGTGGCAGAAACAGGGCATGGACCAATGCCTGATCCACTTACCAGAATAAAGTCCACAGGTATAAAAGATGATACTATAAACAAGTTAGGTGAGCAAAGAACAGTTTGTCAGATTGATGGAGAATGGAGGATTTTATGACCAAACAATAGATAGAGAACATTATGAAATGCAAGACAGGTGCTATTTTAATTCACACTTTACAGATGAAGAAACTAAGGGAGGTAGTAGTTAAGTGACTTTCCAAAGATGCACTTCCTTCAGATTGGGAATCTGACTTCCTCTGTTTTAAACCATTGTCCAGAAGACTAAATCCCATTTTCAGACTATTTTTTCTTACTAGCTTTTCCCTTGCATTATTTTTTATTCTCCTTTATCCCTTGTTTTCAATGAACAACTGAACAAAACCAAACTTGAGTCCCTATACTCTTCAGTTTCCTTCCCAAGACCAAATAATCACGGACAATGTATTTTAGGCTCCTTCTGGCAGTGTCATTTATGTTTGTGTATATCACCAGAACTGGGTACTTTCCACTTGTTTTGTTGATTCTTTGTTATGTCACAGATACATGCCCCAGGAGCATAACAGTTCTTTCTCTTGTTGTCATAGAAAAATGCCTTTCTGAGGATTAACCACTAACCCTCTGCATAAGTGATCTCCTCATCCTCTAAGTACTGTGGCTCCTCCATATCATTCTTGGGAGGAGAATCAGCTTCTTCCTCCTTAGAAACCTAGGCTCTCTCTTCTTCGGGAACAACTTCAAATCTATTTTACCTAACTTTGTCTTGCCAAGATGTCATACACCTTTAGTGTCCACTACTGCAGAGGTTGATGATGATTTCTCTGTTGGTCTTGGGAGTTCTGAGCTAAAACTGATAAAGCCAATCAGCTCTCCATTCTGAATTTAGAATGAATATGATGTGCTTATGGGAGCATGGGGTCACCAGGTCACCTGAAGAGGAGAGAGCAAGCACAGGTCAGAAAGAGAATACCTCCCATGCCAATCAGTAGTGAGATTGGGCTCAAGAGAAGCCTTCACACTTTCAACTTGGGTGAGACAGGGAGACCCAGTCTCTATTCTTTTCCTACTCTTTCTCCTTTGTGTTTCATCCTTCAAATCTGGGCAAAAGTCATCTCATTTCCTCCACTGAAGCTCAATTTTTCATATTAAAATGTGTATTTTGTTGTCTTTAGGAGCACATCATTCTTTCTAACTTGGAAGACAGAGAGGTGTTCTTTCTGTCTGTTTACCTTCTCCTCAAGGAGAACATGGAACACAATTAATAATCACTTGACTATGGCAGAAATAAAACATTATCACACACTTCATGACAATTATTCAATTTTCTATAAGTGCCATACTTGATGGGACTTTGGAAATTTTTGTTTTTAAATAAAGTGAACATGCATAAATGCTAAATAGGTACATGTTGTATTGGATTGGGTATCCAAAGTCGGGTCTCAGGTGCTGAATTAGAATCCAGGTCCTTGGACTCTAAATCTAGTCAGTCAGTCAATAAGCATTTATTAAGTGCCTAATATGTACCAGACACTGTGCTACACGCTAGGCATACAAACAGAGTTAAAAGTACCTACCTTCAAAGAGCTCACGATGTAATGCAAAGTCAACAAGCAAATAAATACGTACAACATGTTAAATGTACAATAAATAGGATATAAGTGGTAGAGGGATGTCACTAGAAATAAGAGAGGTTGGCAAAGATTTCCTGTAGAAAACAGGATTTGCATGGGAATCTTGACAAAAGTTGGAAGCCAAATGAGGACATGTTAAGGTGGACATGAGGAAGGAGAGCATTTCAGTCATGGGGGGACAGACAGAGAAAATGCCTGGAGGTGAGAAAAGGAGTCTCTTGGTTGTGAGTGACAAGGAGGCCAGTGTCAATGGATCAGGGAGTAAAAGACAGGCTTTCTGTCACAACACAACTAATATGGAAATATGTTTTGCATGACTGCACATGTGTAAACTGTATCAAATTGTGTGCCTCTTGAGGGAGAGGAGAGGGCAGAGAGAGGGTGCAAAAGAGGATTTGGAACTCAAAATTTAACAAAAGAATGTTAAAATTGTTTTAACATATGATTGAAAAATTAGATAATGAAAAAGAAAAATAATAGTAATGTCAAGGTATAAGGTGTAAGAAGATGGGAAAGGTATGGGGGATTAGGTTAAATAGGATTTTGAATATCAGGTGAGGTTATATTTAATCCTGGAGGTGATAGGGAACCACTGGAGTTTATGGACTGAAGGTGGGAGGACATGGTTGAACCTGAACTTTAGGAAAATCACATTGGCATTTGGATGACTGAGAACTGAAATGGAGAGATACTTGGGACAGAGCATAAATCAAATTGTTACAATAGTCCAGGGGCCTGCACAAGAGTGGGGACAGCAGCAGAAGAGGAAAGGGAGTATATTCTAGATGCATACATATATATATATATGTATATATATATATGTATATGTATATATATATATATATATATATAAAATATAAATTGACAGGACTTGTTTACAGATTGGATATGGTGTGGGAATGTTCAGATATAGTGAAAACTCAGGGATAAAACCTAGGGCATAATCTTGGGGGAATGGGTATAGGTTTGTGCACTCAACAATAATAGAGAAACTTGGCATGGGGAGGGTTTAGGGAATATAAACTGAGTTTGGCTTTGGACATGTTGTAAGACTAAAAGTTAGAAGAGAAGTTAGGGCAAGTTAAGTAGATTCAAGAATCATAAGCATAAAGAGGTTAATTAAATACATGTGACCTGATGAGAAGGGAGATAATGATGTCACCAAAGAAGCAATACAGAGGGAGAAGGGAAGAGGGTCCAGGAATGGAGCATGGTGGTTAGAAGGCATGACATGGAAGAGGATCTAACAAAGGAGACTAAGAAGGAAAAATCTAATAGGTAGGAGTAGAACCAAGACAGTGTAATGCCATGAAAACTTAGAGAGAAGAGAGTATCTGATAGAGGTATCAAAGATGACAAAGAGATCAAGAAGGATGAGGATTGAGAAAAGGGATTTGACAATTAAAACATCGTTGGAAACTTTGGAGAGAGCAGTTTGGGTGAAAAAATGAGATCAGAAACCAGATTACAAGGGAATAAGAGGAAAGAAATGGAAGTGCTTATAATAGACAGCCTTTTAAAGGAATTTAGCCACAAAGAGTAGAAGAGATATAAAATGATAATTAGAGGGATTGAAGGATGAAGTAAGAGTTTTCTGAGTATGGGAGATAGAGGCTTTTATTTGTAGGAAGGAAAAAAAGTCAATAGACAGTGAGAGACTGAAGAAAAGTGAGAAAGTGGGGATAACAGAGGAAACAATCTGTTGGAAGAGATGGGATGGAATGGGATCACTTGTTCAGGTGGAGTGATTTGGCTTAGTAAGGAGTAAAGCCACATCTTTGTGTGAGAATAGGTAAAGGAGGAGATGGTGGCAGAAAATAGGAGATAAAGGAGAAAGAAGAAGAGGGATTTGACAGTAAATGACATCATTTTTTCTGTAAAATATGATGTAAGGCTCTCTACTGAAAGAACTGAAGGATGGGGAGCCATGGGAGGTTTGAGAAGGCATGAAAAAATGGAAGAGCAACTGTGGAGAGTGGGATGATGAATCTATAAAAGAAGAATAGAAGGATTGACTAGCAGCAATTGTCCAACTGAGGTTGTGCATCATACATTTGTAATGTATCCAGTCAGAATGATGGTGAAATTTTTGCCTACCCTGTTTGATGTCAGATGTGTAGAAATGAAGGAGGCAGAGTAAGGGAGTAATTTAAAGTGGAAACTCAGCAGGGGTCAATCAGAAATATGATGAGAGGACTGGAGATACAAGAAAAAAGGACAGTGTTGAATTGAACTGGTTCAATGGGTTAAGGTGTAGAAACAAGAGTTGTTAGTGCAGGGAGAGCACTAAGAGACTTGGGGATTGGAGTTCATAGTATATGAAAAAGGTAGGGTTTGGTGAGAAAAATCAGAGAGAAAAACAGAAAGCCAATAGCTAAAGATCACATAAGAAGATTTGGGAATTCTTGAACACAAAGATGGTTGTTAGTGTTGAAATAAAGAAGAAAAGGACTGGAGATGGCCCTGGATGCAGTAGAAGACCCTGACCTTTTTAAGCTAAGGTCTTCCCCAGGTCACAGTTTGAGTGAGGCAACACCCATTGAGTGATTAAGGCTAGGTAAGAAATGAGGCAGAGAAGGGCTTCTTTACCTAGATTAAAAAAAGATCTATTCGTGAGGGGAAGACCTTCAGGGTTTCTGACCAAATCAAAAACAATTGCTATTTACATTTGCTCTGAGCCAATAATAACTCAAATAATGACCAACTGGGGCTTGACCTGGGACCTATTGCTGGCCAATCAATGAGAGACAAAGGGATTTGGGTGTAAAGTGTGGTCCTTAAGGAGAAATAACAACAGTAAAAGAACAAAAAAATGCCATACCAGATCTTAAATTTTATTATAAAGCAGCAATCATCAAAACCACTTGGCACTGGCTAAGAAATAGAGGGGTAGATCAGTAGAATAGGTTGAGTACACATGACTCAATGACTATAGCAGTTGATAATATTTAATATAATTTTTGGACTTTAATAAGGGCCAGAGCTTGAATTAAGAAGAGCTTGGACCTAGCAGTCTCTTTGTTCTCTGAAGTAAATTCAGATAATAACTCTTCTTATATCAACAAGGTCAGATGGGGCTGACTTACCATTCCTTCTGAGACCCTGACTGAACCTGAGACACTATCTTGAATAGTGGGACTTTTTTTATTATCTTGTAGACATGTACTATGACATGTACTAGACATGTACTATGTTATGACATGTTAATGATAGAGAGAACACAGATGTTCTGAGTTGTAATTTCAATCGACACTTTGTCAACTTATATTATTGTATTTAGAATCGATCTAATTAAGAAATTCCATTCTTATGATATGGTTAATCACTGATAGAGACCATAAATCTGAAGGACACAGACAACCTTGGATCGTCCTAAAACAGATTTAAGCCTGGTAATTCTTCTATTAGTCAATCAGAAGTTCTTCTGGCTCCATGATCATGTAACCACTAGCTTTAAGGGAATAAACAATATGCATTGTCTGTTTACCTTTTTTAACCAAATTTCCAGGTTGACACAGTCTAACGTTCGATAACCTAAGGATCCCAGCTTCTGGGATAAGAACTCACTGTTTGACAAAACCTTCTCAGAAAACTGGAAAATAACGTGGCAGACACAAGGCATAGACCAATGCCTGACACAATATACCAGAATAAAGTTCGAATGGGTACATAATCTAAACGTAAAGACTAAAACTATAAACAAACTAGGGGTGCAAGGAATAGTTTATCTGTCAGATTTATGGAGAATGGAGGAATTTATGACCAAACAAGAGATAAAGAACATTATGAAACACAAAATGAATAATTTGGATTGCATTAAATTGAAAAGTTTTTGCACAAAATCAAATCAACCAAGATTAGGACGGAAGCACAAAACTGGGAAAGAATTTTTACAACTAATGTCTGTGATAATGGTCTCATTTCTAAAATATATAGGGAAATGAGTAAAATTTGCAAGAATACAAGCCAATTCCCAACTGAGAAATGGTCCAAGGATATGAACAGGCAGTTGTCAGCTGTCTATAGTCATATGAAAAAATACTCTAAATAACTATTGATTAGAGAGATGCAAATCAAAACGACTCTGAGATACCCCATCATACCTATCAGATTGGCTAGCCTGACAAAACAGGAAGATGATAAATACTGGAGAAGCTGTGGGAGAGTTGGAACACTAATTCCTTGTTGGTGGAGCTGTGAGCTGATCCAACCATTCGGGAAAGCAGTTTGGAACTATGCCTAAAGGGCTATAAAATATGCATACTATTTGATCCAGCAATACCTCTTCTAGGACTGTATCCCAAATGGATCATAACAATGGGAAAAGGACCCATGTGTACCAAAAAGAAAATTATTTGCAGCAGCTCTTTTTGAGGTGATCAAGAACTGGAAATCAAGGGAATGCCCATCATTTGGGAAATGACTGATCAAGTTGTGGTTTATAAATGGAATGGGCTACTATTGCGCTATAAGAAATGCTGAAGAAGCAGACTTCAAAAAATACTGGAAAGACTTATATGACCTCATGCTGAGTGAAGTGAGCAGAGCCAGGACAACATTATACATAATAACAACCATTGTGTGCGATGACTGTTTTTGATAGACTTAACCCTTCAAAGTAATGAAAGGACCTAAAAGATTTCCAAAGGACTCATGATGCAAAATGGCATCCATATCCAGAAAAAGAACTATGGAGTCAGAAAGCAAAATGAAGTGGCTATTTTCTCATTTGTTATGTTTTGTTTTGATTTTCTCATAGTCTCTCCCATTCCTTTTAATTCTTCTATGTAACATGACTAATGTGAAAATTTGTTCAAAAGGAATGTATGTGTAGAACCTATATAAGATTGTGTGTCATCTTGGAGAAGGAGGGGGAAGGAAGGGGGAGAAAATATGGATTTTATGGAAGTGACTATTAAAAATTGGAAATAAATACATTAATAAATTTGGAAAAAAGAAAAATGGTTTGGGGGATGAAAATTTACAGGTGTTCTCCCCAAAGGTAAGGGTATGATACCCTATGTGGACAGAGGGATGAGAAAGAAGGAAAGAAAGAAAGAAAGAGAGAGAGAGAGAGAGAGAGAGAGAGAGAGAGAGAGAAAGAAAGAAAGAAAGAAAGAAAGAAAGAAAGAAAGAAAGAAAGAAAGAAAGAAAGAAAGAAAGAAAGAAAAAGAAAGAAAGAAAAAGGAAGGAAGAAAGAAAAAGGAAGGAAGGAAGGAAGGAAGGAAGGAAGGAAGGAAGGAAGGAAGGAAGGAAGGAAGGAAGGAAGGAAGGAAGGAAGGAAGAAGCTATGTTGCTCAACTGTTAAGTCCCCAGATGACCAGCTCCTATTTGTACTCACAGAGGTTGTTGCTTGTCCTTTGTTCTTGAAAAGGATCATGATATCAAGGAGGAGGTTGCCATGACATAAAAGTAAATTGGATTTAAGGGAAGGTCTCCTGTGCAAAGTCACTAGCCTCATTTTTTCCTCTGGAGCCCTCTGGGTCCAGTGGTGAGATATAGAGTAGGACAACTGGAAATGGCCTTTATAGAAGGTTACAGCAAGATCAAATTTATGATCATCTTTGGGTTTACTGAGATAGAATAGAGGAAAAGCCCATGGGAAGTGAATATATTAAGGAACTTAGTGTTGAGTGTTTGAGGGAGGGTCAACATGCATGCTGAAGTTCCCTAATATAAAGGCAGAAGTTGGGCAGGAGAGAAAAATTGTGAGGCAGGTAATGAATTTATACAGTCAGAAGAAAAGTGACCTGGAGGACTATAGACAATAGCCACCAGAATTTTGATTGAGTAGTAGATATGGATTGCATGAACTTCAAAAGAGGAGAGGTTACTAAGTAATGCAGGTAGGAGGAGAACCTGGAAGTGACAATGGAGAGCAATGAGTATTCCTTCTTCCACTCCTTGACTGGTGAGCTAAGGGAAATGAAAAAGAAATTCACAAAATATTGAAAAGAGTGAACAGAAAGACTGAGTCATTCATCAGAGGGAAGTCATATCTTGGTAATTGCCTTAAGAAGGAAAAAGTGGGAGAGGAAAAAATTTAGGATTAAGGAAAGTATGTTTTCCATGGAACAGCCATTCCAAAGAAGATAGTGCAGGGAGTGGGTAGTGTTTGAATGGGACTTTGAAGGGGATGTTTGAAGTTATGGAAAAAAAGGAATCAGATAATTAAGGAAGGGAAATGGATTTTTGATAATGACTTTCAGGGGTTTAGAATCACTGTAATACATAGGAAATGAGCAAGTGTAAATATGTTCATTTTCCCACTATGTCATGCTAGTATTGAAAGGTAGGATGTTAAGAGATTATGGAGGCCTTTCAATGTTAGACTGAGGAATTTAATGCAGGTCATATCCACACAATGCCACATGTCTAGGTATTATATGAAAATTTTGTTCAGTCACCCATTTGGCTCTGATGTCTTATGGACAGGATGTTGAATTAGTGACTAGTTTCTTCTACTACTTTTTTTTGTAAGATGTCTAGCACAGTCTCTGCATTATATATCCACCACAGTTGCTTTGTAAATGAATGCTATTGATAATGCTGCTACAAATAATATAGAGGTGAATCTTGCAGGTGATGAAAAAATTGTGAGAAATCAAATACCAGTTCAGCCTAGCCACTGCTTCCGTAGCTCATTTCTTCACCAAATCATTAGCATTAAGCTATCAAAAGAAAGCAGAATTCCAATAGAATCAACTCCTAACACACCAACGTGGGAGAGAAAGGCCAAAGATAACACAAAATTATAGATAATTATATTTATAAATGCCTCATACTGGGTTTCGCCATGCATCATATGATTTTCAGAAACAAACTAACCTTCCTAATTATGTTTAATTTGGGCCAGTATTTAAATAAATTTGCATTCTCTGAGCTTGCACCATCTGGAAAGGTGGGAGATGCATCTAGGAAAACTACTGGAGAGAGACAACCTGACTAGTCCAAAGAATGAGTCATTTACATGAATACAGTAATCAGCTGGACTGGACTGAGCTCAGGGAGTAGTCACGAATGTTCAGGATTAGGCAACACCATGGATAGCTAGCTCTGTGGGCTGTTCAAAGTGGAGAGTGGGTTGACTTAATTCACTAGGATTTCAATGCAATTAAATAGCTGGAAATTAATGTTTGCTGGGAACATCACTTGATGGAGTACCTAATCACGGCACAACATGAAGTAAAATCTTTAGAAATTAGGGGGTCTTCGTTTAATATGTTCACAAAAGGGATATTGTCTTTGAGACTCATCCCTGTCAATCATTTATTGTATGATGACTTTCCCATATAGGTTGAAAAGCTATGATACCTCATTTTAATTTCTATTGTGTCTAGTGTTTATTTTTCATCACATTCCCTGCTTAAAGCCTATTCACATAGATGAAGAAATTGGCTGATATTTTATGTACCTAGCATCACTTTATTTTTGTGCATTTTTAACTGTCCTCTTGTGTTTAGTCCTCGTTTAGGTAGGCAAGATATCCCACCAATTCCTTAGAGTGGAGATAGTGGAACAGACTGTGCATATTAAATATGACCACTTCTCAATGTTTGATTCAATATCTAGGTCTGGGGGAAGTGAGAGCAGCAGCTTTTGCCTTGTAACAGATGCCGCTTTGGGAAATTGAGTTTCCAATGCTTGGCATATTAGCTCTTTAATTTCTGTACCAGGAAAAGTCATGTAGACTCTGGGGACAGATCACATCCCACAATTGATTTGCATGTTTATCTTTCTGAAGTACAATACTATTGAATTAGGTCTGCCACAAAGGTACTCTGATTACTCCTGCACACCAGAGAGACTCAAGTTTCCCAAACGGTATGGCTTTCATAAAGTGTGAGGGCATTTGGACTGACTGTAAATGGAACAGCAATAATAACAGCAACAAATAGTCAACAGGTTTCATTCATTTTTGTTGACAGCAAATTAGTCTTGAAGTGACTAGCCCAAAGGAATTGAGACTCTAGAGATTTTGCACGTAGTTGAGAAGGCACAGACAGAGGACCAAGAATACGCAGATGGTACTTTCTCAGTTGCACATCTCTAGATAGATAGGCAGAGATAGAGATTAAATAGACAGAGATATGTAGATAGAAGATAGAGCTAGCAGTAGATAGACAGACAGACAGATGATAGATAGATGGATGGATGGATAAGATAAGATAAGATAAGATAGGATAGGATAGGATAGGATAGGATAGGATAGGATAGGATAGGATAGGATAGGATAGGATAGGATAGGATAGGATAGGTGGATGGATGGATGCATGCATGAATGGATAGATAGATAGATATAGATATATCCCCATGCTCCCTTCTCTTTCATCATACCCTCAAAGTTATCTCAGTCAGTCCCCAAACTATCTTTCTAGCCCCATTTGACATTACTCCCCTTCCACAGTCCACAATCCAGCCACATGTATCTTCTCTCTAATCCTCACACATGACATTCCATCTCTCACCTTTCTGCCCTTAGAGTGGTCCTCCCACATGTCTGGAATGCAATCTTTCTTCACCTCCTACTTGGAGTCCCTCTCTTCCTTTAAGAATCAAATCAAGCATCTTCTTCTTCATGAATCCTTTTCTAATCTTGCCCTCCCACTGTTGGTACCCTTTTCCCAAACTATCTTGCCTTTTACTGCTTAGTACAGTTATCCTTTTCACATCACAGGCTTTAGGGTCACAGTGTCCCTGTTATCTGGAAAATCCTTGCAAAATTTTTAGCTTTCCCTTTGTGTCAGAGGAGTCTGAATTATTATGATAGTAAAAGATAAAACAATATTATACAATTATATACATGTATTTCATGCACTTCTGAGTTTCTAAACTATGGCTTCTACAAAACTCCCTAAAAGTTCCCAATTAATTTCTTATGCTGACCCACAATACATGGAAATCATGATATGCTATATATTTGTTTCTATATTTATACTTATTTTATAGCTATGTTGTATATGTTTCTTATCTACTTGTTCTGTCCCTCATTAGAATATGAGCTCCATAGAAGTGAGGATTATTTCTTTCTTTGTGCTTGTATTCCCAGTGTCTAGCACAGTGTTTAGCATATAGTCCATGGTTAATAAATACTTACTGCTTGATAGATCAATTGTTCTCTTTCTTTTGCACAGGAAAAAAAAGTATTCGTTTAAAAGGAACTTTTCATAAAATCATAGAGGAGGTCACGCAAGCCTGGCAAATCAGAATTTACCTTTGTTCAAATTGTTGAATTGCTTTCAGTTCCCCTAAGGGGTTTACTCATTAAAAAGCTCATTGAACAATAACAAAAGTGGAATTTCCTTTATGACCCAATTCCCGAACTTCATAGCTACAGAATACAATGATAATAATACTAGTGGTCAGCAAGTGATTTTTCCCCTCTCTCTAGGATATATTGTCCTTTTAGCAGCAAACACTATTCGGATTTGCTGCAACTAAAATTTTCAATTACACTTTTGTCATTGAGATCAGTCTTGGCAGTTTATTGTGCTCTGAACTTGGAAAGAAATCTGCACCAGCCTGTGACGGCATTTTAATTCTTCTACTTGTACTACCAGCAAATAAAAGCCATGACCTTAACCAGATACAAATACAATAAAATTGTGCTTGCTTTTTAGAAAGGTGTACCTTCAAAATGTTCATCTTTTTGACCTTCAGTGTACTATGAGACAGGAATTCTATAAATGACAGGCAATCTTATTACATTGGACATACTTGGAGTCAGTACTTGTCTTCTGTTGGTAGGGAAGTTTTGTTTCTATAGCCAATTTAATTTCACAAATATTTATTAAGTACCTATCATGTGCAAGGCTCATATGGAGAGACTGGAATACTCAGGGAAGACTAGCACCTCTGGTGGGAGGGCTTGATGAACCGTTTTCAGGACTACTCATCCACCTTTGCTATCCACCTCCACTCAATTCTCACCTATGGCTCTAAGAAGCTGTAGCATGCACTGCAGCCACACCTGACAAAATCATCTTGGTAGATGGGCTAAAGCACAATGAGGCTAACCAGTTGGCCTCAAACCTGTCTGTGAATTAGGGCAATGTCTACCCCAAGCATGTGAAGACTTCCTCCAGTGGAATGGATGGAAAAGAACAATTTGTCCCAGTGGCCATGAAAGTGACTAAAGCAAACACCATGGAGCACTTAGAGCTTGGTCAGACGTTGAAGATGCCAAGGGCATCTACAGCATCCTGGGTCATTGCCAGACATCCTGACCTGTGTCTTGTCATTGGACTTTAATGACTCTGGAAGAGAAAATGAGGCTGATAACTTTGTGCAACTCTGCTTCACTTAAATCCAATTCATGATCAAGTCAAGATATCACCCCATGATATCATCAGTTCTCTTCAAAACAAAGGACAAAACAATTATTTGCAAGGCACTTAGCTACAAGTTGTGGAATGAAAGAAAAACCAAAACTCATTCGGGCCACCAAATAATTTACATTCTACTGACAAGGTGAATTTAATATAAAGACAGATTAATAAATATGAAGCCATCTCAGGAAAGACACTTAAAATTAAATTGGCAGGTTTCTCACAGGAGGTGCCTTCTGAACTGAGCCTTGCAGGAAGGTATGGGCTCTAAGAGGCATTGCTGAGCAGGAATACATAACAGACATGGCACAGGCATGGGGAAATCTGGTTGCAACATATGCAAAGGTTTGGAGGTGGGAGAGAGAATGTTGAACCAGAAAGGGAAGTGGGATCCAGATTTAGGAGTCTTTGAAGTACTGAGATGAGAAGCTTTTATTTTCTTCCAGAGATAACAGGGAGTTGTCAAAAACTTTTGAGCCTGGAAGCTATATTGTCATATCTATGCTCTAAGAATAAGATTTTGGCACCTGAGTGTAGGGTGGGTGGGAGAAAGCAGAGACTTGGAAGGTGAAGTGAATTAGGAAGCTGTTATAATAACTCAATGAGAGGCATTGAGGGCTTGAAGAAGATAACAGACTGGGTCTTAACTGAGGAAGGAAAAGGCACAAAATGTACCAGAGGGAGAATCAATAAGATCAGGTGATTAATCAGACAAGGGGACTGATAGAGAGGGTTGAGACGAATCAAGGATGGCTCCTATTACAAACCTTGAGGGATTGAAAGAAGGATGATGTCATTAATAAGGAATTAATAATAATAATAGTAATAATATAATTAGTAATAGTAATAATGTGCTTTGGGGAAACTAGGTAGTTTAGAGCATAGAGCAAGAGGCCCAGAATAAGGAAGAGTTTTCTTCCTGAGTTCAAATACAACCTCAGACACTTACAAACTGTATGATTCTGAGCAAGTTACTTCTCCCTATTTGCCTCAGTTTCCTCATCTGTAAAAAGAACTGGAGAAAGAAAGTCACATCAGCACCTTTGCCAGGAAAACTTCAAATGGGGTCACAAAGAGTTGGACACAACTGAGAATGACGGAATAACAATAACAGTTCTTTAAAGTTTGAAAAGCACCCTACATATGTTCAGATTTTTTTTATCATTTGATATAATTTGATTCTTAAAATTTTTAAAGTAGCAAAGGAAAGAATAAACATTTATTAAGCATTTATTGTGAGCCAGGAATTGTGCTAAGAGCTTTACAAATATTTCATTAGATCCTCAGGACAAACATGGGAGGTAGCTGCTACTATTATTCACATTCCACAAATGAGTAAACTGAGGCATTTGGATTATTTGCCCTGACACATAACTGGTGTCTGAAGGTGGATTTGAACTCAGGTCTTTTGGACTTCAAGCCTTTGCCTCTTCTTGATGCCAAGTCTAATTGTCTATCCCCTATGCCACGTAGTTGTCCAAATCTGTTTAAGAAAAAATTGGAACACTAATTTATTGTTGGTAGAATTGTGAATTGATCCAGTCAGTTTTGGAGAGCAATCTGGAATTGGGCCTAAAGAATAATTAAAATGTTTATACTTTTTGACCCAGAAATACCACTACTAGGTATATTCCAAAAATGATCAGGGGAAAAAGTAAAATAGCCTATATGTCCTAAGATATTTATAGCAGCTCTCCTTATGGTGGCAATAATGAGAAATATGGGGATGCCTGTCAGTTGGGAAATGGTTGAACAAACTCTGTTATAAGATTGTGATGCAACACTACTGTGCTATAAGAGATAAAAAGCTTGATTATCTTAGAAAAATCTTGGATAGAACAGCACAAAATAATGAAGAGTGAAATGAGTAAAAAACTAAGAAAATGTTGCATACAGCAACAGCAATACTCTTTTAAGAACAACTTTGAGGGATTAAGTCATTTTGACTATTATGTATACCCAAATTAACTGCAAAAGATACAGAGAAAGAACACATAAATACAAATATGAATAGAATGATATTTACATATATTTACATATTTGTGTCTAATGGTAGCCATCTCTAAAGTGGGGGAAAAGGGAGAAAAAAGGAAAAAAATAAATGTATATGATAATTGTATTATGTATTTTAAAAGAATAGCAAGTTGTTCATAATAGATTTGCAGTTTCATGCATAATCGTCCTTTTTATTATACTGTTATGGTAATATTTCTTTTCCTCCATAAATTAAAAATAAAATATTTTTCCTTTAAAAAGATAAGTGATAATGAAATCCAAATATGTATGCTTGGCAATAAGGAAAACAACTCATTTGAAAAAGATCAGTTTATTAGATTAAGTCAAAATAAGCTTATAGACAGAAGAGGTGAGATTAAAAGATTATAACAATGAAACTGAGAGCAACCTAGAAAGATCTGGAATCTCCAGGGCTATCAGGTCAGATGGAGAAGATGGGTCATCCTTGTTCCAGTGTTTGGTTAATTGCATTCCATTATCCTCCTCTCTCCCACACACCAACTCCACAGCAATCAAGCATCAGTATTGCTTGTGACTTGTTCATCTTTTCCTTCAATCAGAGATAAATGTATTCCTAAATAAAGGACTGGAGAGGTCAGCTAATTACCATGCTATTCAGGCCCTGATCTTAAGCTTTATATTCCCTAGCTTTTCGAGTTGAGAATTGTGAGCCTATTATTAATTCATTAAGAATCATAACTTCATGGAAAATAATGTATTTACCCTCTAATATTAGGTTAAGGTTATGTGATTATTTTAGCTATGTCAGATAATGAATTATGGGAGTTCTTCAAAGGGATAGGAGTCAGTGAAAGAATGTAGTTTATTTTTCCATGGTGTAGAGCATTTCTCATAGGCCTAAGAAGGCTTGACTATGAGTCTGATTTTTCAGCACATCTTCTATATAAGCAAGATTGCAGAGGAAAAAATAAGTAAGGGGAATATACTTTGAAACCACTGTATAATCACAGTTTTATCTGATTAGTATGAAATTATCCAGCTCATCTGGGCTTGGTGTTGTGTAAAAATGCTGATTTATGCTTCATGAGATCTCAGAGGCAGAATAATAAAGACATTTTCTTTTACATGAAATGATATATTTGATTTTTTTAAGGTGGATAAATTGTTGGTGACCATTTTGGAAACTGGGAAACCCCATTGGATGAAGTGTCAAAAACTAGGATAGATGCACAGAGGAGTTATCTGGCTATGGTGGTCATTCAAAATTTCTGTAGTGTTTAAGATTTAACCAAGTCCCATGCCATACTACCTCCCCTGCCTCTTGATGTACTGCCATTAGCTTTGAACCCATGACTCTGAATTCCCCAATATACTTGGATGGTGATATAACTGAAGATGCTGCTTAGCCTTTCAAGCCAAAGGTGTTTAATGTGGCATCATCAGTGTTAGAACTGAAATCATAGTTCAGCATGGTGGTTTCACCATTAGTTTATATTTCTTTTTAATAAACTTTGACTAGATCTTCATAATTTCTGGTTCATAGAGTTGGACAGCAGCTCCATCCTTAATCAGAGAAAGGGTTGCAGGTGTGGAGAAGGACAGCCATGAAAAATAGCAGTAATGCAAACTGGACCAAATGGACAGTGGAAGAAAAATTGTCCTTATTGAAATGTCAGCATAAAGTACAGCAGCAAGAGAGGAAAGACGTCTAAGGAAAAGAAAAAGAGAAAGCTCGTTTAACAAATTACACCAATATAAGAAATACTGAAAGGTAGTGGGTTTGGGGGCTGTCAAAGGGAATTACCTACCTTTCTGTTTGATTAGCTTTTCTTTCTTCCTCCCCCTCACCAATGACAAATTTTGTTTTTCTTGTGGAATTTTCCCCCCAAAGCTCTCTTATTTTGGTTGTTTTTCTCTTTCTCCATATCCATTACTTCCATGTTCTTTACAAACTGTCTACACTTGTCACTGGCTTTTTATAATGGTTTCCCTTGTGTATTGGAGATGCCTGGATTCTGGGTAATCCTGGGTAGGTCATGTAAATGATTTGACTCACAATTTATCCCATATGAAATTAAGATGCAAAAAATTCTAACTCATATACTGTATGAGTATACTATAAAGATAAATTAGGATCATAGATTTAGAGCTGGAAGGATGCTCAGAGATAACCTACGCCAGTGTCTTCACTTTTGTACTTAGTAAACAGTCTGAGAGAAGTAAAGTAACATAAGTATTCAATGGAAAAGCTAAGAAAGAAACCAAAGTCTCTTGTTTCTAAACACAATACCTTTTCCCCTGGACTATGCATATATAAATACACACATATACAGTAAGGAGAGAGGGAAGAGAGAAGAGGAGATAGAGAAGGAATACAGGGAGGGAGAAGGAGAAAAAGAAGAGGAGAGGCAAAGAGAGGAGAGAGTGGGAGGGAGATGGGGGGGAAGAGAGGAAGAGAAGGAAGGGTGGAAAGAGATAGACAGAGAAACAGAGATAGAGAGAGAGACAGAAATACAAAGAGAGAGAGAGACAGAGAGAGATACATAAAGGAGAGGAGAGGGGAGTCAGTTAACTAGACCAAGGTCACTCAGTAACCTCTGAGGCAAAGAAAATTTTTGCTTTAGAGATATGAACATCATGAGATGATAGAGTTGTGAATTTTAAAAATTGAAATTAGAATGTTGAGCTAACTTTAAAAAGTTAAAATTTAATAGGGATAAATCTAAAATATTGTGTTTGGGTTTAAAAATCAATTTCACAAGGACAAGATGGACCAAGTAAGAAGCAAATTATCTAAAAAAGATCTCAAGGTATGAGTGAACTGCAAGCTCAATCATAGGATAACTTAAGAGGTATAATATCTAAGACTAGAGAATGATCCTACTGCACTTGGGTTAGACCACATCTAGAGCTTTCTGTTATGTTAGTTTAGAAAAAAATAGCAAAAAAAAAAAAAATGGTGGGGTTGAAAACCATCCAAAGAAATTCCACTGGATTGGTGAAGTGTATCAAATTTGCAGCATTTGAGAACTGGTTGAAAAAAACTGGAGTTATTTAGCCTGTGTAATTGTAGGAATGGGAGGATGTCAACAGTTGAATTAATCAACAGATTTACCCCATGCTACTTAACGTAACATACAAAACTTTACATTCACTGATATCTTTAGCAGGTGAGATTGGTTGGTTATCCTTCATTCTCAAAGACCATAATGACATCACTATATCAGAATCAAGTTACAGTGTGTCTGATCAGACCAATGTAAGTTTGAAAGGCTCTACCACAGATCAGACACAAATAGTCCATGTGAACATTTGGGGTGGGTTCTCTAAATTTGTGCATCTCCTGGTTTTTTGTTTTTGAGGGTTTTTTTGAGCTACTTCAATTCCACTTTGCTCACAGAGCACAGCACCTTCTCTGTTACAGGCTCAACATGCTGAACAGTCCTGTGACAGTGTCTTCCATGTCACACAATAAATTCCAAAGTTCTTGAGAGACACTTTGAGAGTATCCTTGTATCACTCCTTCTGACCATCATGTGATCGCTTGCCCTTCGTGAGCTCTCCATTAGGCAGTCTTTTTGGCAAGCATGTATATGGCATTTGAACAATATGGCCAACCCCTCAGAGTTTTACTCTCTGCAGTAAAGTTTGAATGTTTGGCAATTTAGCTCAAGAAAAGATCTCAATGCCTGATATCTTATCCTGCCGGGTGATATTCAGAATCTTCCTAAGACAATTCAAATGGAAGTGATTCAGTTTCTGGGTGTGGCACAGATAGACTGTCTGCATTACAGAGGTGGCCATTCAGTTTGAAGGTGGACCTTCACTTTTGTAGTCAGTCTTCTGTAGCTCTTCTTTCCCACACTTTCCTTTGGAGTCTCCTAAGCACTGAGTTACCTCTGGCTATGTGTGTATCAATTTCATTGTCAATGTGTACATCCCTAGAAACTACACTATCCACAGCTTTCAAAACTTCCTCATTTACTGTGACTGATGGTTCCATGTATGCTTAGTCTGGTGCTGGATGATAAAGCACCCGTGTTTGCTTGGTCTTAATTGTTAGGACAAAATTAGCACAGAAGCAGAGATCCATACTTTGTTGTATCTCAGCTTCAGAGGTTGCACTGAGTGCATAGTTATCTGTAAACAAAAAATGATGCATGGACACTCCGTCCACTTTTTTTAGCTTTATCACTTTGAAGAATTTACCATCAGTGAGATAGTTGATCTTTATGCCATGTTTGTTCTCATTGAAGACATTTGACAGTATGGCTATAAACATCATGCTAAAAAGCATGGGAGCAAGTACACAATCTTGTTTCACTCCATTGGTAACTGGGAAAGCTTGAAGGCATCGTCCATTATCCAGAACCTCAGCAAGCATGCTATCATGAAACTGACATACAATACTGATGAAGTTCTCCAGGCAACCAAATGTTGACATAATTTTTCATAAGCCCTCACAATTGACAGTATCAAAAGCCTTGGTCAGATCTAAAAACACTGTGTCTGAACCTCTGCCCTATGCCTGGTATTTCTCCTAGATTTGTCGGCCAGCAAATACCATATTTAGCCATTGTTTATCCCTTTCTGAAACCACACTGGCAAGAATCTTTCCAGGAATGACTAAAAGAGAGACATCTTTGTGATTGTCACAGGACAATCTATTTCCTTTACCTAGAATACATAATGGAGGTGTCCTTGAACTCCTAAGATATAACCTCGTCTTGCTATGTAACCTGGAAAATTTGAGTCATTTTTTTATAAGCAATGGACCCTCCCCCAACTTTGTAAATCTCAGATAGAATAGAATCAGTAACAGGTGCTTTGCCACAGGAGAAAAACCTAATGGCTTTCAAAATCTCTTCTTCAGTTGTAACTTTAGGTAGGAAGGGATTGACTTCAACCTGAGGTAAATAGTCAATGGCTTCACCATTGATTGATGGTAGTCTGTTGAAAGCACTATGGAAGTGTTCAGACCATCCCAATGTGGATACATTAGCACTGAGTAGCTGACATTCATTATAGGTCTTTGGCCCACAATAGTCTTCAGAGCATCATAAAAGTGTTTTGGATTGTTATTATCAGCATAAAATTGAATTTCATCTGCCTTCTTACTGAGCCATAAACCTGTATCTCTCAAAACTTCACTTGTACTTTACTTTTATTTCAGTGTTATTTACAGCAGTTGTTCATGATTATTTTTTAATATATAATTTATTTTCAGTTTACAACATTCACTTCCACAAGATTTTAAATTCTGAATTTTCTCCCTTTCCCCCCACATCAGGAAAGTGTACGCCCCATTCGCATCTTCCCTTAATTTGTCCTCCCTTCTATAACCCCCTATCCTTCTGTTATATCCCCTCTAATATCCTAACACTGATAAGGGTTTCATGAGTTACAAATATCTTTTCATGTAGGAATGTAAAGAGTTGAACTTTAATTAGTCCCTTATGTCTTCTCTTGCCTGTTTTCCTGTTCATATTTTTCTTGATTCTTGTATTAGAAAGACAATTTTTTCCATTCAGCTATGGTCTTTTCAATAAGAATGCTTGGAAATCCTCTATTTCATTGAAATTCCATTTTTTTCCCTGAAGTGTTATACTCACTTTTGCTGGGTAGACGATTCTTGGTTTTAATCATAGATTCCTCGACCTCTGGAATATCATATTACAAGTCCTCCAATCCCTTAATCGAGAAGTTGCTAGATCTTGTGTTTTCCTGATTGTGCTTTGATCTTCCTCCAGTTATATACTTTGATCTTCTTCATCTGAAAGGATTGAAGAAAGTACCTTTTAATCAAGAAAGTAACCTTGCATAGTCTTATTTTTCCCCTTTTGGGACAGTTTCCCAGCCAATTACTTGACTCAACTTCTTTGTTAAGTGGAAGGTATACTTTCCCAACTTTCAGAAGTTTTGTGCATCTGTTTTCAGAGATATCTCTAGATACCTGTAAGTTCTCAGTTCCTTCAAGGAGGTATAATGAAGGGAGATGTGTTTAATCATCCTCTGGCCTGTGCTGTGGTCTGTGAGAAACCATGAGCACTCTTTCCTGCCCTGGAACTGCAGGCAGGAATCCCTTTCTACAGCCTCCACTATTTCCCCCACACCAGTGTTCTTTCTCACCTCAGGACTGCTTCCCACTCAGGACTGTGACCTGGATCAGCCATTAGATTCCCTCATCATTTACAATCTGTGAGCTGCAGAAGCAGCAGCCACTGTTGGAGCAGTGACTGCTGCTACCCTGGGGCTGGGGCTGGGGCTAGACCATGTTCCCCTCTCATCCAGGTAAGAGACCTTTCTCACTGACCTTTAAAGTTGTCTTTGACATTAGTGAGTTGAGAAGTCTGGAAATTTCAGCAGCTTCCAGCAATTCAGTGCCCTGAGGCCTGCTCAAGTTCCATCTGTGCCAGTACAGCATGGGCCACACTCTGTTGTAAGCCTGGTTCAATAGACCCTTTCTGTTGGCCTTCTAGATTATCTTGGACAGGAAATCTGTTTCATTTTGTCATTTTGTGGTGTCTGCTGCTCCAGAATTTGTTTAGAGTCATTTTTTTACAGAAATTTTGAGGGGTTTAGAGGTACAGCTCAAGTGGGATCCTGCTTGTACTCTGCCATTTTGGTCCCACCCCCTGCACTTTACTTTCAATGGAATTAAATGTTGCCTGCTTAGAGACTGATGAATTGTTCTGCTAGTAAACTCAGTGGAGTTCCCATCTTTTCATTTAAAAGCTTCTAGATTTTCCCTACAAGTTAGCAACAAACTGTTCCCACTCAGAGAAAGTACTCTAATTTGTTGATATTAATTCTTCTGATATTCATATGGCCTCTGAACCACCACTTTTGTTGAATGTGAATATTTAGCTTGGAAAGAATAACTCTATGATCAGTCCAGCACTCTGCGTCACATATTGCCTTAGTTACTATCACATCCTGTTTGTCTCTTCTTCTTACAATCACAGTCTATTAAATGCCAATGTTTTTTTCAAGGGTGTATCCATGAAACTTCATTGCATTTAGTCAAATGAAAGAGTGTTGGTGATGTACTGAGATGCACATATCTTCAATAGTAAGTGATCATAGCTGCTGCTGTTTCCAATTTCATTCCTCCCAAGGGTTCCTTGCCATGTCTGGTAATCTGAGCCTACTCTAGCATTAAAGTCAAGCAGAATCATAAGCTTGTCTTATTTCGGCACTTTGATGATAAGGTTCTCCAGGTCTTCATTAAATTTTCCTTTCAACTCATCAGGGTTCATCTTGGTGGGAACATAAGCATTGATGATGGTGGGGTGGTGCTTTCCTGCAAGTGACAATCAAATTGTCGTGAGCCTCCTCTTTGTCATTCACTCCTCTTTGTAGGCATACAAGCTAATTAATTAGATTAGTTTTGATTGCAAAACGTATACCAGCATCACTGCATTCCTTTTCACTGTGACCATTCCAGAAAGACATATCCAACTCCAACTTCAGTAAGCTGACCTTTGTTTACAGCCTTGCTTCAGACAGGGCTGCTATTTGGATGTCATACCTGCTGAGTTTGGGCCAGAACAAAGCATTTCTAGCCATTGTATCAGAGAACCAGAGAAATGCAGAAGATGTGTATTAGGATTGGCTGAAGATATAATAGCAAACCAGTTCATAACTGGTGATTCCAGGGTTTGGTCAATTAAGCAATAGAAGCAATTCCAACCAAATACTTGAAATGGAATTGCTTAGAAGCTGAGGGGATAACCTTTGCTCCAAAACACCACTTTATTCGAGGATGATCTTGTAAATTTCAACAAGTTGGAAGATTTGGGACTTTGCATGGGTGTCCTAACAGTGTACTTGAAACAACAATGACTGACGGTAATGACTACATCTAGAGCTGAGAATAGACTAAATGCACTGGGGAAATTTAGCTTCAAGGAGCCTAGTAGAAAGTTGCAAGGCATGAATGATATACCTCATAATGATCTCTCCAAAGAGAGAATGTACTTCTAGCAGTCAGAAACAGTTAATTCTTCACTACATGTGGTCTCTAATGTAAGTCAAGGTTTCTCTGGAATTGTATGTAGTTGGATACAGGACACAACCCTGGTTGTGCAGGTGCAGGGATGTTTTATGCCAACTGCTTTTACTATACCAATTTAGGATTTACCATTTCTAAAAGTTAATTGTTTCCTGGACTAATTGATAATCAAAAATAGGAATACATACTGGGGGCTTTTGAGCAATAATATTACATAACCTCCCAACCTTTCAGAGCTAATCCCTACAAATCTGGTAAGAGAAGGGACCAGCTACCCTTTTATGGCCCATTCTGTAACCTTCCAGCCTAAGTGGAGTTGGAAGAGCAATACACACAGTTTGATTAGAGAAGAGCTGGAGGTATATGAGAGTTGTATTTTTATTAAAAAAAAATATTTAAAGGACTGTTTCATGAAATAAGAATTAAAGATTGTTTTGTTTTTGTTTTTTCTGTTTTCTGTTAAGGGGAATAGCTAGAAATAATGACTGAAGCTGGAAAAAAATGAATGTTAAACTTGATAAAAGGGGGGAAAGGGGAAGAAAAAGGACCTCCCTCATGATTATAGCTATCTGAAAGTGAAATGGGGAATTTCAAGAATAGGTAGGTTCTCTCTCACTGGAGGTCTTAAAGAAAAAGCTATAGAACCACTTTTTGGTGATGGTGTAGAGAGGATGGTTTCAGGTAAGGTTTGGGATTAATATTCTGATGTGCTTTCCAACTCTGAAGTTCTGGAATCCTTTTCCTCAAAATCCCAGAAAATGAGAGAATGTCTGAGAATTAGGGTGGGTAAAGGAGCAGAGAGGTGAAAATGATTTAAAATCAACTGTGAAGAAAGTTTATCACAGGCTTTACTTTGTCAAAGAGGATTCTGAACCACTAAATACATATCTTTCCACATCTTCTATGTCAACATAGTTTCCAACTAATTAACTTCTTACTACTTGCTCAGCTCAGAACATTTAGTATTTTACCTACTTGTCTACTAAGCCTTCGGAATGATCTGCGTTGATGCCAGTCAGCCTACACCCCTTAGAGCTATGAGTGCGGTTTTTTGGTTGTTGTTGGGTTTTTTTTTCCCTAAACAAGGCACTCAGAAAAAAAATTATATATGTATATATATATATATATATATATATATATATATATATATATATATATATATATATATACACACACATATATATGTATATATATATGTACGTACATATATATATACACACACACATATATACATACATATGCATGTATGTATATAGGTGTGTATATATATGTATGTGCATGTACATATATACATACACATCTGCACACACATGATTGAGTTCAGACGTTGGGGGAGAACTGAATGTGCTTATTGAACTGAGAAGTATGCCAAGAAAAGATCTCAGTGATACTGTAGGTGGAGAGAGAATAAAGAAATGTTGAAATCAAGACCTTCCATGAAGCTGGCAGTAGTGCCAGTATTGTCTTGTATTACAGAAAGAAGCAAGAGAAAACAAGGTAGATGGTTTCTTTAGGAACAAATTCCACAGCTCACAGACAGTGGGGAGGAGGCAGTGAAGAGAGAGGAGGGGAGTTAGAACAAACTAAAAGAAGAAGCAGCCCCAACAGGGATACACTGAGAGTGTTATGTAGGGCCCCATTGCTAAGGAGGAGACCATCTGGCTTGGGCTGGTAAATGGAATGTAAACCTGTCAGGCAAAAAATGACATTCCTAGGAATAGTTTTCTTAGAAATAATCAAAGTCAATATCCTATTCAGACTCTCCCAAAGGGCCAAACTAGAAATTTATACCAACACTCTCTATTCTCCATTCATTGGAATACAAAAACTTAAGGAAGGTAAGGACCTTGTCATGTGTACAGTCACTGTACCCATTCTCCTTACCAGGAATGATGACTCTTACTCCTTCCATGCCCACATTCACCTATTTGGTTCTGCCATAGGGCAGAAATATCCTAATTGGTAGGTTGACAAATGAGTGAAAGTTCACCAAGCCTATATCTGGCAACCTCAGACCATGCATCTCACTCCAGCCACCAAACAGAGAACTAGGACCTGCCCAGACTGAGCATTCTGATATCCACATGCCATAATATGCATGCTAACACCAGATCCCGCTGTGCTCTGAGAATAGTAATCAAATCAAAGTTATTACTTCTCTAAAGAACATCTTCTAAAAATCCTAGTGACTACATAGGTTGAAATTCCTTTTGCTATCCATTTCCTTCCTGAATATGTATGTATATATATATGTGTGTATATGAGTATAGATGTGTGTATGTGTCCCTCAATTACAACATAAGCTCCTTGAAGACTGGAACTACCTCACTACTGTATTTATATTCATCATTTCTCTGATGTCATGGTCCTCTTTGAAAATGAAGCTGCCTAAATGGGAACCCAGCTGGCTGGGTAACTCAACTCATCCTCTCTCTTTCATATTTTCCAATAGAATTCAAATAGGAAAAAAAACTACAAGGATAAGTAAGTTATCCTCATAATGCGTTTTGTTGTCAGCTATTGCACAAATAGATAAAATAATCATTTCTTTGAATCAAAATATTGGGATGTCAGATCATCTGTAAGCTTGCTAAAAGCACCTTCAAGACTGCTCTATTATCAGAAAGTGTATGGAGATGATTTCTGTGATGGATAGAAGTAGTGGTAACAGCAAGGATCCCAGCATGCACAGGAGGACCTGCTCTATCAGTTCTTAGATCTGCTTTGTCTAAAAAGAAAGTAACTTTTGAGGGGTCAACAATCTACTTTAATCAAATGTATATATCATTTACTTAGTTTAAAGGGAAAAGTCAGCACCCTGTACTTCAGAGAAAATACAAACAGAGAAATAAAGACCAACAGATAGGACTTCCAACTGCCTGACCATAAGCAATATATACATCACAGATCAATAGACAGATCCAACCATCTGACCATTACATACATGCACAGTTACCAGAGAGAGAAGCACCAACATCTGGGTTTTCAAAACTGGGAGACTCCTTAGCAGTTACCCAGAGTCCCATCTGGTCAAGCAAACACTTCCAATTAGTGAGCTCCAAAGTAAAACCTCACCTCAGAGTATTTATACACTTTTCAAAGCTAAAAGGCATGACTCTCTGACCCCGTGGCTCAATAGAAATTAACAAAAAGAAGTGAGGCCTATTAATGGGCAGGAAAGATCTTTAATTCTTTTTCCCACCCACCATTAACCTTGCATTAACATTACAGTAGTGTATTCCTATCCTTTTTTTGCAAAGGGAGAAACTAAATCTCTGAGAGGTTAAGTGACATACTAAATTTGGCCAACTACCAAATGCTCAAGGTGAAGACCCAACTGCAAAACTGAAGCTCCTTCTGTTGCATCATGTCAACCATTTACCTCCTTCTAAATCTGAAACTGAAAAATGAAGAATTCACTATAAATAAGTATACACAGAGACAAAGTCATTACACCAATAACTGGCATAGAGAATCAAAAGAGCAAATGAAGGAAAGAGCAGTGACTTTTATTTTAAAAGATTTCCCCCAATTAACCAGTATTTATTTTCTCTCCCAATTGAAAATAAAACACTACTTGTAACAAATATGCAGTTTCAATCAAAACAAATTTTCACACTGTTCGTGTAAAAGAAAGAAAAACTGTCTTATCTTGCATCTTGAGTTGATTACCTCACAAAATAAGAACTTTGCTTTGTCATTTCTCATAATGTTGTAGCATTCTGTTGCATCAATGTAGCATAATTTGTTCATTTATTCTCAAATTAATAAACATTCCATTGTATTTTCAATTCTTTGCCACCACAGAAAAGCTACTGTAAATATATTTTGTACATAAGGATTCTTTCTCTTACTCTTTCATCTTTGTAGGGGTACAGGCTTTTCATGATATCTATTGATTAGTGGGCATGCAAACTTTGATAGCTTGTGGGACACAATTCCAAATTACTTTCCAAAATGTCTGAATCAGTTCATAGCTCCATCAATAATGTATCAAGGTACCCATTTTCCTGAACCTTCTCCAGTATTTGTCATTTCCTTTTCTAGTCAACTTTTCCTAAGAGTTGGAACCTCAGAATTTCTTTAATTTGTATTTCTCTAATTATTAGTGATGTGAAACATTTTATGTGGTTGTTGATAGTTTGGAATTGTTCTTTTAAAAAGTATATATTCATATCTTTGGGCCTTCATTAAATTTGGGAGTGGCTCTTATTCTTGTAAATTTGATTCAGTTCCTTATGTGTCTTGCAAATAAGTGTGTTAGAAAAACTTGCTATAAGGATCTAAGCTCCCTCACCTTTCCCCCTCCATTTTTTCTCTTTTAATCTTAGTTTATTGGTTTTGTTTGTGCAAAAAAAATCAAATTTATGTAATCAAAATTGTCCACTTTATCTTCCGTAATCTTCTGTGACTCTTATTTGGTCGCAGTTATTTTCCTTATCCATAGATATGGAAGATTATTTCTTCTTTCATCCTCTAATTTATTTATAATGTCACCTATTGTGTCTTAAAAAATATTATCAGTTTTGATTTTATCTTGTTATACGGTATGAGGTGTTGGTTTAAACCTAATTTATGTGATTTTCCAGCTTTTCTAGCAGTTGTTGTTGAATCACATTGAGCCCCTACCTCAGTAACTGGAATCTTTAATCTATTAAACAGTAGGTGACTAGGATATTCTGCTTCTATATATTATATACCTTATCTCTTCCATTACTTAATTCTGTTACATATTTTATCAGTACCAAATTGTTTCTATTATTTCTAGTTTAAATTATAGTTTAAGATAGGATAGTTCTGCTATGTTTCCTTCTTTCCTATTTATTTTTCATTATTTCCCTTAATATTCTTGATCACTCATTCATCCAAGTGAATGTCATTATTTTTTCTATCTTTCTAGAAGTAATCTCTTGGTAGTTAAGATAGTATAGCTCTGAATGAGTAATTAATTTAGGAAGCATGGTCATTTTTGTAATGTTGACTTTGCCTATGAACAATGACTATTTCTTCAATTATTTGAGTCTGACTCGAATTTTATAAAGAATATATTATAGTTGTATTTATAGTTCCTGTCTGTGTGTCTATAAGGTAAATCTTAGACTCTAATAGGTCCCAGCTCAAGCCTCACTTGCTCATTATTTAGGTGTTGATGGGTTAGAGTGAATGTAAATAGCAATATTTTTTCTGTGCTGACAAGAAACCCTGAAGGTCTCCCCCTCTCTGTTTGATTTTTTTTTTTTCGAGTAGGCTAACTAAACCATCTTTTGCCTTATTTCTTACCTAGCCTTTAATCACAGAATGGGTGTTGCCTCAGATAAACTAAGATCTGGGAAAGACCTTAACTTAAAAACGTCATCATCTCCCACTGCACCTGTGCTCATCTCCAGTCTCCCTGATCATTGTCTTGCCCCTGGATTCAGATGACCCTGCAGGAGAGAGTGAGGCTGATGACTTTGTACAGTCCTGCCTCACTTAGATTCAATTTACTCACAAGTCAAGACATCACTCTCACAATGTCATTGTTCCTTTACAAAAATGAAGGATAAGCAAATGTATTCTGTAATTATTTTAAATGAAATTTCTTTTCATCTCTTCTTGCTAGGATTTTATGATACCATAAAAATACACTGACATTTTGCCATAAATTTAATTGTTTTTAAACTTTAATGAAATTATTAAATGTTCCAAATAAGTTCGTAGTTGAATTTCTAGGACTTTCTTGATATATCATGAAGTCACCTGAAAAAAATGGTCATTTCCTATATTCATTTGCTACAATTATTGTTCTTGTTTTACTAATGTATCTAGCATTTCTAGCACTATGTAAAACACTGATAATAATGGACATCCTTGAAAATACATCCAATTTATTCCCTTTTCAAACAATGATAACTTCCAACTTAACTGTATTAATTAGTTCCAACTTAACTGTATGGGGAGGGGGGAGTTTATTTGATCCTATTTTTTCTAGTGGCTTTAACAAAAATGCATGTTATCTTTTGTCTAAGGCATTTTCTGCATGTGTTGATATGATTATAAGTCTGTTTTTGGTATTACTTATAGTTATCCTGATAGTAAAGTAACCTGACATTTCTGATATAACACCAATCTCAACATGATAGGTAGACAGATAGGTAGATAGATAGATTGATTTAGATGTATGTATATTAATTGATATACATGTTGATATATTGCTATAAACCCCTTGTTAACTTTCTATTTAACCTTTTTTCATCAAATGTTCATTGGAGTCATTGGTGTATAGTAGAGCTTCTTTGCCTTGAATCCTTGAGCTTGTTTCATTGTTGTTTATTTTAGTATATGGAAAATCTGTCTAAATATAATTAGTTTTTTATGTATTTTATTCCATGCATTTAAAAGCATTATTCTAATAAGTGGTCCATCACCTACACTAGACTGTCAAAGGATTCCATGACACAAAACAGTCAAGAACTCCTGGACTATAATTTTCTTTATCTGTTTTGATGCTTCAAGATTATCTACCAAGATCATATTTATATCATAAAAGGAATTTGTAGAATTCCTTTTTTCCCACAATTTTCACAAATATTTTAAGTCATTTTGGAACTTTTTGTTCCTTGAATATTGATGGAATTTAATCTCTGCTTTGTCATGGCAGAGGGATATCCATGAAACTATGAGATATGTCATGCAGGATTACCCAAGACAGGTCAAAGTGGAAAGTTTTGAAAAAAGGTGATCCACTCGAGAAGAAAATGTCAAATCACTCTGGTACTTTTGCCAAGAAAGACCCATGGATAGTATTAAAACTATAGAAGATATGACACTGAAAGATGAAGCTTTGAAGTCAAAAGGTGTTCAATACACTACTGGAGAAGAGCCGAGAACTACAAGTAGCTCCAGAAAGAATGAAGAGGCTTGGCCAAAGTTGAAAGGAAACTCAGCTATGAATGTGTTTGCTGACAAAAGGAAAGTCCAATGCTATAATGATCAATATTTCATAGGAAATCAGAATGTGAGATGTATGAAACAAGGAGAACTGGTTATAATCAAAAAGGAGATGAAAAGATTCAACATAAACATATTGGATATCAGAGAACTTCAAGAGATTGGAATGTGTGAATTCAATTGAAGTGACCATTACATATACTACTGTGAGCAAGATTCCCTTAGAAGAAATTTAGTAACCCTCACAGTCAATAAAAGGGTGAGAAAAGACATCAAAAATGACAGAATATCTGTTCAAATCCAAGGTTAACCAATCAATATTATAATAACACAAGTCTATACTTCAAGCACTGATGTCAAAGAGGACCAAGTTATTAAGTTCTATAAACACCTACAATATATTCTAGAAATCACATCCAAAAAATGAATGACACATTTGTCATAGGAGATTTGAATGATAAAGGAGGAAATCAAGATTGTTGATTGCAATTATGCAATAATAGGCAAGTTGGGCTTTGGAGTACAAAATGAAGTAGAACAGATACTAACAAAGTCATATCAAGATAACTCATTGGTCACAGAAAACCACCCAAAAGGCTACTCTATATGTTATCCTCACCAGATAATCAAAATAGTAATCAGATTGATTATATACTTTGCAGCCAAATTTGAAGAAGTTTTATAAAATCAGTTAAAAGAAGACCTGGAAGCAGAGGAGACAAGATGGTGGAGTAGAAGCAGAGACTTGCTAAGCTTTTCCCCCAAGTCCAGCCAAATACCTGTAAAAATGACTATAAACAAATTCTGGTGCTGTGGAGCCCACAGGCATTTTATGTGCTGCCTTAATTTCATGTCTTTAAAGTTGCTTTCCTTAAAAAGAAGATCTAAGAGCCTGTGCTATTGGGTCATCCTGGACGTCTCAGGGTGCTTGCTGTTTCACGTTATCCTTGCAATTTCTTAGCTCTCCTCTCTTTACTTAATCTCTTTAATAAAGCTATCCACAACACCACAATTGGAACCTCATTTCTACTCTCTTCATTTATGTCTAAAGTAAACTATGTCTAATCCAGCTTATGATCTTGACATTGAACTGAAATTATTATGTCTAAAGTCACCAATGATCTCTTAATTGTTTAACCCAATAACCTTTTCTTACTCTTCATCCTTCTTGAGCTCTCTGCCATCACTGATCATCTTCTTCTGTATACTTTCTCTTCAAGTTTTTGTTTTGTTTTAGATTGCTTTGGTTTGTTTCCTTTTGCATTTCTCTGTGAGTGCGTGTGTGACATAACTTTCTCGTAGTCTTTCTTCTATCCATCTGACAATTTCTTCTCTCTCTCCTTTTCTGTATCTTCACCTATTTCATAAAGCCTAATTGTTAGTACTCTCCAAGGGCTCTATCCTAAGCCTTGTTCTCTACTCCTTCTATATCTTTCTTGTGATCTCATCAGCTCCCATGGTTTCAATTATGATCCCTTCCCAGATCTTTATATTCAGCTGCAATATCTGTCTCTTGAGTTTGGGTCTCACATTACTAAAAGTTTTTGGTACATCTCAAATTGAATGTTCCTTGTACATTTCAAACTTGACTTATCAAAGCTGAACTGAAGTCAAGTCAACAAACATTTATCTAGTACCTACTGTGTGAGGCACTTTTTTAAACAGTCAGGACACAAAAGAGGTGGAGAGAAAAGTAGGCTTTTCTCTCAAGGAAATCTCAGCAAAAAAGAGAGAGATCATGTACACATGATTATTTCCAAATGATTATGTACAAACAAGATTTACGTAAGATAAATTGGAGATCATCAATAAAGGGAAGGTATTAAGGCTAAGGTGGATGGGAAAGACTTTTTCTAAAGGGTGGAGCATCAGGATAGACTTAAAGGAATCCAGAGAAGTCAGGAGATGGAGATATGGAGGAAGGATATACAAGGTATGGGGGACAGCCAGTGAAAATGCTCAGAGTTGGAGATGGAGTGTCTTGCAGGAAGAACAGAAAGGATTTCAGTGTCGCTAGATTAGAGAATGTATGTG